>NC_135312.1:26933982-27534815 GCF_048772815.1 Callospermophilus lateralis
CCAGAATGGAAATAGGAATGTGGATCATGTTCATGAGGTTTCAGAGGGAAATGAAGACTCTATTGAGAATTAGACTACAGACTATTTTATGCCATTATATGGTAAAGAACATAGCTATATGCTGCCCATGCCATGAGACTTTCTAGAAGGCAGTGATGCCCTAAATAATATGACAAAGAAAATTTCAAGACAGCATATTATTCAGGCAGTGGCATGGCTACTGCTGGTAACATTTATCCAGGTTTACTATGAGAAATGGGAGCACAAAGGAGAGTAAATGAATTTTTTAAAAGTTGTGTGTTGGCCAGAAAGCACCAAGTAAAGCTGGGGCCAAGGAAACTCTGTTTGTTACAGAGACATTATAGCCACTAAAGATATGCTAAGTACTTTTCACAGAAACAGTAGGGAAAATGTATCAGAGCATTTCAGAAATTTGCCATACTACATCTGTCACAGGCTCCAGAGTACAGAAGAGAAATTTCCTTTGAGAAAAGATCATGGCAATCCCCTGTTTTCACAGTGAACTTAAGAAGTTATTTCAACATATTGAGCCATGCAGACACCTAGAGGTCACTGAAGCCTCGCCACCAGGGTGTTCAGGTACTGTGTGTGATCTGGTAGCCAACTTTAGTTGTGTTGCTACTTCTGCAGGAATGCAAGATGCTAGAGTTAGGGGATCCAGGAGGCTTCCACCAAAATATCAAAGAAAGGCCTGGAGGTCGCAAAGTGAAGCAGAGATGATATTCCTAAAGGCTGTCCTTAAGATGGTGATGTTTAAAGTTATACAAGACTGGCAAAAGCTGAAAGGGAGGTCTCAGGTATTAGGAGATGCCAGTAACCTAAACTGGCTGCTGGGTGCAATAAGAGATGGGCTAAAAATAAGGTATGCACACTGTAACTGTCAAGGCTAATGGGCCAGGGTTGCCCAAGCCTTATAATCAACACATCTACTTGCTGTATGTCCTAGATGCTATACATGACTGGGTTTTGCCCAGCCAAGATTTGGTCTTGTTTTGACCCCATATTTTCTTTGTATACCCTTTCTTTCTTTTTGAAATGAAGGTATTTTTCTCTTTTCCACTGTAATTGGATATATGTAACTTAATTTTGTCTTTTCAGGGGCTCTCAGCTGAAAGTTTGCCTTAAGTCTTAGAAGAAATAGAATTTGGGCTTTTAGGTAATGTTGAAACTGTTAAGAATCTGGGATTATTGGAGACTAACTAAATGTACTTTCAGTGTGAGGTAGACACAAGCATAATGTTGTGTGGATATTAGACATCCCCCCAAAGTTTCGGGAATATAAACAGATTGCAGGAACTGTAACTTAATCAGTCCATCCCAGTTTGGATGGACTGTGTGGTAACTATAGGTAGGTGGGGCACAGGTAGAGGAAGTGGGTCACTTGAGGTGTGCACTGGAAGGGTTTGTCTTCCTTGTGCCTTCTTACCTCAAATCTGCTTCATGGCCCATCCATGAGCTGAGCAGATTTCCTCTGCTAAGCCATTACTCAATGATGTGCTTCCTCAACTTAGCCCAGAACAATGGAGTTGGCTATTTATGAACTGAGACCTCTGAAACCATGAACCCCAAATAAACTTATCCTCCTTTAAGTCCTTCTTCTTGGGTACTTTGATCACAGCAAGACAAACAAATAAAAAAATGACTAAACACCTACAGACACAAACACAAACACATACACATTTGTATACATATATATGTATATGTATCTTTCTACATACATAGATGCATATATGTATCTATATTTTAAAAATAAAACAGACATACACATCCATGCACATGTATATGAACATGTATATATAAATATATAAAATATATCCTATTTACATCTCAAGACAAGTCATAGGGGTTACATCCTGAATAATTCTCTTTCTTTCATTGTTCCCTTCCAGTACTTTTCAAAAGCTACCTTTTTTTTTTTTTTTTTTAATCTCCAGAATGTGGCTTACATTTACCTGTTACTCATTTTCATTCTCCTAATTCTAGGATTAATTTTCATACTACATACCATGTAATGATTAATGTTTTGTGCTCCATGAAAAACAAGAAAAAATAATAATAAATAAATTTGGGAAATGTTGCTCTGACTTTGAGTTACACTAAACACACTGTCACTTTAATGACTGAAATATTTTTCAGTAAGTGTATGTTTGTAAATTTTCTTATCCCATTTATCTCACTGTTTTTGTACTTGAAACCACTTTATTCTGCAAAATCTAATGTATTTAAGAACTATTGTCTTTGAAATATTATTTGGGTAATAATAAGTAACAAAAATCTTAAAGTATGGGAAATAATACGTGTCTTCACACATTATAGACAATAAAATAGGACAGAAGGATTTGATTACATTCTTTAGTTAGCCATAATTGCACCTCAGATAAACTTCACTGGCTATGATTCTGCCATAGTGCAAATTATTGCTTTCATTATTAATTATAAATAGCAAAAGTATCTGAGAATATTTACTAACTGACTGCATGCATCATTTAAAAATAAAATCATTTACTTAAGCTATATTTACCAACATATGGGAATTTATATGTATCCCAGGAACCATGTGTCATCTCTGAGATAGACAACAACACAATCATAAAACTTCCTGCAAATGAGAAATTGATAATAATAACTTGTTAAGGTTTTCATACAGTGCCATGAGTCTTTGGCCAAAAAAAAAATGTGAGGCCTGTGGAAAACAGTGGCAAATAACATGGATTTAAGAGGTTAGAAAAATTTCTCTGAATTTCTGGTTCCTTTGATTTTCTGACTACATGATCTTAGAATTTTTAGTCTATGAAAAAAAGAAACAAAATAGCACAGTGGGGTGGTTTATAAACAACCACAACTTATGCCCCATCATCTTAAGACCTGAAAAGCACAAGATCAGAAAACCAACAAATCAGTGTCTGGTGAGGGTTTCGTTTCCTGAATCATATATGGCACCTCTCTGTGTGCTCATGTGGTTAGAGAGACAGGGCAATTTTTCAGAATCTCTTTAACAAGGTCATTAATCCCATTTTAAAAAGCTCCATACTCATGAAATAATCACTTTCCAACTAACACATCATAATGGTGATTGAATTTTTAACATGAATTTCACAGAGACACAAGCATTCATATCCCAGTACCAAGTATTTCTCTTCATAGTGACACACTTACTTCATCTGTCAATAAGAATTATAATAATACTAGTGAAACAGTAGTGAAGACTAAGTGAGATAATCTGCGAAGTATTCTACAAATACTGTCTAGCACACAGTAAGCACTCAATAAATACCACACTTTGATAATGAAATTAAATTTGAACAGATTTTACATTACTCAAAATTTCAATGTAAATACTTATTTTAAATAAAACTAAAAACTGTAATTGTAACTTTCATTTTAACATTTACATAACGAACAACATCACTTGCCATGAATTAACTGACAAATAAATTCCAAATTAAGTTCTTAATTAAAATTGACACTTCTGGGCTTACAGTGAAAGCAATAGCCATCTGCTTTAGAAGTGACACTAGCCAGATAAGAGCTCTGTGTAAGAGTGTAAAGCAGTTACCAATCTGCTTCAATTCAATGTTAGGTTTCAGAAGATGAGAATCTCACATTATCTCAGTCTATCCTTTTGTAGAAATGTTATAGTACTGATGTTTGTCTTCCAGTATAATGCCTTCATTCATTTTAAAAAGAAATTAAAAACTCTCCCAAAAAACAATGACAAAAAAAATCAAGTTATAGGTAGAGATCATTTGTGATATAAAATCTTAAAGAATAAATAAAATGTCATTGTGTCCTTTAAGAAACACTGTTTATTTTAAAACAGTTGGACTATTTATGTGTAAAAAATGAATGTTTGAGTAGATATATTGACTGGGGATTACAAATTGAACACAAATATAACAGTTAAGTCATGACAATTATACTGGAACCTTCTATTTTCTGCCTTGATAGGCAAGCTACAGGATTCATCATTTTAGCTGTTTTATTTTGGAGAAGTATTATATAATTCTTTGAAATTAATCTGTACATCCTGAGGTTTTGTTTTTTTTTTTTTTTTTCCAATGACAGTGACATCGCAAGATAAGACTTACTCTAAATTCATCAACCATGCTTTTCCCCAGTGGTATACTTGAAGGAACTTCACCTTGGGACTGAGTAGAGAAATCACTTTCGTTTTTTCATTTGCCAACAAATAAAAATCTGTAGGCAGGTAGGAAAGGCCCAACTATGGTATTAGGAGCTTCTAGTAATACAGCCAGTTTCCAACCAAATGCAATGTTTGAATTGATGACTAAATTGGGTGACATACAGCATAAATAAGAGGGTTTTGTTTGCGTTTGTAAGACTCATTCTAACTTGAAAGAGAATATTAAATTATATTAAACATACAAGTAAGCATAGAAATCAGAAGATCAGGTTTTTTGTGTTTCCTGAGGCATGTGAATATCTGTGATTTCAGCATATGTGATAAACACCCCTGAATATCTTAGATATTAAACATTGGTGAACATTGTAAATACATTCAGGGTCTTCACAGGTGCAATTTGAGAATGCACTATCTGGCATTACTACTCAGTAGGCCTTGAATGGGGAGAGGATATCTGACTTATGTAAGAGATGAATAGGAATTGATACTTAACTAACCAGAGATTTAGATACCAGTTATGTTCCCAGTCAATGAAAGTTTTGGAAAATAAGTCTGATGGATTCCAAAACTATCCGTGCAAAACAAGCTACTACAAACAGTGGGGAAGTTTATTGCTGCATATGAGTATAATATGGCATCTTGCTACTCGAAGTGACTTTGGGCCAGAAAATAAGTAGCATCTACTCTCTGGGAATCTGAGTAGAAATGTAGAATCCCAAGACCCACCCATATCTGGGTTACTAAATTCAAATCTGCATTCAATAAGATTCTTTAATAATGAGATAACACACTAATGTTTATGAAACATTAAAATAAAAAGAAGAACTACACTCTCCTCTTCATTCATTCTGCTCTTAATCTGAAAAAATGTATTATCTTATAAAGTTATTTCTGCAGAGAAATAATTATTAGCATTATATATTTGGTGTTTGGTGTTTTTGTTTTAATAGCAATGTATTTTATTCCTTTAACTTTTTAACAATTATTAGTATGAACAGATCAAAAATATTTAATTGAGTCACATCTCTCTTGAGGTAAAAATATAAAACATGCCTTTCAATAATAGAAGGAACTGTCTACAAAATGAATAAGACCTGGGGGAAAAACAACTGAAGTACTGCTCCCTTTATATTAGCTTTCTATTTCACAACTCAGTGCATTCACTATATGGCAAAAATCCATTGATTTTAAATCTATCACATTTCAATTAGAACTCATGTAGCATTTACATTTAGATCAGAAAGCTAGTAGCCCAAGTGTTGTTAGGAAGCAAAGGTCTAGAATAGTAACTGTGCTTTTTTGGGTTTTTTTAGGCCATCAGCCACAAATTCTGTTCACAGAATGATTAACTTCCTAGAAAATTCTGTCTTGTGACAAAATGCCATTAACTCCTGATAGTCATAAACACATTAAATAACAACCATAGATGTTGCTTTGACAGCTCTAAAGAATTTGTATTCAGTTTTAATGATGGAGAACCTCACTTATCATAATTTCTGAGTGTCGAATTGATCCTTGGAAGAGAGGCTGATAATTTGATTGTTCTGTAATGTGCTAGTGCATAATTTCAGAGAGAGAAATGATTTTATGAAGAAACTAATTACATGTAAATGAGTTCCTTCACAAGATGTTAATAAAATTAGAAATAGTTTTCATAAATGAAGAAAAAAATAATATAAAGTAAAAAGCCTTGAAGAGGTAGATGATTAAAGAGCACTACAGAGATCTGTCCTGGGAAAGAGTATGAAGGAAACCATGTCAAGGAGAGAATTTTTTTTTTTTTTTCATTCTCTTTCAGAAAAAATCCTCTGGTCATTTTTACCATTAAAAAACCTAATTGATAACATGAATTATAAAAACTTCTAATTTATATTGGAATAAAAGTGTTGTTCATGGGAAAGCCATCATAAAACATCTCTCCTGATAGAAAAATACCTCATATCTTACATGGAAGAAATCAGTGATAAGTATTTACATTCATCTTACAATACATGTCTTTATATTATAAAATAATAAAAATATTCTAGAAATGATTTTAAAGAATAAATAAGCTTTATTATGGTTGATTTAAATATAATGAAGCAATGTATTAATCAAATTACCAGTGCTTATCCTTCTTGCATATGCTCTTTTTTCTTTCTCTTTCTAACCTATTGCTGCTTTATTTTAAATAAGGATTTGTGCTATACTGGATGTAATCCAGGTTTACAATCTTCTAAATTTGTAGTCCTAATATTTGGATTAGAAAAATATCATGATTCCCCAAAGTGTTGTGAGAAAGCAAAGCAAGCCAAAAAGTGGGTGGGAATCCCTACACAATTAAAAGCATATGCATTTTTGTTAATTAATTACTCTCTTATATGCCGCAGTCAGGCTGCATCAAACTAAGGGGGGGGGGTTGGGGGGGGTTGGGGGGGTGTGATGAACAACTTGTGTATGTTGATACAGCAGGAGTGGAAGCCCTTTATTGAAGGACAACAGAGGTATTTATACATTCCACACAGCTTATCTAATTAACATAAACTAGATACAGCAGTCAACCAATAAGGAATCTCCACACTTAATGGCTCGCTGGCGTTACTTCACAAACCACTCCCCCTGGCATTTTGCCAGGTGCCATCCTGACTTGTTTACAGATTCTAACACTTATACTCAGCTTTCTCATCAGGAAAACAGTATCTTTTTGTATGAATTACCAAAATTTTGCTCTCAATAGCATCATATTTTTTCTTATTACTTTCTCAAATTCTATTCCTTCTTAATTTTCTTTACTCTCTCTTCAAAATTTTTATCAGGACATGAAACTATCAGAAAAAAATGAGGATTTCTAAAATTTTTAGCTCATGGACTCTGTTCTATATACATATTATGAAATTTATTGAGCTCCTTCCTGTCTTTTCTCTCAGTTCTTCCTATTAAAGCAGATTTGTAGATTCATATACTTTTCTCTTTCATAACTAATTTCCTGCCCACTAAAAACACACATACAAACATACATATGCACATATACGAATATACACACAAAAGTGAAATGTCAGTCCATGTTTTGAGGAAGTAGGTATTGTTTTTGAAACCTATATTAGGAATAAATGTCTATCAGTGTTTTGGTAATGCTTCCCATGAAGTGAAGATAGGATTTAGTTAGGTATTAGAGAGGCTACTGAAGATGTTATATTAACCAGAAAACTAAAAATGCTAAATAATAACTATGAAGTATAGTAAAAGACATCTGCTAAATAAAATACTTAGGTATAAATCAAATAAAATGTGTATACTGTCTGTATGGATAAAATTACAAAACAGGTAAAAGAAAAAAACAATAAAATAGATAGAAAGATACTCCATGTTTATGGATAGGAAGACTTTAAAATGTCAAAATACCATTTCTTGACAACTTGATCTATAGATTCATCAAATTTCAATCAAACTTAGAAAATTGATTTTGTGGATACTGATAAACTGATTTCAAGGCATATATATATAATGAAAATCAATATATAGGCAGAAATCTAGAATACCCAACCAAATATTAAAGGGGAAGGACAGAAGTGGATAGATGACTACCTGAATTCAAGACATACTATGACACTACAGTAATCAAGACATTATAGTACAGGTGAAAAAACAGACAAATGCACTGATGGAACAGAATTTAAAGATCAGAAATAGACACAAATAATCATAATCAATTGACCTCTGACAGTGGGTCAAAGGCAATACAATGGAACAAAGAGAATCTTTCCTAAAACTGATACTGAGACGGCTGGCATGTACAAGCCAAAAAAAAAAAAAAAAAAAAAAATGCACACACAGACCAGAACTTAGAGCTTTATAGAAAATAATTCTAAATGGATACTAGATTTAAATGTAAACTGCAAACCCATAAAGCTCCTAGAAGATAATGTAGGAGAAAACTAAATGGCCATGACAATGACATTTTTTTCTGAACTACAAAGACAAAATTCATGAAAGAATTAATGGATAAGCTTGACATCATTAAAATTAAACATTTTTGCTCTTTAAAAGACAAAGTTAAGAGGATGACAGGACAAGTCGCAGACTTAGGAAAAATATTGGAAATGATACATCTGATAGAGGACTATTATTTAAAACATATAAAAACTCTTAATGTTAAAAATAAGAATATGAACAATGTGATTTTAAAAATTGAACAAAAGCCTTAAACAAAAAAGACATACAAATGTTATCTGAGAAGTATATGTAAAGATATTCAACATCATATGTCATTATGGAATTGCAAAAGAGAACAATGAATTGTCACTGCACACTTATTAAGATGACCAAAATTCAAAAGAAACAAATGTGATTTGGTGAGGATATCACGCAGTAAAAACCCTTCCTCATTACTGGCAAAAGCCATGTCCTCATGAAGAAATGCTGTGGCTCAATGGTAGAGCACTTGCCTGGATGAGTAAGGCTCTTGGTTGGATCCTCAGCACTACATGAACATAAAATAAAGGTATTGTGTCCAACTACAACTGAAAATACAAAAAAGAAAGAAAGAAAGAAAGAAAGAAAGAAAGAAAGAAAGAAAGAAAGAAAGAAAGAAAGGAAGGAAGGAAGGAAGGAAGAAACCTCAATATACTAACCAGATAATAGATTTCAGAGGGGTAAAAGGGAAGAACCAAAAACAATTTTACCCTTTAGTTCTTTATTGAAACATGAATAGTATCTTACTGTGTTGATAAACATTTAAGTGGATAGAAATTAAATAGAAAAAACATATAATTTTGAGTGATATATTTTGATTTTAAAATTTGTAAGTACATTGCCAAAAGAGATCCTAGAACAAAATTAGTCCTTACATTTTCAGGATGTATTTCACATCAATAAAAATTTAAATAAGCATTTTTGATGTGAAAAGCTTGATTCTAAAAAAGAGATACAAAACAATTCAGTTGCAGAAATATATGTAGCCAAAGAAGGCAGCATATGCTAATAACAGATGAATTAGATAAATATATAATACCTGTAAAATTCAGGACTTCAGTCGCTTTCATTTCTCTGTCATTTATTTATGGCTCTTATTATTATTATTTTTAGTAGCCTGTGCATGTAATGCTACTACGCTGTCTTCTCTATTTATCTTTCAGCTACTTTGTTTTATTTTACATTTCATTCTATTCACCTTTGTAGCTATAAGTGACTAGTCAAATGAACTGTACCTAATGTTGATTTAATATCTGTAGAAGACATCATTTCAAAAGTGGAAAGTTTTAGAAGCACAACAGTTTGAGACATATTTCAAAAGATGAGGGATAAAGCTCTTTACGGTTCATATTGGCATTGCATTCATGTAGAGATTGAGAGGACATACAGGTGGAATAGCAAATAGATCAATTGGATTAAAGGAGAGATTCAGGTTGGATTGCCAGGACATAAACTGAAAACAACTTGCTCAGCCAACCTGTACCACTGGAATCCATACTATGGGTTTTGCATCGTATTTAGCAATGATAAATTCTCCAAAGCATTACTAAACATGAATAGGGAAAAATATATCTGACACATGAAATGTAATGTTTCCAATGTAAAATGTCCTAAAAAAAACCACAATAAAAATTAAAAATTTAATTATTTCTAAGTAAACAAATAGAGAATATAGTGATTTATATGTTGGAGCTTAAATATAGTTATTTTCCTACTTTTGTTTACTTCTTGATTTAAAAAAATAATAATAGCTTCCTGGCTAAACATCCCATTTATATTTGCTTATGCAGCTAACGACCACTGTGAAAAACTGTGCATAACTTCTAGAATGGGAAATGAGCCTGGCTAATTTAACCACTAGGATTCCAGATGAATCCTGTTGATGTATTCCTGATAATTAACAATCTGTGAGCAGCTTCATTGTCCAATATACAATACACAGCACAAGGAAAGTGATCATTTGTACATTGTGGGTTTAGTGGACTAAATGAAAGAGGATTTTTTATTAATAGCTGCACTTTTCATAAATTTTATGAGTTAATAGGGTTCAATTAATGTTGCCAAGTGGTATGCTTCATACATATGTCTCTGGGGCGTTGCGAAGTTGAGAAGAATGTGTAATGAATGGTTGAGCAGTTATATTGGTACCCTAGTAATTAGAGAACGGGTAATTAATGTGCATCTGTGTTAGGCTCCTGGGTGCTGTCAACGACCCTGTAGTGTGCAAAAAAAGAGGAATTATGAGTTTGGCAAGGGAATACAGCTTTTCTCTTTTTCTTAAATTTTAGATCTACATCTGTGTTTAATTAGAAGAAGAAATGAATTCCCATTAACACCATTAAGCAACATGCTATGATTGGTTAAAACCTACATGGACTATAAAACACATTTAGAAAGCTCAGGAGGTCAAAATGAAATGTTTTTAATCTCAGAAGGCCTTTTTTAAAAAAAATAATAAAATACTGATGCTGAATAGCATCTACCTCATCATTGTAGAACTCCTTATTTTCTCTACTTTGGGCCATTTTCTTACTATATATGATTTAAACAAAGTATCTATTGAGTAAAAATGAGTTACCACACCTGAAATTGTACTTTTTTCCCAGCTGTACAGGTAAGATGTGATCACATAACCTTTGCAATAGGCCCAGTGTACAAAAATGTCCCATATATTAGTGACAGTATGAAATAGTTTACTAAAAGGTAATAGTCACAGATGTTACAGATGACTAGCAGTGCTGATGCTATGGTTTCCAAAGAGATTCAAATTAAATTGCTTTTATCTCCTGAAGCAGAATAACATTTCATATTCCTCATGATAATAAAATGTATCCTTAGGGCAAGTAGTATGTCTGTACTTTTAAAATGAAACAGTCATGATTTAATTAGCAATAGCATCGGCCTTGGTTTTAAGAGAAAGATGACTCTCTTGAGTGTTCTTGTTCAGTGGCCCTCAAAAACTCTGCTTTGTGACAGAGATCTACTGAGTGGTTGTATTTGTAATTACACATTGCCTTTACTTAAAGTTTTGCTAATATTCTGTAAATTATTCCATTGAGACATTAACTTGGAATGAGAATATTCCCTCTTTCATATACATTTACACTGCACAATGTCATGCACCACAGGCTATGAAGTTAAAATTTTGGGGAAAGGTGTAGGATTGGACACTGATAAAAGAAATTTGTAGGTGCATTAATGGTGAATAATTTCATCCACAGGAAAGTTTTATACTTGAATTTATATGGCAGCTCTTAAAAGGATGCAAAATTATTTGCTTTTTGGCAAACATACCTTTTTGAGATGTTTGCATTTGCTTTGAGAATATCCCCGCTAGTGTTATTGCTAGATGATATGGTAGCTCCATTTTAGGTTTTTAAGAAATTTCTAGTGTTCTCCATAATGGCTAAACTAATTTTGATTCCCACCAACAATGAACACATATTCTTCTTTCTTCATATTCTCACCAGCACTTATCTTTTGTCTTTTGATAGTAAATTGTTCTCATTGATGTAAGCAGGTATTTCACTCTAGTTTTGATTTGGATTTCCCTAATGATTAATGATATTGAGAATTTTTTTCATGTGTCTCTTGGCCGTTTTTTGTATGCCTTCTTTGGGGAAATATCTATTCATATCATTAACCTATTTTTATTTGAGCAATTATTATCACCATTATTATTTTCCTATTGAATTGTTTCACTCTCCAAATACTATGGTTATTACCCTGTTGTCAGATGCATACTTTGCAAATATGTTATTCTACTTTGTACCTTGTCTCTTTTCTTTTTTTATTTTAATTTGAGACAGGGTTTTGCTAAGTTGCTTAGGGCTTTGGAAATTGCTGAGGCTGGCTTTAAATTCATGATTTTCCTGCCTCAGCCTACTAACCTCTGGGATTATAAGCATGCACTGTGCCTGCCTTCCCTTTGCTTTTATGATTGTTCCTTTTGATGTACAGAAGGTTTTTAGTTTGATGTTTGTTACAGCACAGTTCATTATAGCTCATACATGGAATTAATAGAAATGTTCACCCTAAGATGAATGAATTAAAAAATGCTGTATATGAATATCATGGACTCTTATTCAGCCATAAAGAAACATGACATTCTGTCATTTGTGACTATATGAATGGGTGTAAGCAATATATCACAAATTCAAAGCCAGCTTCAGCAATTTAGGGAGGCCCTAAGCAATTTAGTGAGACCGTGTCTCAAAATTTAAAAAAAGAAAAAGGGTGGGGATGTTGCTCAGTGGTTAAGCACCCCTGGGTTCAGTCTCTGGTACAAAAAAGCTTAAGGTGTTGGATATGCTCAATTATCCTGATGTGATCACTACCTAGTGTATAAATGAATCAAAATATCACATTGTATGTCAAAAATATGTACAAATAATATCAATGAAAATATTTTTTAAAATAATTTAAAGACTACAATTTCATTCCATTTTATTATACATGCATAATAAATTGAGTCAATTCTTCAAAAATATCATGAATTTAAAACAACATATACTCATGTAGCACAAAATATTAAGATTATTTAAAATATTTGATCTATTCTTCTTGCTCTAGATTTGGTAATTCACTTAAGTTTGAAGAAGATGTCTTAAAAATACATTGAAATATAAAAATCATTGTTCTATTTTACTATTATTCTTAATAATTGTATTTTAGAATCTCTAACACTAACAGTTCTAAGATGAAATTTTATCTTTTCAGTGAACTTTCCAATAGATTAAGCCACTTAGGTTCTATCCTTTCTCCTCTTTACCAGAAAAAGTAAAAATATCAAAGGAACATTAGACAGTGGAATGAGCATAAATGTGCATGATGCTGATAATGATGATCATAATGATGATGACAGTTTTTTTAAGTGAATAGATTCAGCATGCTTCTATATTGCACCTGTCTTGTTTTTGAGAGAGTCAAATTTACCCCTGCTGGCATGTGGGGTCACCTTTGTAACTTATTTGTCCAATGAAATGAAAAAAAAAAAAAACAAAAAAAAAACTGAAGCTTTGGGACTTTGGGTAAAGGTTCATAAGAAGACTGGCAGCTTCTATCAGGTTTTGTTGAAGATTACTTAACACAGCAAAATACTGTTAGGAAAACATTTTGCATATAATTTTGTTGATTATGAAATAATAAATGTAAAATTGCTTGGGGTTGAAACAGAAAAAGAAGGGCTGAGTGTGTAGCTCAGTGTTAAAGTGACTATCTAGAACACACAGGCCCTAGGTTCCATTTCCACAACCACAAAAACAGATGTAAAATTAACATAATAATGATAATTACTTTTTTCCATATTTTTTAAAATTTCACTTGTTTTTAATTAGTTGTATATAACAGTAGAATGCACTCATGCACATTGATATATCATACATAGATGGGATATATTTCTCATTTTTCTGAGTGTACATGTTGCAGAATCATATTGGTTATGTAGTCACCTATATACATACAGTAATAATGTCTGTTTCACTCTACTATCTTTCCTATTCCCACATCCTCTCCTTTCCCCTCCCATCACTTCCCTCTACCTAATCTAAGGTAACATTATTCTACCCTATTGCCCCTTGCCTTATTGTGAATTAGTTTTCACATGTTAGAGAAAGCATTCGTCTTTTGGTTTTGTGGGATTGGCTTATTTTGCAGAGTATGATATTCTCCAACTCCAACCATTTACTGACAAATGCCATAATTTCACTCTTCTTTTTTATGTTATTTTCATGTACTTAGCATAGCTTATCTCATTCAATCACCATATGGTTACTTCTCTTAATATTATTTTCTTCATTGTGTAGATGAGGAAAATGAGATGGTGAGAGGTTAAGTATGTAGTCAAGAAATGATAGTAGTCAAATGTCAGTTCACACAGGTACATGAAAGATGCTTCCTATCACCAGTATTGCCTCTCAAATGGTTGAACTTGGAATTTAATCCACACTTATTTAATTTCAAGCCCAATAAATGCTTAATTATACAGAAATTCCCAATTTATGATAGTGCAATTTATGATTATTAATTTTTATAATGGTACAAAGGCATATATATTTAGTACATACTACTCCATATTTTGATCTTGTACTGGATTGGCAATATGCAACACAATGTTGCTAATTGTGTATTAGTTTAGGTAAATTAAATGCATTTTGACATACAATATTTTCAAATGTCATGAGGATTATGGGGACATAAGTCTGCAGTAAATCAAAGAGTAATTGTATTTAGCCTTCTAATTCTCCCATACACCTTCTAGACCTGTACTACAAGTCAGCTAATGCAGCTGAACAGCATAGAGTTCTGGTTTAGTATTGCTGCAATTTAATTTGTACAACTTGAGCCACAATCTGGGTTATGTTTGTTAATTTTGGTCTCCTTCATTTTGACATAATTTCCATAGGCACATGGATTATCCCTCACTTGCTCACTTTTGCACCTCTATTACCTAACAGATTGCCTAATACAATTTTTATAATTTTTTTTTCAAAATCTCTAGAAATTGGAGAAATGCTAATTAAAACTACACTGAGATTCCTTCTCACTCTATTCAGAATGGCATTTATCAAGGATAGAAGTAACAATGAATGTTGGCAAGGATGTGGGGGAAGAGGTACACTGATTCATTGCTGATAGGACTGCAAACTGGTGCAATCACTTTGGAAAGCAGTATGGAGATGGAATGGAGCCACCATTTGCCCCAGTTATCCCACTCCTCAGCTTCTACCCAAAGGCCTTAAAATCATAATACTACAGTGATGCAGCCACATCAATATTTATAGTAGCTCAATTCACAATAGCCAAGCTTTGAAACCAACATATGTACCCTTCAACAGATAAGTGGATAAAGCAAATGTGGTATATATATGCAATGGAATATTACTCAGCTATAAAGAAGAACAAAATTATGACATTTGCTGATAAATGGATGGAACTGAGATTAGTATGCTAAGCAAAATAAGCCAGCCAGTCCCCAAAAATCAAGGGATGAATGTTCTTTCTGATATGTGAGTGCTAATACTTAACAAGGGAGAGTAGGGAGGGAAAACATAGAATTTCATTGGATTAGACAAAGGGGAATGAAGGAAAGGGAGCCTGGTGGGAATAGGAAAGACAGTCGAATGAATCAGACATAACTTTCCTATGCTTTATATGAATATGTAAACAATGTAACTCCACATGATGTACAACCCCAAGAATGGGATCAGACTTATAATGACTTGTACCCCATGTATGTATAATATGTCAAAATACATCCATCATGTACATCTTAAAAAAAGATTTAAAAAAAGACTTTTGGAATTAAGAATAAAGTCTTAGCTAGCTTAAAAGAAATTGAACATATGAATCTTGAGCTGTCCTTGAAGGATTGACCATGCAATCACATCAGGTTTATGGGTGTCTGCTTGTCTTCCTTACTTGTGTCTTATTTATCCCTCTATCAGTCCATATGTTCAAGGGACCAGTAGGCATAGAGCTCAATGCCAATATTTAGCATTAAATAAGGAAGTCCCAGAGAAAACACACATGCCTTATTGTCATCCAAAAAAAAGCCACAAATTTTTCTAACAGAAACATATTAGGATTTTTACTTAAAGATGGTAGTTATCTATGGCTGTAAGGGAAAGTTGATTTTTTTAACACTGATAGACAGTAAGCTTAAATTGCCACACAGCTGGCTTGGTGGAGTATGGCATATTTAATTTGTTTACAAACACTATTGGCACTTAGTCTTTCTCAAAAGAAATTTTGGTTACGTGTGTTTCATCTTGAAAGCAGGTTTAAGTACCAAATATCAATTATCCTTTAATATTCCTTAGGCTTTCTATCTAATATATCTAAAGTCAAACAAAGTTAAAAGAGTTCATTATTAAACTATCCCCTCTGAACAAAATTCAGGTAGGTTAATGTTCTAAGCAAATTAAAAGTTATCAGTTGCTTTTGACTCATTGAAGTTAGAGTCTCTGCAACTAGTAATTGCAATTCTTTGTTATTTTCTTGTACCCATGGAAACCAGTTTTTCTCTTGTTCTGTTTTGTTTCATTTCAAAATTATTATAAAAATTAAAAAATTCCCAAATTTTAATCAAATAATTTATCACACTATTTTTATGAAACGTGCATGATAATGGTAAAATTATTTTTTCTACTTGATCATGTTAACCGTTTTGAAATTTAAAATATTGAGAGAGTTTTTATGAAATTGCAAATTTTTATTTTGTTAACAATACTTTCAAATGAGGAAACAAATTCAAAGCTCTGAATCTGCTTGCTATTTATAGAGTCAAACTTCTGACTTCTACGGAAGCCAATTATTTTGTGTGATAAATCAGGAATGTAAAAAAATAGGGAACATTTCTAAAATAATTTTGCATAAGAACGCTTGTATTTATTTTCAATGTGATTCATAATGCCTCACTCAGAATGATATATGAGCAAATATAATTAAAAAGGTATGTATTTATAGAAAATTGTGTAATTATTGGAAGAATATATGCTTCTGTTATTATATTTTTGCTCTACTATTTCTTTATAGCTTTGTAATTATATTTGAAATGTTTGTTTGAAAATAGTTCCTTATATCTACATATTTAAGTTTAGTAACAAGAACTTTTTATTTCAAATATTACTAAGGAACACAATGTTAATTTATGCTCATTAAAGAGAGCACAAATTTTAGAAGTTTGAGATAGACCAATATGAAATAATTCACCATAGGAAAGTTTCATGTAAGC
This sequence comes from Callospermophilus lateralis, assembly GCF_048772815.1. NCBI lineage: Eukaryota > Metazoa > Chordata > Mammalia > Rodentia > Sciuridae > Callospermophilus > Callospermophilus lateralis. The sequence goes on from NC_135312.1 coordinate 26,950,833, forward strand.
TATTATATTCTAATTTAGAATTTGAATATGTAGCCAGGAAGGAGTCAAAAAAAAATGACACGGTTATATCTGTTAGAGTCAATAAGAAGTTAAGGAAAGCTATTCATTAAATTATTTCATATTTTCTAAGCGGAGCAAGTATCTGTGAATAACTCAGTAGTGAAAAAAATTCTAATATGCTAAAAGGCTTGGGGCCCTCATTTTCCTATAATCTACTATCAATCCCTGGTACACAAAAATTTTCTGGCACATATTCTGCTTCAAGCAAATAGGATCAATTCTTTCTTTTTCGCCACATTCTAATCCATTTACCTTCAACATGGAGATTCCCTTATATCATTGTCAATAGAAAACGGAGTCTTTTAAATCATTTCCTGCATGAGTTCCAAGTCTTCATATTTCTGAAGCTTTGAGCTACCTAATCAGTGATCAAGCACTACATAACCACTTCAAAGAAGTACTGTCCTACTACTAATGTAATTCCAAAAATAAATGTAAGTTCTTTTGCACTTACATGAGAAAGCAAAACATAGCCACAGCAATAATTTAAAACCCCTTTTCTTCTCCCATCTACCCAACAATGTTCCACTGCCATCTTTCCCAATTACCTAAGTCCTATACCATCCATCCATGGTCTTCATCTCTTTTCTCCCTCCCTCTTTCATATTCAGTCTCTAGTCCCATATCCTCTTCCACTTCCATATTCATCAGGATGCAATTAACTGAACAAGAAATAAATTAATTGAACAAGAAACCTAGAGTGTTATTTACTGAAAATGAGAAGGGGCAACACTGCACACCTTCACCAAATTTTAATGATATTTTTATTTATAGTCTTACAGTCCAGAGTAATGAGTCTTCTTAAATTGTCACCAAGGTACATTAATGCAGGTAACTTAGAATCTAAAATCTGAGATTAATAGAACTTAAATGGTAACACATTAATTTACTATAATGAAAAATAATAAAAACATATACAAAGTACTCTGAGGATACTGATGTTCTCTTCACCAAATGACCTTCTGCCTATTTAAAGGGGATAAAAACAATCATGAGTATTAACATGTAAATTTCTCTAGTATAATCTGATTAACCTTTACCAATTAATCTATTATATATATTTCTTCATGTCTGTTTTGTAGATTTTTAAAAAGAAAAATATCACAAAAAAAGTACATAAGCTATGTGGTAAAGACAAGAAACATATCATATGGAAACATTTTTGGAATGTTTACATTTTATCCATATATGTACTCACAGACTTTTCAAATATTCCTTGTAAATCATTTCAATGACATTCCCCCAAGGAAATGATCATATTTATTATTCTTGTAAATTATTGATAATCAAAGACAAAATTTAGTGAGTTGAGACATTCATGTCATTCTTGTTCAAATGGGAAAAACAACTTGGTAAAATTCTAGCCACTGATTATTAGAAAATACAAACACATATATGTAAACTAATTCCAGAAGAATTCAAGATCCCTCTTTCTTGTCACATAGAGTAGAAATAAAATCTCATTTTCAAGTATGTTAAAATTTATAAATTTGTTAAGGAAAAATGTATACTTCTTAAATAATTTATTTATGCAATACCTGCTAGAATTAAAAAATGTGTTAGTTGTTTTATGAACATTCACATTTGGAGCCAGAAGAAACTGCATCTTAATTTCAGAAGGGAAATTAGTGAGATTTTAAAATGCTAAATTAAATTTTCATGAGTACACAACTGTTAAAGGTAGAAGATGAGATAAACATTTTAATATCTTTCTCTCTGCAAATCATTTTTCAAAGTACATGGATAAAAGATGAAAGAATTTATGTGACAGCCTAAAAGTTCCATAGGAACGACCAAGGTCTCAATAGATGGTCACCAGTCACTGGAGGCAGTTCTGTGGTAGGATGGCATGGATGCTCTCCACGCAAATTTATTATTTAAGACTGTGATTTAACAAATGCTTGTCAAAGGCTATATTTAATTCTGTCACATCAATTGAAAATATACTAATAAAAAAAGAAAGTCTCTGCTCTTATGAAACTCATACTCTACTGAATGGTATAATTAATCAGATTATAATATAGCTGATTTAGCTATTGATTAATACTATTTAAGAAATGTACAGCAGCGTAAGGAAATAGAGAATGATAGTGGGTACATTATGATTTAGATTGAAATTTATAATTCCAGCTGACAGGTTGCGACCCATAAAAATAGTGCTTTCTTATATTTTGAATTAATATATAAATGTATTATTAAGAAAGTATTTTTCAATCAGATGATATTTAAGTAATGACATAGGCAAAGACGAGTAGCCAGTGTCAGGCACAGTGGTGTGTGGCTATATTCCCAGTGGCTTGAGAGGCTGAGTCAGGAAAATCACAAATTCAAAGCCAGCCTCAGCACTTAGCAACGCTCTAAGCAAATTAGCAAAACCCTGTCTCTAAATAAAAAATAAAAAGGGATGGGGATGTCACCCAAAGGTTGAGTACCCCTGGTTTTAATCCTTAGAAAGAAAAAGAGAAAGAAAGAAAAAGAGAAAGAAAGAAAGAAAGAAAGAAAGAAAGAAAGAAAGAAAGAAAGAAAGAAAGAAAGAAAGAAAGAAAGAAAAGAAAGCAAGCCACCAAGCCAACACCTTATCCAAGGAATAAAAGGTCAAGCAGATGAACGGAAAACTTTCAAGGTAGTTTACTTTCTTGAAGTCATCAATTATGCCATTTCAGCCTGAGAGGAGTAAGAAGATGGAGTAGCAATTGAAATTAGAATGATAGCCTGGAGATGGTGGGGTATGACATGATCAAATATGGTCAGGAATGTGTTTTATTCTAAGTGAAATGAGAGTTATTCCTTTAGTCTGAAATATATAGCCAACCTATATTTTAACAAAGTCACTTAGGCTGCTCTGTTAGAGTAGAAACTTGGAATTATAAAGCTGGTAGACCAGGCAGAATGATGCTAAAATATTTTAAGTATGAAATAATGGTACCAAAGACCAGAATGTTAACTGGTGATGAGTAGGTCAGAATCTGAGATACCAAAATAGAGCTGAAGGTACTTCTTTATTAGGTGAGAGTACAGAAGCCTAAAAGGACCCCAAATCCTATAGAATAAATAAATAAGAGAAGATTGGTGCTATTTAATGAGATTGGTAAAATTATAAGTAATAGTTCCAGAATTGGCTTTTAAACATGTTAAATTTGAAAAGTTGTGTAGATGTGCAAGTGGAGATGGCAGGTCTTCTGTATGTCATGATTCTTAAGTTCAGGGATGGTATTGGGTCAGGAGACAGAAATATTCATCAGCATGAAAGCACTATTTAAAAATCATAGGAGTGGATAAAATGATCTAGAAGTAAGAAGAGACATCCTGATTCTGAATCCTAGGACAGTTTATTATTTTGAAGTTTAGGCAAATGATATGAATGGAAATGAGAATAAGAGGCAATTAGGGAAAGGATGAAGCAAATGGAGATAAATCTGGCAGCTCTGATCAGATAGGAAAGAAAAGAGAGATGCAGGAGGACAAAGGGAAGTATTTCAAGGACAAATAGATTTCTTTAGATAATTGAAATAAGAAAAAAAAATTGCTATGTGAACAGTGAATAAGCAAAGTCAAAGTTACTGGAAGAAGTTTCTGTAGATGAAAGGAGATTGAAGTCTTTAGTGGTGGATTCCTATGAGAAAGGAAAGTGGAAACTACTTATAAACAGTTATTAAGGAGTGTTCTGGAAATTGACTAAAAAAAGTAGCACAGTAGCTGAAGACAAGTTTGAGTTGAGATTTAAGATCACTATTCTAGCATAATCTTGCACTGCAGAGAATACCCTAACACAGATCAGTTGTTTATATCTCTCTTAGACACAACTGTGGGTGAAGTTTTTCAATAGAAAACAGAGGTGACAGAGTCCTGAGCACAAGGGTGTGTGTGTGTGTGTGTGTGTGTGTGTGTGTGTGTGTGGTGGGGGAGGCAGTTAGAGGTTTCTCTTAAATTAGTAATAACAGTGTAACAGGAGAAAAAATGTATAAGGATACATATGATGGTTGGGAGTTTATTAATAATAAAAACATATTGATGCCTTTTTATTTTGCTGTTTTATTCTCTATGTAAAATGAGACACTAATTAGCTGAATATGTGAAAAGAGAAAGAATGTTCACATTTTGAAGAGAGAAGAGCAAGAGATGGTACTTCATCTATCAAGAGAGTGAATTGAACAAGGCAAGGGAGTAGAATTAAAGGGCAGTTTTTCTCCCTGCTACCAGCATGACTGAACAATTCCTCTAAGTAATGTTCATGCTTTCATGAACGTACTTAGCATTTTTATTAAGGTTATTTACCACCCTGTCTCTTCAGTTAGACTGTAAACTCGTCACAAAGTCACCATTTTATATATTCCTAATAAGAATGTTTTTCATAGAAATCACACTAAGAATGCTAACCAAGTGGAAAAAATGGGACAGAATTAAGTGGCAGCAGGAGAGGCAGGCAGAGACCAGAACAGAACCAGGAACTTCAGCATACTTAAATAATACAGTGACAACCAATGGAGAGGCTAGTTGGGGGTGCTGGTTTATACAGAGCCAGGGATTCAGTCACCCAAAATGGAAAGATATTTGAACATATGTAAAGAATCACAGGTCTAAAGTGGTCTAAATCAGCCCCACTGTATAAGAAACATGAAAGATATTTTATATTGTGTTCACTGTCTTGTACAGGATTTTCATCTCATTTTTTTTGCTGAGTTTGAAAATTATTCCAAGACTGTGAGTTGTCTTAAAGGGGGACAACAAATATGGTCCTCAGGTTAAGGTGACTCTATTATATGTTGCCACATAAAATATATTTTGCCTAATGTTTTCCTTGTTATCTAAAGCAAAATGACAGAATTTCCCAGGAAGAATTAGAACACTGACTTTAATTAATGCAGATAACTACATATAAATTAGATCAAAATAGACTGTGGCCAGTGGAAGGCTGAAGATGAGCAATTATGAGGATGAAGGGATTTTTAGTTAATGAGGATGTGCTGGATACTGTGCAGGTGTTTGCCTGGATTTACTTGGCTTTCTGTTAGATGCTACTTATGATCATCCTGGCTACTGATGAGCATTATTTTGGGCTGCCTATGGAGCTTTATGAACTTCTTCACCAGTATGCAGTGGTGGTCTCACTGCTGTGGCACTGGTGGTTCTCTGAGGCACACATGGACACCCTGAAGTGTCTACCCATTCATATGTTTAAGCAGACTCATCGCACAGCTGCCCCACAACTGTGTGTACAAAGCTGAAAGACAAAGTGTCTGAAACCACCCCTAGAGGATGACACTGTTGGTCTTGAGTCTGGTTTCTCTGGAAACTACTGTAAAATAAACTAAATTTCCAGAAGATCTCAGAATGACATCCTGTGCAGTAAACTGGCCACTAAAGAAGGAGGCAAATAGACAATTATTCTTTCTGTTTGGGAAATATTATTGCACAGAACTGTAGATTTACTAGAAGACATCGTTGAAAACAGAACAATAAGCTGTACTTGTTAAGATGCCAGATCAGTGGTGCATTCTGATCTTTGCTTCTCTTTTATCTTTTTCTCACCAAGATTGCACCCCACTACAAAGCATCAGTCAATAAATCGTGCTTAAACTCTATTTTCTCTGGAAACCCATCTAAGAAAATGAGATTTCTTTGTGCATGCATTTAAATAACTCTTAGGATAAAATCTATTTGTTAAAGTCTATCCTGGTTGTATGAAGAATAAAAGCAAATCTTGTTGAAGTTTTTCTTTGTTTGGTCAAAATAATTGCTTTTTATAATCAGTACCGCTCTTAAAAGCAAAATGTAGGAAATACTTCATAGGATAAATATGTTGACCTAAAACTGTGGCATTATTCTAATGATATACTTAATCCCCAAAGCACTAAGAAAAAAAAATAGAACTTGGTTTTCTAATAATTCTTTGGTTATTTCCACATAATCAGACCACCAGACTAAAAACTTTAATTTAACTAATCATATTTCCCCTACTTAATTTATAGGCTCATTTGTTCATTAATTTATTTTTGTATTCAATAGACACATATTTTTGAATGACTGTTATATGCCAGAAAGTGTTCCACATGACATAAAAGAAAAAAAATTAGTGTCCAATGTCACTTGGAGCTAGCATTCTCTTGAATGTTATTATGTAATAAACCTAATTAATACACAAATTAGAGTATGTGACAAGGGTATAAATCCTTTGGGGGGGAAATAAAGAAGAAGAATATCCTTGGTAAAAGTCATATTGAGAGTCTCTACTAAATAGACTTTCCAGGATAGACCTTGCTGAAAAGTTGAGATTTGAAGATAGCCCCGAAGGAGGTGAGTGAAATAGTTATTAGGTCCCAAAGAGAATGGGTAAAATACATTAAATGCAGAACATATAAGTATAAATCTCAAGAAGTTGTATTATAAAATGAAGCAAATGAGTGCTTCATTAAATGGTAAAGGAAATTAATTCTGAAACTTTTCAAAGGTTGAGTGTAGAAGGTAGTAAGTGGGTAAACATGATGTTTGTGACTCATGACAAACCAATTCTAAGATAACCCACAAATAAAACTGATATCTCATATCCATATCCTTGTGAAATCCTCTCCCCTGAAGTGTGGGTAAGATCCTCATTTGCTTTCAGTCGATAAAATGCAGCAAAGATAGTGGGCCATCACTTTCATGATTACATGCCCTAAGACAACTTCTGTTTTGCTAGCCAACACTGACAGTTCTCTTTCTTGTGGCCTTAATGGTAAAAAAAATCATTCAGGGGACCATTTGAAAAAACTGAAGATGACCTTTGACTCATAGCCAGCAAGGAGCTGTGGTCCCAGATGCCCTCAATTCAAACAGCTGACGGTGACTAACAATCATGAGAGCTTGGCAGGCCATTCCTACTCAGTAAAATCCTGAGATGGCACCTCGGCCCTGGCTGACACAGTGAGTATGGCCTTGCAAGAGACCAGAATATAAGGTTCCATGTAAGCCATCCCCATAAAACGGAATTAAAGACACTGTGAGATAGTATATATTTGTTGCTTTAAGTCAGGAATTTGTGGTAATTTTGCATACAAGAATAGAATATTCTATTATGTGGACATTAATTAGAACTACAAGTATAAAAATGGCATATTATTAGATGTTATTAATGGAATGAGACCAGATATGATCTGTCACATTGAGAAGCTCAGAAGGACCAAGAAAAGTTATGAGATTAGCATCTGATCATTCAATAATTAATCAAAGCAGTATGTGCAACAGACATGAATCATACAGTTCCACACACCCTTCCTTTCCGAGGCATAGGAGAAAACATCATTGTCAACTGGGAGGGTCTCTTAAGAGAAGGAAGGGAAGGAGGAGACATTTTAGTTGGACAGAATCATCAAATATAGATTAAAGAGATAGGGTTGAATGAACCAAAATTCAATTGCAGAAAATGTCTACAAATGACTTTATTTAGTCAACTGAAGTCTAATTTAGTGTCTATGTGCTGGTTCTTTGTATTTCCCATAAAAATTCATTTTTTGATTGCTCTGGTGTACATATAAGAACATATTACCCTATTTATTAGGTTGTGGTGACATCTGATGAATATAACCAAGAGGCACTGCTGTCTAGGTAAGAACTCTGATGTCCAAAGGGTACATGGGGCTTTTCTGGTAGCCTCAAAATTATTAAGTAGTAACAGCAATATCAGTTATTATTAAATAGGAATTTACCAATTATTAATTCTTTATAGCTTCTAGAAATCAATTATATTATTTTTGCATCAGAATGAATGTGGTGACAACTTTTCCACTCTCCCTTTTTCTGACAGTCCATGATACTATATGGTCCAATAGTTATATTAGCATTGGCTTTGGTACCTGTCACTGGCTAACCATGTGGCTCTGAGGCTCTGCTTCCTATCTATAATACAAGCATGAACTTAGTGCTTTCCTCTGTGATGGGTGTGAAGGTTAACTAAGAAATGCTTAAAGAAACCCACATTAAAAGTGGCCATGATGATATGAAATATTTTTAATCATATTTCTGTGCTTTGTGAACATCTTTTGAATATATTGAATCATATAAAGAATATTATTTTATGGAGTAAAAAATAGAATATCAACAGGTTTGAAGATTCTCTTAGGATTTCATCAGTCATTTTAGTCAATGAAAGGGTCATTAGCTGAAAGGAAGTATGTGGAAATGGTTGATGTTTGAAGAGAAGACAAAATGTAAAATATGCATCTAGAGAATTGGAGAGAGAAAAGATTAAGAATGTGTGTTATGAGTACCTAGCAGCATGAAGAGTTCATGCAAGGTTCTTGGTCTTTGCACTGAACCTGAAAACATTTACTTTGCTTGTCTATTTTTTTCTGGCTCATTTTCCAGCCACACTATGACTTTGATTTGGAGTGGTGCTACTGTAAAGACACTGAGCTGGAAACTTACAGTTAGTAATATGAGAGTGGAATACCTGAAATTGAGATGATAATCACAGGTAGTACCAAAATCTAGGTGTTGGTCATGAGTACAGGTAGCTGAGAGATGTGGAAAGGAGTCGTTCAAGGTATTGAGAGGAGAAGTTTTTAAGGAAAATCAGTTTTTTGGGTATTAAAGTAGCCAAAAATAAAGACAAATTGTATTGTAAACAGTAATGAAAGAAAGGTGAATGTGTCTGATCCAGGGCTTACAGAAGAGAGTAGCAATGAAATGTGTCAAGTACAATAATAATAAGCTCATAAATCAAAGGTGGAGAAGAGTAATGGAGATGGAAGAAAGAACTGTCTTAAAGCATAGTTTAGAACAGAAAGGACTGGATGTGAGGACAATCTGGCTGTGACATTGTTCACCTCATTGATTGCAGAGGTTGATTTGGCTGATCTGGCTAGCTAGGCAGGTGTCCCCTTCCTCCTTCACTGCTCCACGTGTATCCTTCCCAATGCTATGTCCTCAGTTAAAGACGACAATCTTCCTCCATAGAGAACTGCTCTTCTTTCTGTCAAGGGTAGAGAGTAGCTGCACTCCCTGCTAGAACCTCCAAACACGCTTGCAAGGTCCATTTGTAGAACAGAAAGAACTTCTCTCCAACTCTAGGCTCAATGATATGAAGACTTTTTTTTTTTTTTTTTGATGTCCATGATGTCTTTATTTCAAAATTAGATTTTGATCAATAGAAATATTAAGAAAAACCTAAAATGAAAACACCTAGAATTTAATACACTTTTCCAGATAGGTTTGTTTTTGTGTTTTGTTTGTTTTTAATTTAAGCATTTTTTTTTTTTTTTTGGAACCCGGGATTGAACTCACGGGCACTTGACCACTGAGCCACATCTCCAGCTTATTTAGAGAAAGGGTCTCACTGAGTTGCTTAGCACCTTGATGTTGCTGAGGCTGGCTTTGAACTCGCTAACCTCCTGTCTCAACCTCCTGAACTGCTGGGATTCTTGAGGAGAAATTGACATTAGAGGGGTTTGCAGTTTGTGTGTCCTGTAGGAGATTAAGATATTCAAGTCAGCTAAAACATAAAAGGATAAGGCAGAGAAAATATTGAGGGTACAGTGAAGGTTAATTCTGATAGTGAAGGTCAGAGCTCTGTCAAAATCATTCAGCCAAAGATCACTAATTAAATTATTTGATTGTATATCTTATTAATATCTATCTAGACTCTCAGAAGAACAAGACAAGGTTAAATATGATTGGTGAAGAAGCAACTAATCCCATAAGCCAATACAAAAGAATGTGCTAGTCATTTTATACTTTGAACAATGTTTTAGCTTTTATTTGTGTTTAGACATGATGTATGAAGATGTCTAGCTCTTGTCTTTATCCATCTGAGTACATACTGTTCTTATCTCATGATGTTGTATGCAATTTTTTAACTAGGGAGCATTAGGTCTTAGTTGTGAGTTTAGATCCATTTACCCCCTCTCAGATTATGCATTTCTCTTTCCAAATAGGGGAATGGTTTTATAAATTGCCAAGAAGAGAAAACAGAGAGTGACTAACATAGTCCTGCAAGAAGTGGAGTATAAGGGCAATGTAAGAGTGCAAGGCTTCTTGTGTTGAAATATTTTGTAATTGTCTTGATTGACATAGCAAAAGACACATATTTATGGTTTTTAGGAGGTGTATTTATTTAATGCTTACTGTATGATTTTTTTAGAGAGAGAGAGAATTTTTAAATTATTATTTTTTTTTTTTTAGTTTTCGGTGGACACAACATCTTTATTTTATTTGTATGTGGTGCTGAGGATCCAACCCAGAGCCCTGCGAACGCCAGGCGAGCACGCTACTGCTTGAGCCACATCCCCAGCCCCATGTCTGATATTTTTTCAAGTATAATATAAATAATTTTAATATTTCAGTTAATGGCCACAAAGAGTATGAAGTAAATTGGTTTTAATAAAGGTAATTTTAAACAAAAATCTTCCACTGTATTTTCTAAGATTCTGAGTTATCATAATATCTTGAGTTAATTGTCCTTTTCATAATATAAACATAATTATATTAGAAACCTGTAAGACTCCTTTTAAAATTTTGTTGGCTATTATGAGTCATTTCAGGTTAAGTCAGGAAGATAATTCTCCAAAAGATTTATTAAATATCTAACTATTGACATTTAAACCATAATTAAATGTGTAATATACTTTGAAAGAACTTAAATTGAAAATCAGTATAGTTACATGTATTCTAAATATTGCACCATACTTTATTCCCCCAAGTTTGGGTTCTCTTTAATTTTCTTTAAAGAACTAAGTGCTATAAATCTGCATAAAATTTTCAAAGGCAAATTGCAACTCTTTCAATATAGAATCATTTTTGGAAATTAAATCACAATTTAAATATATTTAAAAGAAAATATTAATATTACATATGCATGTTTAAATAAAATTAAGTTACAGATGCCACAATCAATTGTGCATTAATTATACATTAAAATTCAAGAGAATATTCTAGTTAAGTACAATGTGTAGGCAAATAGAAGACTGAAGAATAGAAATCTCTGATAACTCTGCATGAGAAATAATCAGGTTTTCTTCACCAATTAAACAACAGAGAAAAATAAAACTCCATAAGAAATAGGGGTTGAGACTGTGCATTAAAATGGATTATTGAAATTTATCAACCAACAGCAATGGATATATATTTTTTAAACTTAAAGTCACAATAATAGACACAGAAATAGGAAAATATTGACATCTCTAAGACAAATGCACATTTGAGCAGAAGAAATCTTTTGATGGTATGTTGTTTATATGGTCTTCAATTGCGACAATAATATTGTGTTTTGCTTTTAAGTTCTTACTTTTTGTGATACAGCCTGAGATAATAATACAAATGAAATTAAATGATTGGAGAAAATAGTGGGTGCAGATATAAATTAAACTATATTGATCCCAACTAGATAATAACTTAAAGTGACCAAGAGGTAACTCCTAGAAGCTTCTTATTATATTCAACCTATTTTTATATATGCTTAAAGTTTTCCAACCTGAAATAATATACTGTGTCATCATGTATAAACAAATCAATAATGGAAATATAGAAGGAACAAAATTCTAGAAGGATGTTTTTCAAAACAGAACTTCAGAGACATTTAAGTTTTTCTTTACATAAACTATGTGGCTTGCATTGGCTTGATAAGTTTTACTATTTTATTGTACTTGCCTATATTATCATATTTGATCTAAACCTTCTCCATTTCTAATTATTTATAAATGCACATTAACGCTAATTATGTAATTACTCTGCAGTAGAAGCTGACAAACATTTGAATGTCAATATAAAAATACTTTAAAGAAAGCAGCCTGAGATCAGAAGTCATTTATTAAACAGCTGCTTTACTTTAGGGAAAAATTATTATGGATTATGCATCTTATGCCCTCATTAATTAGCATACTTACTCACTTAACCTGGATTTTTACAGAAATTCAGTCAATGTGTGTAGGAAGACTGGCTTCTTGGATAAATACAAGTGTGACAGAGGCATACCTTACTTAAATGATTAAAAAATGGATCGATGAACAATTGAACATATTCATAGGAATTCTAAATTGATATTGAGGTATACCAAAATCATTGTGTGTGAGTAATATTTTTTTTAAGTGTGATTATTCTGTAAAAACAAAAACTAAAGAAAGATATTTTAATTATCATCAAATACATTACCCTTTTTAGTTTAGAACATTTAGTTTATTTATTTAGATAATATATGGAAGCTTCTTATATAAGATTTATAGGAGCATAGTTCCTTCAACATAAGAAGAAATGAAGAACTTAGAGATGTCTAACAAGAAATGTACTGTTCTTATCCAGGATGTGATCATGTTATGTTTAATAATTTGAATAATTACTGCCATTGAAAATGCTATGCAGATAATTTATACATCTCCACTGTGAAGCCTGAGGATCTAGATTTACTACAATTCTATGATCCAATTCTTAAAATTACTATGTAGGAATATTGAGTCATAAGTATGTTTTTATTAAATCAAGAAATAATTTAATATTACTTAAACTTGGATTTGAGTAATGCTTAGCTTATTATGTACATTATATTGGAAAATCAGTAACCAAGACATCACAGTTTGAATGATAGAACAGTGAAAAATCAATTGTCTTCTAAATATCAAAAAGGGACATTAGTGTTTGAAACTTGAAATACAAGTTTCCACTGAAGTGCAACTATAAAACTCCTAGTTCTTACTACTGACCTCTCACAGACTTTTTATGCTATTTCACAAAGTCTAGGTTGCTTAATTCACACCAGAATCTCATTAGGGTAATGAATTTGCACCACACACACAGACACACATTAGTTTGCTGTCACTGTATGTACTTTTTAATATCTATCTATTAGCCTATTGGTTCCAGGAATTGAGACCAGTGGCACTTTACCACTGAGCCACATCCCCATTCCTTTTTTTATATTATATTTAGAGACAGGGTCTCCCTGGGCTGCTAAGGCCCTCCCTGGCTTTGAACTCTCAAACCTATTGCCTCAGCATCCTGAGCCACTGGTCTCACAAGCATGTGCCACGGTGCCCAGTTTAAACTTTTCAAATTATTTATTTATTTATTTTTATTTTCTGTACCAACAATTGAACCCAGATATACTTAATCACTGAGCTGCATTACCAGTCCTTTTTAATTTTTGTATTTTATTTGGAGACAGGGTCTTGCTAAGTTGCTTAGGGCCTCACTAAGTTGCTGGGGCTGGCTTTGAACTAGCAATCCATCTGTTGCCTGGAGTTGCTGGAATTTCAGATGTGCACTACCGTGCCCAGCCATTTTATGTATTTTTAAACAAAAATAATATATAGTTTTTAAGCTATACAATTCAACCAGAGTATAATTGAATGGTTTTTAATATAGTCACATATTTGTACCTCCATGCTAATTTTAGAACATTTTTATTTCTTAGAAAGAAATCCCTTATCAAACAGCAGTAGATCCACCAGTTCCCTAGGGAACCCCTAATACATATTTGTTTCTGTATATTTGTTTCTGCTGAGGATTTCACATGAATGGAATCATACAGAAATCAGTCATTTGGACTGGCTTGTTTCACTTATTATAATGTGTTCAATGTTTATCCATGTTGCAGCATTTATTGTGTAAATTGAAATGTTTATGCGCTCATTAGCTGTTGGGTATTTTGGCTTTTCCATGTTTTTGCTGTGAATAATGATGCTATGAAAATTAATATGCAAGTAATTGTGTCTAAAATCTTAATTTCTAACTGTGCTTTCTGGTTACCATCTTCTCCCTCCCTTGCTCTATAATCATTTCCTTTGCCCCAATTTTTTCTGAGTTAATAAGAAATCTGGCTCGCTGTCACTTAACTTTTTCCAAGTGTGTCACTCCATTGTTACCTTCTTTTGTAGCTGAGATTACACTGTTCATTATTATAATAACACTCTCAGATACTGCACAACAGGTCAGTCACCATCTCTTCTCTCCCTGCATACCATTCACTTAAAACCCCAAGCATGTTGAAACCCCTGGAATGCCATTTCACATAATTGGAGGGAAATATGCGACTTGCTTACAGGGCACTTGCAATAGTCAAGAATCTCATTACAATTCCCAGTTAAATTTTCAAAATTCTACTCTGAAAGGACTTTCAGTGTATAAAATCATGATTAAAGTCTTGGTTTATGTTACTCATTCTTTCAAAACCATTACCGAAATGATTTTTTTCTCTTGACTTCTTAGTTATAGCATTTTCTTTTTTAAAAAAATATTTCTTTATTATTATTTTTTTTAGTTGTAGGTGTATACAACACATTTATTTTGTTTTTATGTGGTGCTGAGGATCAAACCCAGAGTCTCACACTAGGTGACCTAGGTGAGCACTCTACCTCTGAGCCACAACCCCAGCCCCGCATTTTCTTGATTTTCCTTCCACCTCTGCTTTCTTCAGTAGATGATATTCCTTTCTGGTTTCTTTTCCCTATCTAGACCTGTAATTATTGGTGTGCCCTAGGACAAAAACCTTAGATCATTTTGCTTTTAAGCTTCTCTACCTAAGTCAGTAGTTTTTCATTCAGAGTTACTGAATCACACACATCACCACAGAGCTTTAAAAAATATAAATATCTAGTGCTATCCTGATCAATTCATGGCAATCAGAAAGTGGTACAGGGAGAGAGAGAGAAGGAAGGGAAGCCTAGGCCAAAATATAATTCTAAATAGCATGCCCCCAGTAACCTACTTTCCCCAGCCATGCTTCATCTGCCTATAATTACCACCCAGCAATCCATTTAAGGTATTAATCATCATTTATTCATTGAATAAATTAATCTACCAATTAAATTACAGCTCTTATAATTTAATCATTTCATCTCTGAGTATTCCTACACTTCCACCTGTGTTTTAATGCAACTTCTCATATCTAAAACACAACACTCTGTATAACCACAAGTATGGTTCAGATAACAGCAAGAATTTCAAAGACTTAAACAAATTATTCAGGGAAAGCTTTTTCCCAAGGAAAGAACATTGGATAATGAAAGAATAAATTTGTGTAACTTTGGGGTGTCCAAGAGACATCCGGGTTTATGCTATAAAAGTTCATTAATTTTATGGGTCCCTTATTCTTATGGGTTTTTTCACTAATGTGCTAATGATTTCAAAATGCACTGCTTTAATATTTGCATGAGCCATATATTTAAATTATCAAAAATTGCCTATGAAATAATCGACTTCATTTCAAGACCTTATCTTTCCTATTATTCTCACTTATTTTTCTTATTTATGCTTTTATTTGCTCTTTTACAGTTGCTTTGCATTTTTTGATTGAGAGAATAAACTTCCCAGACCCTGTGATTCAGTTTAGGCTCTCAAATCTTCTATACATCGGTTACCAAATTATGTCATAAAACATAGTGACAAATTCTCTGTGCTAATATTTCAATTTTAGTTCTTGTAATTATTTTCTATCATCTGTTGGGTAAAACTACACTCTATTCAAAATGAATGACTTAAGAACTTAAGCAACCTGAATTTTTTTCTTTTTATCTTGACTGCCTGGAAAACACTGAGATGTTTGCAGTGAAGACCTCTTTTTTCAATGAAGACCACTTAAAGGAACTGAGATATTCATTTGTTATTTTCCTATTATTAAGCAGATGTAACAGAAAAGTTAAAACCAATACTTTTAAATAAAGTAACATGTAGTGATTTATTTATTTTCATAGTTTTAATTTTAGACTATTAAAGTGTAGTTTTATTTTAAAATGTTGAAAATACTAAGTACATAACTATATCATGAAAGGCAAAATGATTGTATAAATTTAAAAAAAAATGTTTCACATACATTGAAGTCACTTCATTTTTGTGGGGGAGGAGGGTACCAGGGATTGAACTTGGAGGCACTCAACCACTAAGCCACATCCCCAGCCCTATTTTGTATTTTATTTAGAGACAGGGTCTCACTGAATTGCTTAGTGCCTCATTTTTGCTGAGACTGGCTATGAACTCATGATCCTCCTGCTTCTGCCTTCCAAGGCACTATGATTACAGGCTTGCACCAATGTGCCTTGCTTGAAGTCACTTACTTTGAAAGGTCTGGATATGAAGGTATTCATGTGAATGAATCCTATAAAGCCTCTGCTCTTGAAAGGCTTGCTGTTACATGGTCGACAACAGAAAATAAAGAAACTGGTATTCAGTTTTTGAAATGGGGATAATCACAGTGGAAAACATATTTCAGAGTGAGGAGGGTATAGTCTGTGAATAAGAATGGAAAGTATCTTTTTTTTTTTTTTTTTTTTTTGTAGGATACTTTGTGTTTTTAGGATCTGACCCCATCAATTGACATTTGGGAAAGAACTAAAGGGAAATATGGAAGTAGTCTTGGAGTAAGTACCAAATCCCAGGTGACACCATGTGCTTGGTATGAAGAATGAGCAAGAAGGCGTTGGGCTAGCTAAGGAGAACAAGCATGCAAAAGAGGATCAGTTAAGAGACCCAGAACACGTAGCCTTCATAGGCTAATTGAGAGGATTTGAAATAGAGGAAAACTGATCTGACCTTCATTATAAAATGACTACTTGGGTTAACATGGAGACTGAACTGAAAGAATGAGGATCAAAGAAAGGAAACTAGTTTGAATATTATTTTAAGCCACTCGGTTAAGGTCAGAGAGCTGGAAGAAGTATGAAATTGGAGTTATTTAGAAATTGTTGGGATATAGCCGGGCACTGTGGTGCATGCCTGTAATCCCAGCGGTTGAGGCAGGAGGATTGTGAGTTCAAAGCCAGTTTTAGCAATAAACAACTCAGTGAGACCCTGTCTCTAAGTAAAATACAAAGTAGGACTGAGGATGTGGCTCAGTGCTTGAGTGCTCTTGAGTCCAAATCCCAGTACCCCCCACAGAAAAAGAAATTGTTCAGATATGGATATATTTTAAACACAGACTCAATATTTGTTGATAATTTGGGTGTATTATATGAAATGGAAGATAAGACAAATATTATTTCAAAATTTTGTTTTTGAATAATCTGAAGATTTAGACTGATATTTATAACAATATGTGGGGAAATTATGGGTTATGTTGGGGTTTCAAAACTATAGTTTTAAGTAAGTATAAAACAGGTAATTATCTCTGCTGCAAATACATAGATATATAAATATTTGTATATGTACATATACATTTATTTTTTTAAGAGAGAGACAGAGAATCTTTTTTGTAGATGGACACAACACAATGCCTTTATTTTTTTGTGGTGCTGAGAATGGAACCCAGGTCCCATCTGTGCTCTACCACTGATCAACAATCCCAGCCCCATATACATTTAATTTTAATTCATTTTTTTTTTCCAGAAAGAGAATGGAAGTTTGGATGGAAGGAAAAGAATAATGAAATAGGGAGAAAGAGAGATGGAAAAAGAGAAATAGAAAACCACTGCTGAGAATAAAACCATAAATCCCACAATTAAAACTTTTAAAAACCAAAAGTAGAAATGGGGTATATGAGATAAGTAATTGTAGTGAGAAGCATGATGACTCAAGCAATCAAGTCAATCTTGGTTACAATTGGAATTCCATATTCATGGGAAATTGATTTGACTCATAATGAGTTTTTTTTTTTTTCCGAACTAACTATATTTTGACAATCATTGCACAGTACTTTGATCAGTTTGGACAGCTGCACTAAATATCTTAGAAAGGGCGCATAAAACAATAGACATATATTTCTCAAATTAGATTAGAAATTCAAAATCAGAGAAACTGGTGAGTCAGGTACTGGAGAGTTTTTTCCTCCTAACTTGCAGATAACCATATTTTTCTTCTCTTCACACATGGCAGACAGAATATTCTGTTGTCTCTGGGGCTTTTTATAAAGATACTTATCCAATCATAAATGATTTTTGATCAAGACCTTATAAATTTAATTACCTCCTCAAATCCCACCTCTTATTGCTGTTACACTGGTGGCTAAGACTTTGTCATATGGATTTTGGAGGTGAAAAAAATGCAGTCTAAACCACACAGGCAATATCCTTGGGATATATTTATTATTCTGATATAATAAAATATTGCATGGATAGAAAGTTTGAAAAAATCCATTTGATATTTACAATGTCAACCTAGTTTTTTTTTCTCCCATTTTCTTTTGTTGGCTCATCTTTGTGTTGGGCATAACACATTTTTAGGAGGTAAGTGGTAGGTGGGAGAAAGTTGTACCTAAACATTTCACATTCTACAGATTTCTGTTTGTATTTTCAGTGATAGAAACAGGGCTCTGATATTTAAGGTTATAAGTTATATAAATTTTATCCACCAGGAAACCAATTTCTAGTGAACTACATTTTTACTAACATCCCTGCAAAAAATACACACATTCACATAAAGGATTCCAGCTGCTTTCCTAAAATTTCACACATCAGCTAAGTCAAGCACCCCACTAGTCACAGGTGACAAATAATGCTTGAACATCTGCTTGCTAACAATATAATCTGGCTCATTTACTATCACCAGTTTCCTGGTATTGTGCCCATAGGAGATGTTCAATAAATACTGAATGAAATGTTTCTACCTGTTGAGAAGAATAAATAAACCTACGGGGTGGGAGAGTAAAGACTTCATAGCCTTTTTTCTCTTTTAGAAGAAATAGTTGTGGCTCACATGAAATGCAGGAAATATCCTGGACATCAGTGCATTTTATAGTGTGATCTTTATAATAAGTATAAAGTCTGGTATGGTTTATCCAGGAAATCTAAAATAGGTCAATTCTCCTCTGAATGTTTTTTGGATTTGGGAGAAAGATAATTTCAATTTCTGCTCAGTTTATTTCCATGGCAAGCAGTGATCCAAATGATTAAACTCCTACCACTGGGGATAGTTAGAATTCAGTGTTTCAGCTAGCTATGAATGAGTCAACAAACTGCAAGCAGTTTGGCATTTTGCCTGTAAGAACAGTTAGTTTTAAGTGTTCCTAGTTAAAGCACTGAAAATTCAATAAAATAAGATGCATTTTCAAAGCTATAACACAAGATATCTTAAATTAAAATGTAGAATATTAAAATATTACCAGTTTTAGATATTGAAAATGCATTATTCAATAAAAAATACACTTTAAAACCCTAAAAATTAAATACTTTAATTGCCCTTTATTGTAAAATTGTAAAGTCTTAAAGATGGTATTATACCATCTAATCTCTTTTCCAAACATTTTGTAGAAATTATTTTATATATATTCACTTTTTCCAAGCTATGATTTCCTAAATTTCATTTCCCCCACACAATACATACATACAGTCCCTTTCACAAGTTTATTCCCCTTCAATTTCACTGACAAAAGAGAAACTAACCTAAGATAATTTCCATATTCTTCCATGATGCTTTCTAACGACTTACCTTCATCTATCCTTAAAATGTTTACTTTTTATACCCTTGAAATCTGAATGATTTTTAGTGATACCCAATACCCACCTTTATCTCATCAATATGTTTGATTCAGTCTTTCATGTTTCATTAGTTGTTCTCCATAACAATGAATAAATTGTTTATATATTTATAGAAATATAACATTTTTATGTTTATAAATAAATATATATTTATATTTATATATAAAATGTAAATATAATCACATTATATAATATATTAAAAAGATATATAAAATATAAATATTTTATTTTTTGGTACTGGGGATTGAACTCAGGGCACTTAACCACTAAGCCACATCCCCATCCTTTTTCTGTATTTTATTTAGAAACAGAGTCTCACTGAATTGCTTAAGTTCTCACTAAGTTATTGAGGCTGGCTTTGAGCTTGTGTTTCTCCTATCTCAATCACCAGAGCTGCTGAAATTACAGATGTGCACCACTGCACCTGGCTAATACATATTAAAAACAATCTTTCCTGACAAGTGTGATGGTGCATGCCTGTAATCCCAGCAACTTAGGAAGATGAGGCATGAGAATTGCAAGTTTAAGGTCAGACTCAGCAATTTAGCAAGGACTTACGCAACTTGGTGAGCCCCTGTTGCAAAATTAAAATAAATAAATAAAAGAGATGAGAATTTAACTCAATGGTAAAGAACTCCTGGGTTTAATCCCTAGTATAAAAAAACAAAAAAATAACAAAAACAATCCTTCCTAAATATTTCCCATCAACTAAGCCAGCTATCTCAGCTATCTTCATATATGTTCCTTCCTTGAAATTATTGTTTTAAGATTTTGCTTTCATCACTACTTTCAAATTGGTCTTAAAAAGATCACCAGTAACTTTTGTCTTAGAGCATTGAAATTTCTTGATCTTAACTTTACTCATTTTTCTTGTGAAATTGTATACAATATTTTTTATTTTTTTTAATTTTAAAATATTTCATATATTCTGGTTCTGGAACACAGAAGTTACTTGGATTTTCCTTTTCTTTTTTCTTTTATTTTGATTTATACCCACTCAGACACTAGATGGTTATATGTGTACATATTTAATTAATATACATATAAACTTAAAACTTGTATTGGGTTCTAAAATTAGAATGTTAATTAAAATCTGGGGGAATACAGTACAGAAAAATGGTGGTTGTAGAAGTTAGGGTGTTAAGGAAGAAAATTCACTCAGTAGGCTGATTAGTACTTCAAAATTTTAATGAACATATGAATCACACCAAGATGATTCACAAAGCAACAATTTCAGCAAATGAGAAAAAAATAAAATAAAGATTTTAATTATTTAGATCTAGATGGGTCTGAAGAAAGCACACACCAAAGATGATTCCATTTGATGATGATATGGTATGTATGAAAAGCTACAGCATAAACATCTTTTAATAAGTTTTAGCATTGAATTTAAACAGAAAGAATGTAAGCATAGTCTCAAAAACAGGGGGGTCATGTATTATTTGTAGAGAGAAATGAGCAGAATGGGTTTTAAGACTATTTAGGATGACTTTTGAAAATGGATAAAATAAAGAAACAGAACAGAAGAAGGGGAATATATTAATCAGGATACCACCAGAGAACTAGGAATACAATAAGCATAGACCAAAAGATACAAATAAAACTAAATGGAGATAGTTATAAACACATACAAACATATTCATAACAATATAAAAAAGAAACAATTATATCTTCAGTCACATGTCACTTAACAGGTATACATTTTGAGAAATGTGTCATTGGGTCATTTTGTCATTGTGCAAACATCATAGACTGCATTTGCACAATCAGGATGGTACTTCCTGCCATATCTCTAGTTCATGAAGTTTGTGAGTATGTACATATGAGACAAAACACCTACCTGTGATGATCAACTTAAAAGGAAGAAAAGTTCGTTTTGGCTCACAGTTTTAGGGATTTCTATCCTTGTTGCTTGGCTCCATTGCTTTTGGGCTTGTGGAGACTGAAGTTACATCAGGGCTGGTCTTGTGTCATGGAGAAACCAGCTCACTTCTTGTCAGTTGAGAAGCAAAGAGAAACAGAATAGGGGGCACAAGGGACCTGGGCCCAATGTTCACTTTAAAAAATGAAAAATGACCTAACTTGCTCCAATTGGGCTCAACCATCTTCAAATTTCACTATCTCCAAATAACGTGATAGTCCTTGAACACATAAACTTTGAAGAAACATTATAGATCTAAACTGTAACATATGGTATTGTCTATTTTTTCCAGAACTACGATGAAAAAAAAATGTCAAGATTAATGAAGCACAAAAGAAAATGATACAATGAAGGCACTTGGTAAACACAAGATGTATAAGACTACTGTAGGGGTAATGTAGTGTACTGTATTAGATTAAATTTTTTATAAGTAGAAGGAACATACCCTAAAATAATGATAAAAAATATAATTTAATAAGCACATGGGTCAATGTAATTGTCATTATTTATCACTATGATGCATTATGACTTATTGCTCTATGACTATATGTGCAATATGTGTAGATACCTGGCAGTGCAGTAGTTTTATTTATGCCAGCATTACCACAAACACATGAGTTATGCATGGATGGCTATGGCACCACTGGGATATAAGAATTTATAAGAATTTTTTCAATCCCATTATAATCTTATGGGACTACCATCATGTTTGTGGTCCACAAACATGAAATGAAATGCATGTGCAATAGTTGACTGAAATGCATGTGCAATAGTTGACTGTATCATATTATCTGGTATATAAATCTTTCACTACCTATTCTATTTTGCTTTGACCTTCTGAACTTCATAGATTTTTATTGGAGGAATGGTCCAAGCCTACATTTCTGAAGTTTCTGAATCATTGGTAGTCTTATTTCCACTATTCTCCCTTCAACATCAACCACAGATTATAGTCTTACTACAAAACATTTTTTTTAAATGCCTATAATTCAAACATACTCTTCTTTACTTCCATTTTTAGTGACAGCCCAAATTTCCCTTGATAATCAGGATTAATCATTCTAGTCCCCCAAATAAACTCATTCTTACCTATCAATTCATAGGAATGAAGGAACGAAAGGACTGGGCAACTGTCTTAACTTCCAGTTCAGTGAAACAATCGTGGTATCTCCTGACAGAAACATGTATTCCTTTGGAGCTAAGGCCTATACACCAGTGGACCATGAGGTCACAGGAAATAAAAATGTTGCTATTGTGTCACCATGGATAATGTAGTTTGCCACCTCCTCTCATTTCTACTCCTGGATTCATGGATCTGTGAACTGTAGCCACACTGATTTATAGTATAGCAGTTTCCATGGGGACATTGTACCATACCTGCTAGTTATTTTCCATTGCCTGACATTTTTATCTGCCTTCAAACTTCCATCCAGTCATTTTATCAAGTTTTATTCTATCATACTTTAGGATAGTGGGGAACATGGTAAACCCACCCAGAGAATTCCATGAGCAAGTATCATTACGATATTTTATTCTATCATGTAAGCTCCTTGGTAAAAAGCAGTGTGATACATAGAACAATACTATGATGATGGGTAGTCATGAATCCCATGACTACTGATGATAGTTTTTCATGGAGGGAAAGTAAGTACGTATGAAGAATAAGAACAAACGAGGTCCCTTCCATGATGGAAGTGTTTCAATGCCATCAACTTTACAACACATAGCTGGCTGATCACCTGGGGGAATATTGCCCTAATATGGTTTGGATATGAGATGTTCCCTAAAAATGTTCATGTGTTAAAGCAGGAATGGTGACAGATGAAATTGTTAGATTATGAGGGTTGTAACTACATACATGGATTAATCCATTTGATGAAGAAATAATTTGAAAAGATTACTGTACCAGGTGGTAAACTGTAAGCAAGTATAATGTAACTGAAATAAGTAAGTCATTGGGGGTGTGCCTTTGGGGACTATGTTTTATCTCTTGCTCCTTCTTTTATACATCTGCTTTTCAGCTGTCATGAACTGAATAAATGTCCTATGCCATGCTCTTTCACCACAATGCTGTACCTCACCTTAGGCCCAACACAATGGAATTGACCCATCATGGATTGAGACCTCCAAAACTGTCAGTCCAAAATAATAAACTCTCCCCATTTTAAGTTGTTCCTGCTGGCTAGTTTTGTCACTGATAATTTATATATATATATATATATATACACACACACACACACACACACACACACACACACACTCACACACACCATGTAGGAAATTCAGTGTGATGTCTGTTCTTGGCACTCGGGTACTCAGTGGTGGCTATTATCCAGGTTTACCTTGTTGAGTAGAAGTTCAAGTCAGGGACTCACACATAACCTCTTTTCTTCCACTATGTTCACCTTGTTCATAAGCCCATTGGGCAAAGTTACTGACTGTTATACACAGAATGAGCCATTTTTTTTTAAAGAGAGAGGAGGGAGAGAGAGAGAGAGAGAGAGAGAGAGAGAGAGAGAGAGAGAATTTTTTAATATTTATTTTTTAGTTCTCGGCGGACACAACATCTTTGTTGGTATGTGGTGCTGAGAATCGAACCCAGGCCGCATGCATGCCAGGCGAGCGCGCTACCACTTGAGTCACATCCCCAGCCCGAATGAGCCATTCTTTAAACCTGATATCATTGTGCTACACACAACCTGCCCATCCTCTCTAGATGCTGACTAATTCATTCATAATATGATCTTGGAAGAGTCATTTAATTTCGCTTATTCTCAGTTTCATTTATGACTTGTAATAAAAAAAAACAAACAAAAAAAAACAATGGTGTGTATTCCAACGGGATTCAAAGATCCCGTTTAATAGACTCACTACATTCAAAGATCCTGTTTAATAGACCCACTACAGAGCCTGGGAAATAACATGGCAGTCTCCCCTAACTCCCTTCTCTCCCACATGCTGTGTTTAAGACTTTGATATCTCTGAGGGGAATGGGATGTCCACACTTGGAACTCGTTTCATGTGCCAGGAATGTTGTTAGTATAATCCTTACGACATTTTTGTCCAGAATTCCATTTTCCCTAAATAATTGGCAGATTTGAATGGAATGGATAGGGCACACTCTGTCCAGTTCCTTTCCATCTTCTGGAATGACTTACCATAGGCAGGTGAAGATTTCCTCTGTCCTTCTCCTATTGACCTTCCATGAAGAGAGACTTGCCCTGAGGATTCTAGCATCAATTTATTTCAGTGTACACTAAATCTGACGTTTAAATATCAGGAAATCCACCTCCTGCAGATGTCTTTCAACTTATCCTTTTTCATAATATTTAAGGTAAAAATAATTTTTTATTCTTGTCTACTTTAATAATTTTTCTTAATTTAACAATTTGTATGGAACTCAGGTAAACAGGAGAGTAGCATATATAGGTCTTGCTCAGAGAACTTAGCAATCTAAGTAATGCCAATGTCCAAATCCTTATTTGGATTTTGTCAGGTTTTAAATGCTAATAAAAAAATCTGATTCAAGTCATGTGACTTTGTTTAGGAATCCAAGTCATAAAGTTTATGAAGTTTGTTTGCCCTCCCCCACTCCCATTTATTAAAGTAACAAAGAAAATATCAGCAGGCTGGCATTTAGGACCTGAGGAATGCCACTTCTGAATTTCTTGTCAATTTAAACCAGATTATCTGATCAGCAATCATTCATCAGCAAAATAAACTTGCTTGCCTCCCCAACTCTCATTTCTCAGCATCTTCCCCAATTTACCTTCTGTATGTTCTGCCTCTCCCTCTTTCTCTCTCTACCCCTTCTCTGCCATGCTTGTCTTTTCCAGTCATAACTGACTCTTTCTAAGATTTTGAAAACAGTATTTATACTACAAAACCTTACTGTGTGCTTACCTTAGGCCAACTGCTGTTTAACTACATGCCTTAGTCTATTTTCTGTTGTCACAATTGAATAACACAGACAGGGTATTTGAAAAAAAAATAAGTTTATTTATTTCATAGTTCCGAAAGCTGGTAAGTCTAAGAGCATGGTACCAGTATCAAGTCAAAACATAGAGAAGACCTTCCTGTTGCATCATAGCATGGAAGAATCCATCCAAGAATGAATTTACCCATTTAAGGGCAATGTCCACATGATCAAATCATATCCTAACAATCTAATCTCACTTCTCAAATACCATTAACATATGACTTTGGGGAATATGTTTTCAATACATGAAATTTTGGGGACAAACTCAAACCATAGCATTACTGCTTATACCTAATCTTATATTTTCATATAACTTCCCCGTTAAGTTCCCTGACATGGCCAAGGCCAATTTTCTGTCCCTCTGGATTTCAGGACAATATGAGAATATCTTCTGCCTGCTAGCAAAATAGTGCTTCAACAAATGGTTGCTGAAATACAGGCTAAGCCAGCATCCAGACAACCTATAGCTACCTTCAGTTATAGGAGTGAAATCATCCATGCTCAGAACAGCCCAGCTTGCCCAGCTGAGCTCACCTCAGATTGTTCTTAAAAAGTTTATATATATATATATATATATATATATATATATATATATATATATAGAGAGAGAGAGAGAGAGAGAGAGAGAGAAATTTTGTCTAAAGTCACAAATTTGGGGGATGATTTGTTGTTAAGAAATAGCTAATTAATTCATTGTTATAATATTGGCAACTGGTGAAGTTGTGTATTTTACTCTTATGTGGATGCCACCAAAACTTTATGATAATATTTAACTTTATAGTCCAACATTTTCCTATGAGGCATAATGTCTTGCCATGACTTTCATCACTACTATAAGCTAATGATTTTTAAAAAGTCCATTTCATCAGTCCATTTCTGTTCTAAGATCCACAAATTATATACTAACTATTCCCCAGGAATCTTGGTTTGCTTATTTTACAGATTACTCATATTCATAAAGTCAAAAAGGTTTATAAGAACACTTTTTCTCCTCCGTTATCACTCTGGCTTAGCCATTAGGGAGGATATCCAACACAGTGATGCTCATTTTCCCTCTGTCCCTTACTCTTTAAATCAACAGCACCACAACAACTTTTGCATAAGTGTACACTACCTACAGGTGAATAGAGCACAGTATTAGTAAAACCATCCTCACGAAGGAGTGAAAGAGCCACATCTCTCCTATGGAAAGAAAGACAAGAAGCAATGTGGGTATCTCCTTGATGGTCCATTATGCTCTAGTCTATAGGACATATAGTGTACTGCAAATAAACAAATAAATGTAAGAGTGGGGGTGGATTCAAATAGGAAAATAATGTTAGAGTCTGAAAAATGCTTTGCTGTTAGTACAACATGGGTTTATAGTAGTAGTCCTAACGAGACAGATCCTTCAAATGTATTGGCATCAATGGTCACTTAAAAAGCAAAAAGAGAAGTTTGAGATTTTTACTGGTTCACACTGTGCTCTGAATGTGGCAAAATTTCCTAGCTCCATCAGAAGGGTAATTATAGCTGCTAACATTCTATTTTTCTAACCAGGATTAGATAAAAAAAAAAAAGAAAAAAAAAAAAAAAACAAGTTCTAAGTTAAAAAATTTAGTAGACTGGATTTCTAAGAAAGAATAGAAAGAAACTAATGTAGATTATTTGCATGGTTCCAGCAACAGAAACACATATTTTTGTTCTATAAATATATGCACATTCTCCATTTACAGTCGTGTTTTTGCATAGTGTCCTATTTCATAAAAATATCTTTGCTCATTTTAATTGTGAGATACTTACTCATTTCTATTTTCACTTGCTTCCATAATATTTATATTGTGTTACTTTTTATTCTATATTACATATTTGTGTATTAATGTGATGAAACAAGTAACATAAAACACAATAAGTTTTGCCTAATATATGTCTTGTATCTTAGATAAGCATCATGTTTTTAATACTGTGAAAGAAAATGTTTGTAAAATAAATGTGACTTTTTTTTACTTCTTTTTGAAAATACGGTATCTTTGCCACCATGAAATTAGATCAGCACCTTCTAAGGAGTATTTATAACAAATATTTTTCAAAATATTTTAATGATTACTCCTCAGAAATCAAACTTTACATATCATAAATAAAATGCCAATATTCAAAATGTGAGGAGTTACTAAGTTTTGAAAACAGAAAGACCCCATGAAAGTAATCTGGTTATGATTTTCAACTTTTTAAATAAATTCCATAGATAGATAAATATTAAGGAATTTTGATTACAATACAAATATCACTGGAAAATGATGGTGGAATTTTCTAAAAGACATTCCTGATACCCAAGGAGACACTTAGATAATAATAAAAGTGTGTTTTCTGAATTTCATGTACCATAATGAATTGTTACTTACTAATAAGAAGTTTAAAAATTGTAATTTGGTAGTTATTCAAAGTATTAAAAGTAACAAAATATAATATCTCTCCTTTACTTATTACCCAACAGAAAATGCCATAAGAAATCATAAAGAAAGACAATATATTTTGAAAACTGGAAAAAAATAGTCTACAATCAAAAGAGAATATAGACAAGAAACATTAGGTTTATTTACTTGTTTTTATAAATTAGTTTATATGCACCTCTTTCACTTCTTACCTTAAAGATGATAATTTTGCTGTAATTTTCTTGATATTTTAAGGTGTTCATGCTGAACTTGGTTTTGTAACTTTGGCATTTTTTATCACGATGAAACCAATCCTTTTATGCAAATGTAAAAGTTACAAATGAGTAGAATCCACTTGACTCTGAACTTAAAGCTGCTATGAAATATACAATCTATTATTTTTAAAGAGTATAAATTGAGACCATGTAAATAAAACTTCTTAATAGAGTGATATTTCTTATTTTAAAATATTATTTCCACCTTCAATTGCGTTGTTTAAACTTTTCATTTAATATTAATTTTTTTAACCTCATCTTGGAGAATTTTCTTTTAGGAATTAGTTGGAAATTAACAAAGATTCAGTTTTATTGAAGGAAATACTTTAAATGTCAAAGTACAGAAATTATTTGGTTAAACAACCTGAGAAATATGTGTTAAGATTTATTTATTTACTTATTGATTGACTGATTGATTTTAGTAGCATCAGGGATTGAACTCAGGGGAACTCTACTACCAAGCTACATCCCCATTTTTTTTTTTTATTTTTGAGAAAGGGTCTTGCTAAAACCCCAAGCTGGCCACAAACTTCTCGTACTCCTGGCTTAGCCTCCAGAGTCACTTGAATTACAGGAGTGTACTACCATGCCCCAGACTGTGTTTCTTTTTTAAATTAACCTTTACCAAATAAAGGTTATCACTTTTACTGATGTTTTAGCACAATAATCAGTACATTAAAATTATCAAGTATTAGAAGTACTTTTTGGGGGGATGGTATATTTCACATTGAAAATTTGGATTCATATTCAAACTGTTAATTTGTGATTCATAGCATAAACATAAACAATTGAAGTTACCTCTGAATACACAGAAATCATTCACATTTATTTATGTATAAAAGAACTAGAAAAACATCAATTTGTGAATTTCAGAAAACACACTCTTTTATTATTATCAAAATTCCTCCTTGGGTATCAGGAATGATTTTTAGAAAATTCCACCATCATTTTCCAGTGATATTTATAATCAAAATTCCTTAATATTTATCTATTTATGGAATTTATTTAAAAAGTTGAAAATCATAACCAGATTACTTTCATGGGGTCTTTCTGTATTCAATGAAATTATGGTACTAAAGAATAATTTGTATTTGGGTGAAGAAGTCAGGTTAGCACAGAATTTAGTTACATTTTAAAACAAACAAAAAACATAGTAAATGTAAAGAGAAAAGGATACTGCATTAAGAACCTGATTTTATTAATTATCTCAATAAAAATCTTTTATTCTATTTTCTCCAAGTAGGTGAAAACTTTTGACATTTTCTATATGATCCATTGTCTTCTTTTTGAAAAGGATTTGGAAATATAATAGCCACTGTATTGAGAAAATAAAGCAGGATTAAATTATATATGAGTTTTGTATATGAATTCTGTATTTTTTTATAATTTATTTTTAAAATAAAGCATTAATTAATCATATCTTATATTTCAACCTATATATGTGTGAGAACATTATTGTTTTGTTTTAATTAATAATGCCTTCGTTTTGTATTAATCATTGCCCCCTCTCTGCCAAATGCATTGCATTTTTAAAATATTTAAAAGTTTTATCAATGCTTTGGGAAATTGATTTCTAGACTAAAATAGCATATTGAAAATAATTTATATTTTCCTCTTTTATCAATTTATAATTTCATCACACTGGCTGAATATGTTACTAGAAAATCTAAACCATTCACTTTTCAAGTTGGTAAAAATTTAATTCCCAAGGGAAAATGACTTAACATTAAGTTTAGAAGATTAATTATAAAACCTCTGCTTTTGTATCATGACAATATCAAACAAAAGAACTGAATACAGGTAATCTTAGAATATTTTACTTAAATCCCAGAAAATAGATATATGTCTAGGTTTTGGTTTCTTCTCTAATCTGTCCCATATTGTTTTACCCATTCTTATATATACATATGCATTTTCATAGCTTTGTGTGATAATAGTTAACTATTTATGAAGCATTTATCATGAGCTGGTCATGGTAAGAAACTTACATGTATTAAGTAATTTAAGCATCTCAATATATTATGAAATGAACACATCTCTCTATTTTAGGGGAGAATGAATGAGGCTTAATTGTTATTTCCCAAGGTCACACAATGTTCTCTGTTCATTATTTACCACGTTCCAGCATTCACTTCATTTTGGCAAATTGCTATTTTTAATATGTCTGGGTTTGTTGTTGTTGTTGTTGTTGTTGTGCTGGGCTTGAACTCAGGGGTGCAAATTCAGTCCCAGCCTTTTAGTTTTTAGTTTGAGACAAGGTCTTGTTAAGCTGCCTCAGCCTCCTGAGTCCAGAGGATTACAGGCTTGCTGAACTGTGTCCAGCCAAATTACTATCCTTTTAGCTCATGTAATTTAAAGCACTTATTCAAGTGCATGGGAAAATATCACATATTTTAAGGAAAGGTGTATAATAGCTGTGTGGTTGGATGAGGAGTTGGGTCTTGAGGAGAAATAAAACAAATAAACTCACTTGGTGCAAAGTCTTAGGATACCCTGTTAAAAACATTGTCCAGCTCTGAGAAAGGTCAGTTCCATAATGAAGAAAAGTAAGGCTTCCAGGCAAATGGTACAACAACACACAAAGCAATTGACTCAGTGGAAACTTCTGCACAAGAATGTCATTGCCCTTCTACTGGAAACTTTATACTACTAATAATATTGGTACTTTATGGTATACATTGAAAACATATTACAGCCACTGAAAATGTCAATATATCCATTTTTTAAAAATCTATAATAATTGAGTTTTTCATTATTTTTTGCATTGGTAGGGTAATATATTGGCAAATCTAGACCTAATTTCTTTTTAAAGTTCGGTCTATTTACAAGTACCTTACATAAAGTACCTTTCACATAGAAACCCTCAATAAATATTTCTTCAACTAGTGAATAATAACAAAATATATCTATTACAAAGCTTAGAATTTGTGTGAATTACATCACTTTATTATTTCAAATTGGAAGGGGAGAATTAAAATCATTACATGTTACAAACACATAAACCAGAAATTAAATTGTATGATTGGTGTCATGGAGCAGGTAATAGAGAGGAAAATGAGAACAAGAACAGCATCTAAGAAAGACCCAAATTTTTGATTGAAAAATATTGCTGATTTAAATGATTTAATGAGAAAAGGTTAAGTAAAGATGAAAGAACAAGGCAGGGATCGCAAACACTATGACGTAATCTGCAGATTTTCAGCAAAACTGAAATGAGAGGAGCTTCAGAGCTTGAGAAATAGAATAAGTTGTGGAAATGATGTAAAGATAGACCTTAGAATATCTCAGAGGCTGGTTTGCCTACTGAGTTTGAACTTTACTCTGAAAGTCACATGAACAGCAAATACATTGTTTCAAAATGAAATATTAATATATGACTGATTAGGTTAATAAATAAATGTATGCTTAAATTAGGCCAAGAAACAAGAGAGACTCAAGACTAGTGCCAATAACTAGAACTAGGAACGATGTTACAAGACACCCATTCTGGAAAAATCTTATAATGAGGGATGTAGGTTCCTGCATAATACTGAAAGCATAGTATAGCCATGAAGCAGCTGGGTATTATTACAGAACTCAATTTCATATGAGGAATTTTTTTTATGTAATTCACTAATTTGTCACCAAGATCAAAAAAGGAAGAAACTTATTTAGTGAGGAATCTCTGTTAATTTGGGGAGTTCAATTCTCTCCTTATATTCATTTTCTAGTTTCTTGCTTCAAAGAATATCTATTTCTTCATAAGCTGTTTAAAGCATTAATATGCTTAAAACCTGTTCATAATAGAATATGTAGATGGCCTCTGAAGCAATTTACCACATTCAGACTCAATACTCATATTAATTTTCTCAAGACTCTTGAACACTTTATAGTGCTAATTATGTCTATTAATATGCCATTTACTTTGAAATGATATGTATGTTTTCTTCTAAAATAAAAATCCTCAGTTTTGCTTAGCAGAGTTCTATTTCAGTAAGCCTTTCTGATCTAATGACTCTGATTTTTCTTGGAAATAATAGGTTTACTTGTACAATGAGTAGTAACACATATGTTTAATGCAGATAACTGGCTGCTTATCAAATTGGTTTTAATTAGACATTTTTACATTATGGGATTAATATGAGTGCTGCTAGGGCAGGGCACATAGAGCATATGAATTTTCCAACTGAGAATACATTTGTAAAGGTGGCATTTTCCATTCACACTAGCTTTTCACAGTTTGCCAAATGCTAATGACTACAGGTGCACAACGGGGTTTTTATAGTACCTGCCCTGCAAACAGAGATGGTGGGATTGGGATGGGAAATAACAGATAGAGTGGGATTTGAGACAAAAATATTTTTAGAATGACATTCTATTCCTACATAAGTCCTTTTCTAAATAGGTATTTGAGGAGATGGGAAATTTCCAAGGTAATAGATTCCAGTTCTAAACTAAATTTATCAGAACAAAATAATGTCTTTTCTACCTTAATATTGAACACTAGCATAAGGGAGACCAGGATGATACATCATTGTAGTTCCATCATTTTTATTTTCACTTATCTATCCTTTTATGTATTTGAAGTTTAAACATCAGGATTCCTGATTAAAGGCTGCTAACATGAATACAAGGCTAACTCAGTTTTCCAAAATTTAAGCTTTATCTTATGCAATTGTACAAACTTTTATATGTCATTTCTTTCTTATGTCAGATTGAGAGTTGTTGCCATTGTAGTTGAACAACTATTTCCTACACATTTATTTTTACTTTTTTAAAAGGCTAAGTGTTGAATTCTGTTTTGTGTAAAACTCTATTTGCCCTTATCTTCTGGCACAAAACCACATACTCTTCTTTATTGTGACTTTTTCAAAATTTTCCTCATTATTAGCATATCTTTCCAGTGTGATGCCAGGAAGTCAATGATGAACCATTTAATTACTTAAGTAATTAGGTAATTAAATGATATCTAAGTATAATATATGTCAACCTAGCAGTGGAAAATGACTAAGTGCTTCTGGGCTCAGAAGAACTGGAGGACATGCAGTAGGGAAATCTCATGAGGTTGTACCAGCAGCAAGTGGTCAGGTCACCTATTGTTCAATGTCCTCTGAAGCACTGCATGGCTATTGAGGAAGGCCAGACTTCACAGTTTGTGAAATTTAAAAAGAGACCTCAATTTTTGGCTGTGGTACTTTCAAACAGAATTAACAGGACCTATTGGCTCTGTTTCTGATATCATCAGAGGCCCGTGCTAATATGATAAAGTGACATGCAAAACCTTGGCTCCAGCCCACTTCTGCCAGGCCAACATCAGTCCTGCCTATGGCATAATCCAGGGGCTAAGGGCCAAGACTTGTGATTACAGCTACATGATGTGAATTACTTGCCACATGGCAGCTTATGGTTGAAAAGCTTTTATCCCTCAGCCATTCCTTGATGATGGGGACTGTGCAAGGAAAGGGCTGTGGTCCAAGCTTTGTGGTAAATCATGGTTGATAGCTTAGTGCTGTGCTAAAGTTTCTTTCTATGGGTCTATGCAGGAGGCTAATTCCATTCTTGTGAGGCCCAGGTAACAAGGGTGTCATCCTGCATAAATCTGTTAATTGCAGTTAAATGCCATTTTTGTAAATTATAAAATGCTACATACTATTTAAATTCTATACATATGCAGTAAAATATTTTGGAAAATAGCAAGGAAGACAGCAAAATTTTGTCTAGTTTGTCAATTTTTTAAAACTATTTACTGAGTGGATAATTCAAAATGAAAAATACATAAATTTTACAATGTCTCATCTGTCAAATTCCAAGTTCCCCTACACAAGTACAGAGGAGTATCTTTTACTCAGCCCATTAGCCTAATTCTGTGTTAATACTGCAGACTGCCATTGTAGATCATTTAATCATTCATTCTAAATGGAAAAAATGAATAATAATATTCTTCAAGAAGTATTTACCTGACTAAAGAGGTAAACATCTATGTTATACACAAGCAATGTATTATGTTAAAAGTTTCTGTGTAGTAAGGAAAACATAATGAAACTGACAAGCAGTACAAGGCATCAAAAATTCTATCCCAAACATATAGCACATTGTTCTCTAAAAGAGAACTATGTAATCTATTTCTCCACTGAGTTTTAGCTTATAATTCATTAAAACTTCAGGAGTCATTAAAGGTCTATATAAATAAAGCATCATAAGATACTTTGGGGTAACTGTATTTATGTATGAGTTACATTAAGCCAAAAATTGGGGAGCTACAGAATTACAAATGTGCTAATACACTAAATAATTTCTGTTTTAGGTGAAAAAAATCTCTCTCCTATTTGATTAAGCTTGTGACTTCAGAGATGGTATAAAACAGTAAAAGAAAAGTTTGTTGTAAGAAAGGCTAGATGAGACAGAATATCAGCTGGAAAATCAAGCATATGACTACTATATATATATATATATATATATATATATATATATATATATATATATATATATGAAAATATTAGCAACATCTGTGTATCAACATGTTGCCGTATTTATCAAGAAACTGTAGCTATGAATATGCAATGAATCACTTTTAATCAAAGTGTGTACATTATAAAGTACTTTATTTACATTTTAGTGCAAGTGCTTTGTCTCACCAAGTACATGCAACAAGCAATTTGATATCAACTCTTTGATATCAACTCTTAGACTAGCACTGGGCCTAGAGATGTTGTAGTGTACTACAATTGCATAATCAGATTTAATCTTACATAGAAAATCTTATAGCATCCTGAAACACTCAGCTTGTGGAAACTACTAGCATGAAAGTTTGAACAAAGATTGTCACAGTTGGAATGAAAATGAAAGATGGATATATCAATAGACACCTAAATGGTTTTGAAGTCAATTGATTGGCATAGATGTTATCTTATTTCATCTATTGAGATAAATTTTATCAAATTTGTTAATAAGTTTCCTCATTAAAAAGAGGTATAATACATAAATATATATAAGCAATTATATATAATATCAAAATTATGACCTTTTTACTTACAACAGAATTAGTCTATTAATAATTCTAAGGGCATCTGGGTCTATAATGTAAGCTAGCAATGAAAATGTAATATGGAAATATAATTCTTTGAATCAGATGTTAGTTTGTACAAAGTCATATGAAGCAGTTTCCATAGGCATAATTAAACTTGTGTTTAGTTACAATTTTGATCAAGTCTAGTCCTGTCATACACTTTCGCAAAGAGTAATCAGCATGTACTATGGAACGAAGTAATTGTTCTTTCCATGGTTGTGCATTATGCTAAAAGGAGTAAAAAAGCAGAATATATTTTATCAACAGCTTGTAATTATATTAATGTATAAAAACACAAGTAAAAATGCAAGCACTTTCCTTTGTAACATGGTCTAGATTTACTAAATGAAAGGGTGACTTGGGTTATTTATTCAATATAAAGGAAAGGTCAAAATAACCTTCAGAAATGAAATTAGAAAAGTACTTTTGAATTTGACTGAAATACTACTGCAATTGCAAACAAAATGATGATAAATTATGTCTCTTAAATCTAAGTGCTGCAATTATGAGATTCTCAGAACAGTCTTTGAAATGATAGATTTAATGTTCTGCTACACAGAAGACAATATAAAAGCACTAGGCTGGCAAAGATTTTCCACATTGAATTTCCTTTTCCCTTTTTCAGAAACGTTTGAAAATAAGAATGGTGATCCCTGAGGACAGTTTGGAAACATCATACTATTGGAAATATTTTTTGAATTTCAAAGAAGTAGTGATGGAAAAGAAAATGTGCATAGATTATGTAACACAAAGACAAGATTTGCTCCCACATTGGAGCATTCATCAAAAGTTATGTTTTTAACATATGTCCACTGGGATTTGACAGTGGAGAATGCATAAAAATGGGAAAATTAGACAAAAGGTGAAAAAGGATTCACTTCCTAGGAGAATATATCTTTTCTAGACTCTGGGAATAAGACAAAAGATTGTGACTCAAGAAATTATTATCAAGAATAACTTTTTCAAATCATCCTAAGCAAGTAATATGAGTTATATATGGATGTTTATACATAGAAGTTTTTAAATACAATTACAAAAAATCGTAATGTCTGTCAAAAGCGTACACATGCTAAATTTTGCCTCAAATTTCATAACTGTTGTCAAACTTTTAATGTACAAATATACAAAAACATAACATCATGAGGCACGTAAAGTTACCGTCTTTCAGGCTTCAAAATACTGTATTTTGAGGAAAAAACATGTTTAGGGTAGCAATTACAGACAGAAGTTGGTCTAACAATTACATAATCTGCAGTACAATGGAAATATGAGAAAGATATTGAATTATCATACAAGAAAGACTTTGAAGAAAGAATGAAAATCTTTAAGGATTTCATTTAAAATATCTTTTCCTTCAGTATATAAAAAAGATATCATCTTAACCTAGGGAGATTTGGTTCTCTTGATGCCTCAAAGAAAATTAAAAATGAAAAGGCTTGCCTTCCTAGAGTCAATTCTATTAAGTTTATTAATATTTATACTACTAGGAAATGTCTTAAGATGACTTAATTCTATCTAATTGTTGGGAAAGTTTATCTTATTGAATAACTTGGCTATGTAGGTTCACATGAATACTAAAGGTCAGAAATGCCCAACTACTTTAGTGTGTAAGAAGTCCTCTAGGCAGGGATGTATTAGGAAACTTTCAATAAAAGAAAAAAGTGCTAGATTTGAGTACACAGATTTTTCCCTGTTGATAAGCATACACTATTCTTTCAAATATCCATTTTTCTACCACTTGGCTATAGCATTAAATTACAGGGCTGAATGAAAAAATCAACACTTCAAGTATAAGAATGGTTGATAGAAACTTCGAACATAATTCTAACTCACTCTTAATGATGTTATTAGAAATTTTATAGAAAATTATTTGCAAAGCTTATGCCACTCATTATACCCTTATGACCCATCAGAATTTGCCATATCGTTTCATTGTTAAGTTCTGTAGGAGTTCACAGGATTTCATAAGTACTTTCATGAGTATATATGTTTTTCAAGATTGTGCTTAAAATTCTTGCTTGGCTTATACTATATATCACTTTTTGTGCTCATTTATAAACTGTTACCAAAATACTAAAATTAAATTCAGTCTGTACTATTAAGTCACTTACATCAGGAACACATTGCTAGATGCAATATTCAAAGAATTCATAGTCTAATGAATGCATGCAAACATATTTGATATGTTATATGATATAATGCATTCTATGAAAATCTAAAAGCAACAATGATGAGTTCCTAATATAACACACACTATTCTGGTAAACATTCATTGTCATCAGAGAAGTAAAATTGGATTTGTTCCTTTCCTTTTATTCCTCAAGACATCATATCACTTTGTAATTCTCAAAAGTAAAGTGGCTATTGCTAAGGCTGTGTTTGCCAAGCTGATTACATCTTACTAATCACAACTAGCCAGGACACTCCTCATTTGCTGTAGTCTCTCTCTTTTTGGTGCTCATCTTGTTAAAAATGTTTAGTAGATTTTTGGGGTATTATATTCCTTCGTTTGATCTTTCTTATTTAATATCTCCTCCAGTTTCTCACAAGATTCCCCTCCCCCACTTTGGTTTGTTTTGTCTGTTGTTTTTAAATTTTAGTCCTTCGTATATTTTCAAAATATTTAACATGATATTTCCATTATCATTTAAAAATTTTTCAAAGAACTGTTTAAACAAGTGAAGTTCTATATGCATGATTATAAGTTATTCTTCTCTTGGCAGCTACCTAGTTTTCATTAGTTGGAGCACATATGTTAAAACATACATAAAGCACTACATAAAGCAATGCCTGGTTGTATGTAGTACAGAATATATTCAGAATCATGGAAAGCATTTTATAAATATGAAGGGTTTATACAAATTTGAGAGAAAGTAAGGTAGAAACAAAACAGAACAAGTAAACCAGTATATCTGAATTTACAAAATATATAATTATAGCATTAAACACATAGATAACATTTTTTAGGTTCTAGGAACCAATAAGGTGTTTTACCAATAGTAAATAATATCATTTTATAACAAGTTTACAGGGAAATTTGACTATTTTTTTATAGAGATGAGAACATTGATGCCTAAAACTGTAGAATAGAGTCATACCCTGGTCCTAGACAATTAGGTTCCAAAGCCTAAGAACTCCAAAACTAGGTCATTGCCTTTCAAGAAATGCAGGAAGGAAAAATTAAGGTTTTTGAATGCCAGATCAGAGTAAGAAATGAACTACATTAGCAGATCTTTCTGTGCAGGAACATTACCTCATGATTTATTTGTACAAAAATCACTCTATTGTGCATGATTTTGATGAGAATGTATAATAGTGGATATAGAGAACTCTGACTGTAATTAAACTGCTAATGAATACAGGACAAGCAGTAGAAGTCAATGGCTTTACTGCAGGGAATTAGAATGCTTGTCTACCCTGGGGAGACATCAGAAAGAATAATATTAAAGTATTCTGTGTGCATGTATATGTAAGCTTTTGAAATACTCTGACTTTCTCCAAGGGACACAGAGACAAATGTATTTTTTTTTCTGTTTTCCAAAAAGAGGTCATATGCAAAACAACTTTAGATAGCTGATTAGAAATTATAATAAGTTCGATAGAGTATACATATATACAATTTTAAGTAACAAAAAAATGAAGATTTTTTTGCTTTTAATAAAAATCTACACATGCTTAAGGGAATGAGAATTGAAGGTCACAGGATAGATTTATTTATAGCAGTTTCTTAAAGGGGGAAATAGTTTGGACAAAGTTTCAGAGTGAAAATAGCTCTGAAAATTGCCTTTAAAAGAAAAGTGTTTCTGAAATAGTTTGTCCTTTTGGATTTGAACATACTGATTTTTTCAATGAATTGTTATGTCAGCACTTCATCTACCCCAAAGGAAAAGCATGATAAATCTGCATTATGCTTTGAGGAAAGAGCATTACCAAGCTCTGATATTAGCTTTCAAACTAGCTATTTCTAGTAACAGGTCAGATTTACCCACAAGCTATTCTCCTACACATGCACAGATTCATACTTTCTGCTGAATGCCCTGTATTTTCTGAATGCAGCTATTACTTAAACATAAGTATTTGAGTACTTTAACATTTAACAAATCAACAATAAAAATTTGCTTGGCAATTTTTCCTGATTAATTTGTATAATTAATTTCAAATAGCATCAAAATGCAAAATGCTTTGATGATATAAAATATATATTTTTCATCAATAACAGTTATTGTGTTAATGTCTCTGCATTGAATCACTAATATATTTTTATTATTGGCACAATTACTTATTAAATTTTACATTTCATTATACTGTTCTGTCTTCTTTAATGCTTATTTTGAGTCTAAAAATAAATGAAGACAAGTCATAGACCATTCTCTCCTACATTTTTTTCTGTTTTGTCAGCTGAATCTTAGGATTTAAGAACATGCAGTAGAGGGCATGTCCAAGGATACTAAAATCTTTTATTGAGAACCTGACTGATAATTTCTTTCTTTTTTTTTTTTTTTACATAATTTGATTCTTCCACCAAGGAGAATTGTTCCTATTTT
This sequence comes from Callospermophilus lateralis, assembly GCF_048772815.1. NCBI lineage: Eukaryota > Metazoa > Chordata > Mammalia > Rodentia > Sciuridae > Callospermophilus > Callospermophilus lateralis. Next base: position 26,990,438 of record NC_135312.1, read on the forward strand.
AATCATATCAGCTTTTGACTATTAATAGAAAAAGAGCCCTACTTGGTTGCTTGGAAGTAACTGGGAAGTTCAGGAAAATTTGGTACAACATTAGTTAATTTCTCATCACTATAACAAAGGATTTGATATAATTAACTTGTAAATAGAAAAAGTAGGCTTATTTGTTTTGGCTCATAATTTGGGAGACCTGTGTTCCTGAAAGACTGGCTCCATTGCTTTGGGTCTGTGGTGAGGCAGCACATCATGATGGGAGAGTGTTGCAAAGCAAACTGCTTACCTCATGAAAGAGAGGAAGGGGCTAAGGTTCCCAAATTCCCTTTAAGAACCTCTAGTGACTTAAGGCCCAACCTCCTCATAGTCCACAGAACTTCCCACCTTGGGGACCAACCCTCTAATACTGAAATTAATTTTCTATTGCAAGACTTCAATAGGGATAGAGTATTGTTGGCTCACAAATAGTTTGCTTATTGGGAGGGGGATAAAGAAATAGAAGAATGAGCTAATATGTAACATTAGCCTGTTGGCCTCTATTTCAATCTGCTTTTTTTGCTCCTGGGACCAAAAGACATGAGAGGAAAATTTGCTTTGGGCACTCAGGGTTTCAGAGGTCTCTATCCATAAACAGCTGGTTCCATTCCTTGGGGCTAGAGGTGAGTCACAACATCACAGTGGAAGGGTGTGGAGGAGGAAAATGGCTCAGGGCATCACATCAGGAAACAGAGACAGCTCTGCTCAACAAAAGATATACACTGAAAGGACACCCCCAATGATCCACCTTCTCCAACCACACCCTACAGTCACCATTACAGAATATAAACCACAGCCTACAGTCACCACTCAGTTAATCATTGTCAGGGGATTAATTCACTGATTGGCTTATGGCTCTCATAACCCAATCATTTCTCCTCTAAACCTTCTTGCATTGTCTCACACATGAGCTTTGCGGGGAAACCTAATATTTAAACCATAACAGCTTTCATTTAAGAGAAAGCTAAAAAATATGAAAGAGTAATGCTAAAGCAAGTATAAAATTACTACCAATCTTATATTTTCACACCCCATTATTATCTCTCCACCTCACACTGCTATTAATAACTTTTCACACACATGTATGTTAAGATTATTAACTGTTAGAATCATCAAGAGTCATTGAGCATATTGATTATTTACAAGGCTAAGGACCTTTTTTAAAAAATTTTATTTATTTATTTTTTCTTTTTTTATTGGTTGTTCAAAATATTACAAATCTCTTGACATATCATATTTCACACATTAGATTCAAATGGATTATGAACTCCCATTTTTACCCCAAATACAGATTGCAGAATCACATCGGTAAGGCTAAGGACCTTTTACTAAGCACTGGACAAATAAAGTATTGTATATGCATTCATACTCAATAAAATACTTAATGGAAAACACACCTAATAACAAATCAAAGCATTATACAATAAGTAACAAATGAGTGATAGGTGTCTGAGAGGGAACAGTACTCATAAGGAAGAATAATAACAGAATTACCTGAGAAGATTATACAAGACACTCCTCCTACCTAATTGAGATGGCAATGATTAATTCTCCCCCTTACTATCACCTACAATCCTTACCCACTCCATGTCTTAGTGAAGAAAATCATAAAGAATACGCAATAATAATGGGATTCATAAAGACTGGGGCTGAGTGAATAAGCCTCTCGCAACCTTGTGTCTTTAAAGAGAGATATTGTAATGGAGTGAGAGTATTAAAAGTGACGTAATGAAATTGAAAATATAGAATATAAACAGTAGTAGGAAGAAGGGTTTTTGTGGAGCTTGCTTTTTGTAGAAATGCCTTCATCAAGCTCAATAAAAAGAAATACACTGATGACAACTTAGTAGCAGGTCAGTGTCTGTGGAGGGATTCTCAGTCATCCTCACCTGGAAGCATAGGCTTTGCAGATGGGGAAGTGCCCATAAATAGGACAAGAGTAAAAAAAGAAAGGAATAAAAATAACTGATAGAATATGATCTGATATAATCTTGAGGGAAGATGGAAAAAAAAGAAAAAAAAACCTTTATTTTAGAATAAAAGAATATCGCCTCTTCTGAACCCTAGCAGGCTAAAGCTTGGAAAGATGAATGAAGAAAATACTTAAGTAAAGAAGCAGATGAAGATATATTTAGTAATGGAGAATAGAATTTACTGTTTTTATTTATATTCTAGTGGTATTTTTGCCATGTTGCATTGAGCATTATTCAATATTCTCAAGCATTAAATTTATAATGCCTATATCAAGGAAGCACAATAGTTCTCCAAGAAAATAAGGCATTAAAAAGGTTAGATTCTCTATTGTGTTTTAAGTAAGGCACTACATTTTCATGTAAAATTATAAAAGCTCTTAGGCTTGAAATTTCATGCATTTAGAGGAAGATCCACTATAATTTGAAAAATCTCTTTGTAGATTCTTAGGTTATGTTATACCAGCAAGAAGTAAACTTGTGTACTATGTTTTATTTAAAATTAACAATCCCCTTGATTCCATCTTATCCCCCGTTGAAAAATCCCTTGACTACAGTCTATATGACTCCTGTTAAAAAAAAAAAAAAGTGCGAGCATTTCTGTACCACAAAAGTGTCATCCATGTGTAGTATCCAGAATTTGAATTTTATAACAGTTTTCCCAAGTAGTCTCTCAAATTCACAAATGTTGACACTGCTCCTAACACTAACATGTGTTTTGTATTCCATCCATTAACACATGGTCTAACATTTGCTTGGGGCTCAGCAGATGCTAATGAAGCACACTGAAAAAGACCACAAGAAACACATCAATAATTAATCAAATTGAAATTTATTAGCATACCAAACAAGGAGAGGTTATCTTCAGGTAGTTATAAGACTTTCTTAAGAAGGGTGTTAGCAAAGGGTATTTGTATTTAGAAGACAGAGTTACTCAAAGGATTATCTTTTCAGGAATGATAAAAGTTCCTTGTGGAGAACAGCAGGGAAAAATTCAGTCAACAACTCAGCAAATTATTGTACATTTACAAAGCAATAGTCAGAGAGGGCTTGAAAAGGCTCATGTAGTTCTATTCCTCCTGTGATGGGCCAAAAGTTTTGCTTTGCTGGATGAGGCATTAGCAAACATGGTGCACTTCAAAGTGTTAAAGGGTTTGGGTTGTGATTAGTATTCCCTTATTGCTCTCAAGAACCCACTTGCCAGCCAATTGGATGAGAATTCAAGGGGAGGAGACAGGTCTTTATAAATCAGGTCATCCCAGTGGAACACACCCCAACAAAGCAGGGGTCTGATTTCACACAAATAAATAAACCAAAATGTTATCAAAAGCTAAAACTGCTAAATTCACAGAATTGTGCTCTAAATAATGTTAAATGTTTTAAGCAAATAAAGTTTGGAGTGTTTCTTTTTGTTGTTGTTGTTGTTGTTTGTTTGCTTGTTTGTCTGCTTATTTTGTCTCAAAATAATAAGAGTAAGATAATTCAAGTAAGGTTTCCCTCTCCATTCAAGTAAGCAATCGCTTCCTACTTATGTGTGGAGGGATTTTAAATCCATGAACTGAGTGCATTATGAACTAGCTGCCTCAAGTTTTGCTCAACCCTTCTCAACTACCGGGAAGAAACAACCTCTTTTTCAATGCATGAAAACCCTCAAAAAATTCCTTGAATGATACACAGTGAGTGAAGTAAAAAGATATGTCCGTCCATCAATATTTGTCATTGGGTAGTGGGGGTGGGGGAGCTAAACCACAATGAGCAAGTGATGAACTCACCAACCCACTGAGTGTGATTGTGTAAATATACACAGCACTAAAACAGGCAAATAATTTGGGTGACATGAAACTCTTTGGCTCCAAAAAAAGAAACTGCTTGACCATCTGCCTGCTGATAATTTATTATTTTTCCCCCTATGGGAGAATTCAATACATGTAGCACAAAAGTCTGTATTGCTTATAAATTATAAATTGTTTGGAATAACTCAATGCAAGTATGGCTGCTTAATTACCAAATATTATTATTTTGGTAAAGTATTGGCCCTATGGAATACATTGTCATAGAGCAGAGCTTTAAGTCCATATTTTGACATGGCTATAATTTAACAATTTAGAAGCAAATTAATGCATTGGTGTTGCCTTTTGATTAATACAACACATGTTATTCAAAGTGACTTGCTATTCTTTTTTGTTTCTGCCAAAAAACTGGTAGACACAGACAAGGAAATGGAAAATTGTGCGGGCCAAATTTCTGACATTCACTTCCCTCAAACATTAATTTTGTACAAAAGAGAATAATCTGCTATTCACAAAGAAGGAGAAAAAAAAACAACTCATTTGAAGCCAATTCCTTTCACTTAAAGGTTATATTGATTAAACACAATTTCTCAGAAGATAACTTTGTTGTCTTAAATGTCTAAGGCTCAGCTTGTCCGAAGGCAGAGTTAGCTGCATCTTGCCTATTGCTGTATTTATGTAGTTGAGGACACTGGATCAGGACAAAATCCCATCTGTTTGAAATCACCATTAATTTTTTTTTTTCCCCAAGCCATCCACAAGGAAAGAAGTAAACAAGAAAAGAAGGAAAGAAAGAAAATGAAAAAAAAAATCAGAAAGAACCCCAACTGCCACCAAGGAATATACTACTGCTAAACTGGTTTGATGGGCAATTAGAAATTAAGCCTGTATTTAATTAAATGTGAGCCAGAGGAGACTACCACTTTAGCTCTTTGAAACAAAGTCAGAAATAAATAGACTTACATAGACCTTACCATTGGAGATTATCAAAGTGTTTTTTGAAGGTGAATTGCAAAGACAAAGAGAAAAAAGAAATGTTGGATATTTTTATACACTAATTTTTAAACTTCAGTCAATTAAAATATTTTCCTTTAAATCAAAACTAGAGGTCAAATATGACTAAGGGTGTTTTTAATTATTAGCAGCTGTGATAAAAAGGAACTGGTATAAATTACTGAGAAAACTAAATGAAGGAGACTCACTTACCCACCCTAGTAAATAAATTATCTTTTAAAAGTTTTCTTGAAAGCAAAAGGAATAACTGCAACTTTATAGACAAACATTTATAATGGAAAATTGCTTAACACATATGTAAAATATAGGGAATTTTGTTACATAAATCCACATTATCTTTAATACCAGAAAAAATTTATTCATGTTAAATAAGAAATCTAGTTTTTCAGATATTTTTCAAAGAACTGGAATTTTGAAAGAATCCTAATAGGTAAAAGGTAAAAATAAAGTTACCTTTACTGTGAATATTCTATACACCCTTTCCACTATTTCTGCCAATTTGGCCACAGATTTTAACCTCTCTAAACCTTAATGAAGTCAATCAATCCAACTTATTGTTAGAATTAAATGTAACAATATAACAGAAGCTGTTAAATATAGAGCCTAGTTAGGTTTTTTTTTTTTTTTTTTTCAAATATAGTGACAAATGGAGATATAGACCATTTATCATTTGCTATGCAAGATCCAAAATAAGACTTTTGATGAAGGGGAAAAAATTGTAGTGCATTTAACTTCTAACTTTTTCAATAGTACTGAATTTTATAAAAGACTTATATGATCTGATAATGAATTCAATGTTTATTGCTTCAATTCAATGAGCATATGTTTATTATCTAGTATGTGTCCTTGTCCAGGCACATTTTAGTGGGAAAACATACAAAAAATAATCAGATGACTATTAGACTTCCAAGTGTAGGTATTAAGAAAGTACCTATGAACAAAGGTCATAGCTCAGAAAAGTGTTAAGAATTTAACCTACAAGTTGGCAATATATATCTCATATTTCTAATTAAATTGTTGAGTTCTTGAATTTAAGACTTTTTTTCTTTTTTTGGGGGGTAGGGGGTTTGGGGATTGAACTCAGGGGCACTTAATCCCTGAGCCACATCCCCAGTCCTATTTTGTATTTTAGTCCTATTTTGTATTTTATTTAGAGACAGGTTCTCACTGAGATGCTTAGTGCCTCTCTTTTGCTGAGGCTTGCTTTGAATTAGAGATCCTCTTGTATCAGTCTCCTCAGCTGCAACAGGCCTCTTTTCTTTTTTGGTACTAGGGATTGAACCCAGGGGTGCTCAACTACTAAGCCACATTGCAGACATTTTTTATACTTTATTTAGAGACAGGATCTTTCTGAGTTTCTTAGGGCCTCACTAAATTGCTGAGGTTGGCTTTGTACTCTTAATCCTCCTGCCTCAGACTCCGAAGCCACTTGGATTCCAGGCATATACCATTATGTCAGCAAATTTAAGATTTTTGAATGTTATACTTCAGGGAAAAGTTAAGGTTTTAACACAAGTTAGCAACATATATATCTAGCCATAAAACATTGTTAAAAATGGTTGTTGTCCATAAATACCTCATTTATGCTTTGTTTTTCACATAAATCATTTGAATTCTTAAAGACTCAAAACTGTGCTTTTTTCTTCTTAGGACCTTTCCATGGCCCAGACAAGTATGTATCAAGATCCCCTCTTTGTTATATGCTCATCTCTCAATCATTAAGACTCTCATAACTCTGTATTGCAATTATATTTAAATTCTCTTATTATTGCCTTATAGTTATATACAATATTGGCATTCATTCTGACATAACTACTTATGGAATTTAATTTGCTCCAATTCAGTCCCTAGTACTTCCTCTTTCTCTTAACTTCTCCCTACTTCTGTTCCCTTTTCTCTGTGCTTCAGATACTCCTTTTACTTATTTGTAATTTTCCTTTTTTAATTACTGCACTACAGATATATGTAGAGGTGAAATTCACTGTGATATACTCATGAAGTTTGGTCAATTTCATTGCAACATTCCTCCCTTTTTCCCATGCCTCTTTCCATACCCCTCAATCACCTTACTTTATTTCACTGATCTCTCTTCTAAATCCATGGAATTCCCCCCACACCACCTTTCCCCCTTGTTTTGGTCTAGCTTCCACATATGAGAGAAAAAACATTCCAGCCTCAATTTTCTGGGTTTGGCTTATTTCACTTAGCATGATATTTTCCAGTTCCATCCATTTACAAGCAAATAAGATAGTTTCATTTGGCATCTTCTCTCTAGTAGATTGAGGGCCCCAAAAGGACAACCTTAACATCTTATTTCCCTTTTTAGGCCACCAGTGTCAAGAAAAGGTGATTGTCAAACATGTAATATTCATTTTGAGACTGAATAGCATGTTATACAAACAGAGAACATTTTCATGTTATCTGATTAAAGAGTATGCTATGGATAGAAAGAGAGTTATGTAGAAATGATGGAAGGGGCCCTGAGTTTCACGCATGCAGAGATGAAGCATTTGCGCTTTTCTGAAGTCCAGATTTTTGAAATTTTATGAATTTTTTTTTCATTTTATGAAATGCTAAAAACTATTTACAGATGATTTGCTTTTTCCAAAATAACTGCCTTCCAGATTAATGAATGGGCTGGAATGAATACAAGGATGGCAATTTACTTTGAAAAATGGCAGAGGGCTTCCAAAGACACAGATGCTACTGCAACAAGTGTAAGGTCCTCTATCACCACACAGAAGAGGATCTGGTGGTAACATAGAGAACATGTGAGACTCTTATTTTTAATATTATAGAATTAGAGCAATTGGTTATGAACTCACTTTAGGGAATCATTTGAATATTGTACAAAAAGAAGAAAAAATATTTTAGAAACAAAATGAAAAAGATAAACTAGAGATTGAAGATAATGATGAGAAGAAAGGGATATGATAAGAAAAGTTTTGAGTTTCATGGTAATTGGTGTGAATTAATATTACTAAAACTGTTCAAAAGATCAAAACCTAAAGGCACATATAATGCTTCCAATAGAAATTTATTTTGGGGTATTAAGGGTTGAACCCAAGGTCTCCTACATAGTGAGCATATGCTCTACTAATGATGTACCCCAGTACCAATTGGAATTTGTAATAAAGAATGAGTTGTTAGAGTTGAGGAGTGAATGGGAAATAGAAAAAGAAAAAAGAAAGTGAGTGGAATATAAGTATAGCATATCATCACAATGTTTGGTGGTTAAGAAAAAATAATGACCTCATATTAGCTGAGGGCAAAGGGCTTCTTAAAGGCCTTTCTTTGTTTGTTTAGGAGAGATATGAGCATGCTCATTTTCCAAGAGCTGAGATCTCTCAGAAACATTTATTACTGATTTTGATCCTCTCTATATAACAGTTGATGATTAAAAATACAAATGTCCATAGTTATACTTTACCTGCCCTGTAAGCTTCTTCTGGGAAATGAGCATCCCATTCCTTCAATTGTGGTAAATTTAGGAAATTTCAAAGTTTGATGTCTTTACAATAATTGTCTCTGCACTTCTGAGTACCTGGAATGACCATGGTTTGGGTTAATGTTGCTTCTGCTTAATTGGTGATTCTCTGCATTCCTTTTCATGCCTCCATAGGTAAAACCTGCACCTTTTTTTTTTTTTCATTCTAACATTGTTATTAATGTAATGATACACTTCTTAAAACTTAAGGAAAACAAGTTTTACTTAAAATGTTTTAAAAACAATGTGCAATCGATAAGATAGGCCCCAGACTATTTAGAAGAGTGTAATCAGTCACAGACTAATTAGTACACTGTAGCCAAGGGCCATTCCAGAGCAGCACCTGTCTAGTTGTTAGTGTTCACACCTGGAGGCCCATTTTAAGCACTTCTGTTATAGTAGCTTAAACAGATATCTATTCGCAAATATTTATGAATGTTAAGGTATCCTGAGAGTTTACAAAATAGAAAAATTGCTTTGACTATTTTAAAGTAAATGTACTACCCAGATAATCAATACAATGAAGTGAAGATCATTCTAATGACAAGGTAATAGATAGTATTGTGTTTTATACTTTCATGCAATGACTATTTTGGCTGTCCAAACAACAGAACCAGATCTGTGATATGTGTATTTGTGTATAATAAATTTTGATTTATAACTTTCACTAATTTCTGAGAGCAGCACTAGCAACTAGAAGGCTCCTTTTTGCTATGTGCAATGATAACTATGGGTATGTGAGTTTTCAAAGAGATTTTGGAGCACGGCAGATTTACACTGTATAACACATCCACGGAAAAAAATGAGTTTCACTGGGAGAATCCTAGAGCTACTGATACACTGGGCATTTCACTCAGAAGAGATCAGAGAATAGAAGAAACCTGCAGCCAAGGGAATTTGGGTTTGAAGTATTGCCTAAGGAACTGAGGACTGAAATGTCAAGCACTTGGGAAATGGGAAGTAACTAATGTCTTATTTTTGTGCATGTGATGCATACTAGGCATATGTAAATACATAGAAAATAGAACAAGCATTTAGACAATATTCACAAAGGATTTGACAGCATATCCATGTTTAATTCAAATTAGATCTTTTAAGAAAAAAAAGGCAATGGATAAACGAGAGAAAATGTAGATGTGCTTCATTTTCAATTTATAAAGGAGGGGTTTGTTTCTTGCTCTGTAAATGAGAAGAATTTAAGATTAAGATGGGAGTCAGGGGAAGCCTGTCATATGTCACATTTGACTCCCCTTAGTTGTGTCCCAAAGCATTTGAAATAAGGTCAAGGCTGCTTATATGAATTGTAGGATCCCATTGATCTGGCTATCTTCTTATAGAACTTTATTTAAAACTGTTATTAATTCTTTTTATATGTAGTATTTTGTAAATAAATTCAGGTATCCTATTATTTCTATAGCTTTTTAATATATTTTTTCATTAATCTTGAAAAAAAAGTTTTATCTCCATAACTCTAATCTGATTTTAGAGTAAATATTCATGTTGCTTCACCTCAACATTGTGTAATCAATGGGGGCTCTTTTGCTTTCTCTGGTGTTGAAACCAGATTTAAAGATAGGCAGTTAATGTAGTTAGGTAAATCAGGTCTAATATCGAGTAAGATAAAGAAAATGGAGACCATTATCAAGAATGGAGTCCAGGAAACCAGAACAACACCTGGGGAAATTGAAATGTTAATGTCCCCAAGGCCCTGAACCCATCCTAAGGATCTGTTAATGAGGCAGCTCCCAGCAAACAGGGAGGTGCTAATCAAACCACCCCAGGACCTTCCTGCCTAGACCTCCCTGCCCCATCAGTCTGCCTATCTCCCACCTTTTTGGCCTTCCCACCTGCATTCTATCACTGCAGGATCCAGGGAAACAAAGGAAGACCTTAGCTATAAAAAAAGGGAAGACCTCCCCCCCTCTAAGGATTCCACCTTTTGGGTCCCCTTCTTCCTCCAGGGAAGTCTTTTCTGCTGTCCTTTAATACAGCCTTCCACTTTCCACTCTACACTTGCCTGGGCTTGCTTCTCTGGTGTTACCCTTCAGTATTCAAGCAAGCAAGGACTCCTTAAACAGCCATAACAGTGTTTCAGTAACTATCAAAATGCCTATATTATAATAAGTGTTTGGTAAGTATTTAGTTCAAATGAATAAAGGATTATATTAAGTATCCACATATGAAGTCTTTGGTATAGGATTTTGTTTTTTGTAGTGCCAAAAGACAAATTCAAGTAAATATTTTGTACAAGCATTTTTGGAAATCAATAAAGTACAGATTTATGAATAAGAACAAAAAGAGTATTTAATATCAATTGGGAAAAATCTCTATTATGAGATATTGTGCATATTTTTAATGATGGAAGTGTATTTTTCCTCCCTATGAGGGAAGTTTTATTTATGTTTTCATAGCCATGTTACTTATGAGCCACTTAGATGGATGTAAGACATGTATTACCTGTGGTTCTCAGTGAATAAAACCCACTACAAGAAAAACTTAGAGAAGGAAAAGTTTATTGGGGGCTACGGTTTTAGAGGTTCTGTTTATGGAGAATCAACTCTATTGCTCTGGACCTGAGATAAAGCAGAATATCATGGTGGATAGGTATGGCTGAGGAAAGCCGCTCAGCTCAGGGCAACCTTGGGACAGAGAGCCTGGGGAGCCAGAGATAAGGGCACAATCATAGTGTCCTACTTTTTCCAGCCATGTCCTACCCAACAGTGTATTCAAATTATTAATCCATTGTTGCAACACACATTGTCGCAACACACACGACTAAGTCAGTCAGGTTCACTCCAAGTGAATTTGGGAACTAAATAAAGACACGGGCACAGAAAGTACCTTTTCTTTGGGTTCAGTGACTGCTCCTCAGCCACAGTTCCCACAAGGGAGACAAGACAGGCAAGAAAGAGAGAAAGGAGCACATTCTGAACCCTTTTATGGGGAAAAGCCATTCAAATGAGGCAAGGGGTCAGGTTTCAAGGGGTGGAGTCTACTCTTGTGATGTCTTGCTGTCAGCAGATTGACATCTTGGAAGTCAAAACCTATCTCATGTGCTGTGTGAGGATTATAGGCAGAGCAAGCAAAAAAGACACATATGTCACCAGCCCACACAGAGAGGCAACATCAGTCCAGTCCACTTTGTGTGCTCAATGTTCATAGTTCACACACAGCCCATGGCTGGCTCGCCACATACATAGCTCCTGTCCAGAATGGTTCCCAACAATCCATCAGATGGATTAATCCACTGATAAAGTTGCATCTCTCATCATTGCCTACAGGGCCCACCTCTGAACCTTTCTGTATTGGAGAACATGCTTTGAAAACATGAGCTTTTCAGGAGACATTTCTAGATCTAAGCCATAACAATAGACAACTGAATAAGAGCACATGACCAGCAACATGCAGAAGGGAGATATAATTTCTGGCAGCTTATCTTTCAGTCTTTTACTCTCTAAATGGTTTCCCCTAGTAGTTCAAAGTGTTTCATTAAAACCAAGGTGGGTGTGTTTATTGTAGGAAAGTGTGACAATGCCTCTTATTATTTCATTCAACAAATGCTTCTTGACCACTTTTTTAATGGTACATGCTATGCTACACTCTGGGATATAATGCAAATAAGAAGAGATAGATCTTGCTCCACAAAACTACTTATTCAGGATCAGACCCAATATTGCACAAACATTAATATTCTTATCTCAGAAAAAGCTCAAGTCTGCCACTTTGTTCTATTACCCTGTGCTAGTAACTTAACCTCTCCTTTCCTCAGTTTCCTCATCTTAAAATTACTATTTCATAGCAATATATAAGTTAAAGCATAATAATAAGCTTAGTACAGAGAATTTCACATAGGTAAAACTAACCTCATTTTGGTGGCACAAACTCTAAAAAATAAATCAGACTAAGCAATTTAAGTGCTCCAAGAAAAAAGAAGCAAAGTAGTCTATGTGAGCATTGACCAAATAATGTACCCTGTCCTAAGGATAAGGGTGGCAGGAAGCAACTTCTGTGGGGTGAGGAGTTAACCCAGGAAAACCAACATATACCTGCTGTGAGACAAAATGTGGCATCTTGACATTGACCATAAAAAGGAGGGCAAGGCTTCATATCAGCAAGAATAAATTCTCTAAGAATCCTTGAACAATGGATGACCCTGGACCAACCCATTTCAGAATGGTATTCAATCAAGACTTGACCTCTCTCTTGAGCCCACAGCAATATGAAATTTTGAGGTTAAGATAAAAATGGAGAGATAGATAAATGCAAGTAACATCCCATTTTGAAACTCTCTAGATAATAGACCTTCCATACCTGGTTATAGCTATATCAATTTATTTTCCTGTCTCTCTCAGTTTTGAAAATCTATTATATAAACCAAAAATAAGGAGAACCAAAAGACACTATGTAAAAGTAAGGAAAGAATAAACAAAGCCAAAGCTAGTAATAAATCATTTTCTTTCTTTTATGTTTGCATGTCTTTCCTGTTATCTATACAAATTAAGATTTGTTGATTTGCTCCCCATCATGAGAAATGTCTTGTGTGGTCTAAGGACATTGCTTCATACTGATGCTTATACTTGTATTTCATAAAGATGAAGAAAAATATATGAAGAGTATATTAACTAGAAACTGGTTACATAGAAATACAACATTTAATTAAAAATACACTTCACTCAAAATCTGATTACTTGAAGATAATTCAAAGAATTGTCAAATTTATACACAGTAAAAAATTGTGACATATTTCTAGCTACTTTATTTTCTGTAGACCTTTAGAAATTGTTAACCAACCTGTGTACAGGTTAGAAACTTCTAAACAATACCTTTAGTTTTGAGAATAATATTTGAAATATGTAATTACAATTATCATAATGACAATTAATACATAAATAATATATTAAGAAAATCATAAATTCTTTTTTTATTAAGATGCACCAAATTATATTTTTTTAAAAAAATTCTTAACAAGTAACTTAATTTATAACAAAGTTAATGAACTATTTTAATTATTTCTGAACATCTACAGTTCTATAAAAGCGGTGTGAACTTTTGATGTGACACATTAGTTATTGTGTTATGATAGACAGTTAATTCTTAATATCCACAAGGGGCTTCTTTCCAGGCCCCACTTAAACGCAAGAATAGGTGGATGCTCAAGTCCCTTACGTAAAATGGCCTAGTGTTTACATAGGAACTACTCACACCCTTCCATATACTGTATACTTAAAATCACTTCTAGATTACTTATAGTGCTTAATACAATGTAAATGCTGTGTAAATAATTGTTGTAATGCATTGTTTAGGACATAGTGGCAAGAAAACATCTGTGTGCATTTCAGTCTGTTTGAATCTATGAGTGCAGGACATGAAGATATAATTGCAGATAAGAAGAGTTGGTTACAGTAAGGAATCATGTTATGATAAGAAAGCTTGATGTTATAAGGGACCATTTTAAGCTCTTCAGTGACACGTCGATAAGTGACCATCCGTACAGTGTATTTGGCACATGTCCAAGGGCACAGACTCCACTGCCTCCGTCACCTTTCAGGCTTCCATTCCTTTCTCCTTATCCATTTTATAGCCTAAACATTAGGAGAACAGAGCAAGGTGTATGGTGAAGACCATATGGATCTAGTTTTTGCTGTATTCAGGAGCTTGACTTTTTTTTTTTTTTTTTACCACTCCACTCCATCAAGGAAGTGTGAAAAGGTTATGGGCCAGAGTGAAATGTCTGTGGAGAAGAAGAGGGAGTTACCAAAGAAAGCTTACATGGTTGTCACTAACTGAGCCAATACTCTAGGCCTTCCCCTTGAGCTAATGCTGCAGGTACCTGAGGGAGCAGGCAGGCAGAGGGGAGCTGGGGAGCTGAGATGAGGCTCCTCGGCCTTGAAAGGAGGAAGAGAGGAAGAGGACGTTCACAATGTCACACCATCAAAATATGTAAATTGTATTCCTGATAATCCAGATTATATACACAGTTTCCCTCCCATGGACCTGATCAAGGGGACCCCAAATGAACAGTCCCCTCCAAAATCACCCCTTAAACATGTTGACAACTGTAGAGCAAGTAAGCAAAAATCCCTCAGCCTTGAATGAGGAATGAGTGGTTTCCACATGTGCGCTCTCCACACACCTGACATTGTAGCTTACTAAGCTCCACAGCTAGGGCCTGAAGCCATAAAAGGATAGGGATTTGTGTGGGTATGGAGGATGAAGGAGGATGGGGTGTACAATAAGTCCTCCACAGCTCTGGGGAACAACCTCTCTCCCATCCAAGAACTTTTCAAGCTGGAATAATTCTTCACATCTGAAGTAAATAAAATATCTTCAGCCATTTCACCCCCAGGACCCCCTTACACACAATCCAAATCTATGTTCTAATTTCCAAAATAGAATGCAGAGCAAGTTATGTTTCCTGGATAAATATTATCTACTTGAATGCATACCATTAATTAATTGGACTACTTATTGCAATTACTGTTATACCATTTACCAAAAATTGCACAAGTCCAGTAAGTACTTCAGTCTGCAGCTGTGACTGTGCAAATTGACTATGATGTAGGCCTCATATTAATGGCACTTTTTTTTTTTTTTTGACCATGTTCAGGGCTCCCTATTTGTTGCCATCTTGAATTGAATGATGATGTATTCATTAAAAGCTAGACCCCTGCTATCTGTTCCATTACTGACAGGTACTTTCATAATTAAAGATGTTGCTATTGAAGATGCTTGATATTTCTTGCCCTGAAATTGCTTTATCATCAGAGTACATGTTTAACCTAAGTACAATAATTTTATCCTTGATAAAGTCTGTCTCAAATAATTGAGAACCTGTGAGTCTAAGAGGTAAATAGGATTAACTTTATTCTCCAGAAATGTTTTCTTTAATTCAATTTGTTTTTCAGATCCTTGCCTAGGAGAACACATTAAGTTATATTATCTAATTGTTATTAAGGCTATTCCGTTTTCTTTTAGAGTATATCCATGAATTTTTCATGGTTCTTTTATCTAAGGATTTCAATCAATGTTATCCATATAATTATTATGAAATGCTAAAGTATTAGAACTCTGTTTTGGAATTTGTAGAAGTTGAAAGATTAACCATGGTTTACAACTGTGTTTTGAGAAGTAAGAATTAATTAAAAATCATAACACTTTAAAATATTATTTCTAAATTAATAATAAACAAATTTTATTATTAAGAATAATCTGTCACATAAATCTAATAATTATGTGTGTAAGTAGACCAAATATGATTATTTGTTTTTACAGAATGTTTTAAATATCAGACTTGGTATTTTCTTCTAAATATAGACTATGTGAAATTTATTAATAACTTTCACAATGGGAAAATAGAAAATTAAATACTATATACATGTGTCTATGTTTTAAATTGCTTCAACTCTATAAAATAAGTCATATTCTGTGGTCACTAATAGAAAATACATTGATCCCAGTAAGAAATGCTCTTTAAAAGTCTCATAACTATATAAACTAATGGAAGAGATGAACTCTGGAATTAACCAATAAACAGATCTTAAAGGATCTTTCTAATAGTGTGAAATTATGGTTTTATCCTGAAGGAAATGTGGGGTTATCATTTTTAATATGCTCCTTCCTCTGAGAGGTCTTCCTGAGAGCCAGATCTAAAATGACAGACCCTGTAATTGTCTATATGCTTCTTCTCTTTGTAGCACTTGCATGGCCAACCATGAATTTATTTGTCTGTTATTTTTCTCACTTCTTAAGTTAAAATCTAATCTCCATATGGGCAAGAACTACATTTTCTAGTTTATATTGTTGCTGTTATTTGCTGCTGTATCCCCAGAACCAATAATAATATCTGGAAAATAAGTTATTGGTGAGTGACTGAATTATAACTAGCCTAATAAGTGTGTGAATTGCATAAAACTTATACCAGTTCACACTGGCAGCTTCACTAATCAGAAAATATATAAAATCTGAAAGTAAGAATGTAACCTTAGTCCCAAATTAGTACAAAATGTGAGAGTTACAAACTTGTTCCCTAATTCAAATGCTTCACAACCATTGGGGAAGATCTTTGCCTTTCTCATGAAACTTACTTATTCATTTTATGTTAAACTAATTTAAGTGTTAATCTGAATTATAGTCCTATGTCAAATTAGAAAAGCAGGATATTGGAGAAAAAGAAAAGTGGTCTACTGTATAGTCAGAGCAATTTTTTAAAATTCAAATATTATCAAATCACATTCCTCCATAAGGTGGTTTAAACAGTGCCTCCTCAAATTCATGTCCACTTCAGAATCTATAATCATGATCTTAGATGGCAATAAGATGTCTGTAGATGTAATCACATTAAAATGAGTTTATACTAGATCCCGGTGTTCCATAAATTAAGTGACTATTGTGCTTATAAGGAGACGGAGATTTAGAGATAAAAGGACACACAGAGGAAAGATGTGATCCTAAAGGCAGAAATTGTAATAATATAATTACAACCTAAGGAAAATGAACAATTTCAAGCTTCCTCCAAAAGCTAGAAAGATACAGGAATAGGATATGTCCTGGAGCCTTCTGAGTTCAGGGCTCTCTTGACACCTTGATTCAAATTTCTGGCTTCTGAGAACTTTTTTTTTTTCTTTTTGGTTCCAGGAAATAAACCCAAGATTGCACAAGTGCTGAGTCAAATCCTGGCCATTTTTAAAATAGTTTTAATTTTGAGACAGGGTCTTGCCAATTGCTTAGAGCCTCCCTAATTTGCTGAGTCTGACTTTTAACTTGAAATTCTCCTGCCTCAGCCCCCTGAGCTGCTGGAATTGCAGGTGTGCACCACTGCACACAAAGGCATCTGAAAATTTTGAGAGAATAAATCACTCTTGTTTAAATCATCCAATTGTGGCAATTTGTTATAGCATCCCAAGGAAACTAATATACCTCCTTACTTAAAATACCTCAAAATCTTACAATCATATTAGCCACAGTACCAAATAATATACATACAATAATTGTTCAGTAAGTGTTTTGTTAAATATAGAGCAATCTCACAAAAGTGGAGGAGTTGGCTCAATTTACAGAGGATAGAAAGCTAAGAGTCAGAGAGAGGAGATTGAAACTACCTTCAGAGTCCTGGTTTGCAAGATTTGTCAAGAGTTAGGATGCTCTTGACTGTAGTTACACTGAGGTGGCTTAAACAGCGAAGCCCCTATTTATTTGTGTAATGGATTCTATGATATAGTATTTCCATAGTTGGTTGTTTTAATGGCTCAGTGTTATCAGAGACCTGTTCAAATTCTTTAAAATTTCACTCTGACTTTTATTCTCATGGTTGCAAAATGGATATGGTAGTTCCAAATATCATGTCCTCATTCAAGATGTCAAGAAGATGGGTTGCATGCTTATGTTTTTCCAATGTGTGTGTGTATTTGTGTGTTTCTGTTCATTTGTTTGTGATTTTCACTTCATAAGAAATAGTCCATAATTAAACCAGAATAATTAGTCCTTCAATACTCTTTGGCTAGCACTTTTTCACAAGGATAGGAATTTTTGACTCTTTATTCTTTCATGACAAGTAAATATTTATTAGTCAACTAGTACAGATTGCTATTGTTTTACTCTAACAAATTTTATGTAACTAAGGATTCTCTAAAACAGAAAATTGTGTGTATTAAATAGAGATCTATAAGGGAATTCTTCTGATGATAAATAGAATTTTAAGAAGTGAGGGAAGTGCATTGGGCAGGTTGAAAGTCTGACTTGTAGTAAAGTGTGATAAAGACCCCCAATTTCAGAGGAAGCTCTGGATGCAGAGTGCTCCTTCAGCAGAGTCTTACTGAGGCGAAGGGCAGGCCTCTGTACTCCTGTCTTATTGCATTGGGTGCAGGCTGCTCCTGGGGAGGAATGCTATCCTGGGGTGAGGCAGCTCTTTTAGCAGAGGGGACACCTTAGGCTAGCAACATTCCAGGCAGCTGGGGAGATAAGTGTGCTAGTCCTGAAAGTGGACTCTGGGTGTTGCCTCACAAAATCTTCTGCAGATGTTTTCAACTGTATTCTTAGAAAACAAAAGAGGTTACACTCTCTACTACATTTGCTTCCTTCCCATGAATATCTGCACACAGTTGTAATTTTTTGTTTGTTTGTTTTTAGGGGCTTAACCATTGAGTCACATCCCCAGCCCTTTTGATTTTTTTGAGACAGGGTCTCCCTAATAAGTTGCTGAGGCTGGCGTTGAACTTGATACTCTACAATCTCAGCCTCCTGAGCTGCTGGGATTACAGGTGTATTCTTTCTGATCTTTGCTTTGCTCCTTAAAGGAGCTAGGTGGGGAATGGAAGGTTTACTACCTTGAATCTAGGGTAGTTATTGCAGATAAATGGGGTGGGAGGTTAAAAAAGTAATTTTTAAACTTTTGACTTTCAAATTGACACTAGGGAAAATAGCCTTGACAGACAATTTTTTTTTTTCCTTCCATCATCCAGGATTTTGTTTTTGCAAAAGAAGTCTTCTGTAGGCCTCCAGTTTATGTCACAAAGAAAAAAAAAAATAGATTCTCCCCACCTTCCCAGGGCAGATGTAAATCCCACAGGCTTAGATTAAGGAGAAAAGTCTAATCAACAGATAGGAGGCCGAGGCATCACTGTGGTCACCTGTCTTGTCTCTTTCTTTTTGAGCACTGTGTAGTGTCAAAGAGATGGAGGTAGAGTCTTCTGCTGGACCAGGTTCTAGAATAAAGAGACTCTACCCACAACTTTCCTCTGAGTCCCACAATAGGCACCAGCTCCCCCAGATTCTGTTCACATGGCAAGGGAGAATAAGTTTCCATACTTGGCTTGTCTAGGTCACAAGGCAAAAGGTATAGCCCCCTCAAGTTCTGTAGGTGGAAATGGATTCACCTTGCTTTAGTAACCACTATAGGCCCCTGCTCCTTGTGCTGAAATTTCTACTACTTTGTATTCAATACTGCTTTTGCAAATCTGGTGAACAGAACACTCACAGAGCAAGTTACACTATGAAGTTCTACTTCTCACAGATCGGTAGAAAAACAGTAGAAACGGAGGATTCATGGTGAGCTGGTTCCCCAAGGCCCAGGAAATCTGCAAAGAGTGGATGGAATCTTGTCTGCACATGCCTTAGAGCACAGCACTACAGCTGTGAGAACAAATTAATTGCTAGGATAAGGTTTTCTAGGGCATCCTGTACTCAGAAAGGCTGTTCAGGTCAATTCCTCCTTAATTTCAGGCTGTTGCATTCTCAAATATTCTATACTTATTTTTAGAATGAAAAATAATAATTGGGGGTTGCAGAGAATTGAGCCAATTCAATATCACTCAGAGCACTGCCCACACTTTGTAATCCATAAAGGATGTCCAGGACTCCAAATTTTACTTATATGGCTACTGTAGTTTAACTATGGATTAATCCACTGATAAGGATTAACTGGGTGGTAACTGTAGGCATGTAGGGTATGGCTGGAGAAAGTAGGTCACTGGGGAATGCCTTTGGGGTTATATTTTTTTTTTCCCCTTGGAGAGAATGGAGCTATCTCTTTGCTTTCTGATTGCCATATCCTGAACTTGTTTCCTCCTCTACACCGTTCCACCCTGATGTTTTGCCTCGCTTGGTCCCAGAGCAATGGAGTTGGCTATCTGTGGACTAGGACCTCTGAAACTGTGAGTCCCAGATAAACTTTTAATCCTGTAATGGTTCTTGTCAGGTCTTTTGATCATAGCAGTGGAAGAGCTGACTAATGCAGAAGCTAAATCTGTTATGACTATGATGCTGAGACAAGGCTAACAGCAAGGGGGCTTGAAACCTTGACAAAGTGTTGCTATCCATGCTGTCATTAAATAAAATAAAATTGTTTGGTGGTGAACTATTCAAGAAGGGTTTTGCCACAGAATTGCCAGTATTGGAGGGATGACCACATCTTGTGGGAGTTTAAACTGTATCCCAGTGGAGATACACACTGATTATCTCAATTTCAACTACCTCCCCATCATGTCATATGAATAAATATATGTTTCAGCACTTAAATAGAAAGTATATGAAAACTGATATATATTGGAAACTGATCAGATAAAGTACCTAGTGATGGAATAAAATGCAGTATAAATATAATTTAAGAGTCCCTGAATGGGCTGTAATTTCCTAATATCCTTTTTGACATTTCCCACTACTATGCAAAATGATAGTGTAAGATAGTAGATAGGTTGAAATATCAAAAAATTCAAGAAGCTATAGCTATTACATACTTAAGTAAAGATACTGAAAACATTATAGCCCATAGAGAGCAAAGGTGAATAAAACAACAAAAGCAAAATAATATAGTGCAAAAAAAAAAATATCAGGGGAACTAGAACCATATGAGAATGAGTGACAATTACAATGCACTGGAAGATAATAATTTCTGCTTAAAGTTGAAGTAATGTGGATTGAGTAAGTCTACCTGGTGACAAAGCCTCCTGACCAACCTGAGAAGGCATTTTCACAGTTCAGGTCCTTCTTCTCCATTTGTACTATGGAATATTTCTTGTATGGGAAAGATGCCTGCAGTCTCATTGTCTGGAAAAACTTTTCAAAAACTTAGAATAGAACCAAATATATTCTTGGGTGTCTTTCCAGCTACTGTTGGATGTTGCTTAGTGTGACCTTAGAGAATTTTCTAACCACATAAAGTTGTACGTTTTTGGTTGTTTTTCTTCTTATTTACAACATTCAAATGTAAAAGTTTGATGGTGGAATGTTTATAATAATATAATAAATGAAAATGAATTTTGTTTATAAAAATTTAAACAGTGTTTTTGGCCTGGTTGAAAAGATGAATTCAGAATCACACTTATTTGCCTTATATGTTATAAACCAGTTTTTCATCTATTAGCAAACTCATTTTAGCTTTCCTTATGCACTTTTGTGTTCTTCCTACTCACTTTGAATCAGTTTTAATATCTTAATAGTTGTCTCATTGATAAATTAACTTAAATCACTGACACCTGAGTTCGTGGAGCAATTGTTTGAGTATTTTCAACTCCTGATTCCACAAACAAGCCATAGTCATTGAAAATATTCATATTAACTACTCACAAGGCTATTAGTACACAAGAGAATTTGAACTGGCTTATCTAATTCTGCTAACCTAACCCTAACAATTTAAGGTTTCAGTCGTAGTTTCATAGGGTAGCTAGTAAAAATATATGAGATCCAATTATATTTGAAATTCAGATAAAGAATTTATTTGAATATAAGTTTATCCTATGCAATATTTGGAACATATCTACACTAAAATAGCACTTATTTGTACACAAATGTGTTAGATTTTTGTCACTGTTATGTAATACTTGAGATAATAAATGTATCAGAAGAAGTGATTGATTTTGGCTCACAGTTTCAGAGGTTTTAGTTTGTTGTCTATTGGCCCTATCCATTTGGGCCTGCAGCAGAATAGCATATCAGGGCTGGGGTATGTGGTGGAGGAAGTCTTTTCACCTCATGACAGTCAAGCAGTAGGAGAGAAAAATCAAAAAGCCAGGTTCCTAACATCCCCTTCAAGGACACACTCCAAATGACCTAAATTCCCTCTACTGAACTTCACCATCCAAAGGCCCCATCACTTCCCAATAGTACTACACAGATTGAGGACTTTTGCCTTACAGGCCTATCGAGGACAGGTAAGTACCAAACCAATTGGGTTTGGTGGTGCATTCCTGTAATCCAATGGCTTGAGAGGCTGAGGCAGGAAGATTGGGAGTTCAAAGCCAGCCTCAGCAACTTAGCAAGATCCTGTCTCAAAATAAAAAATAAAATAAAATAAAAAGGTTTGTGGCTAAAAAGTGATTAAGCACTCTTGGGTTCAATCCTTTGTACAAAAAAAAAAAAAAATGACCAAACCTAAAACACCACAATTCAAAGTTAAATGGCTTGTTGCACTTATATTTTCTAAATCTAGGAAGCCTTCATAGGTAGGGAGTAATTCATGCCAAGGTGAGTTGATTTGCAGCTTAAAATAAAGCAATATAATAAAGAGAATGGACCTCTTTTTCAATAAAATTGAATGATTTCCTAAGCCACATTTATTATTATTTAGGTGACACTGTGCCTGAGTGTTGAACTGTGGTAGCCTGCATTCTGAAGTCTGTCATAGCAAAATGCCTCTGGTCATTCCCTCTGTGTTGACTCTGTACCACAGTAGTTCTTGTTTACTGAGGTCACTCCAGATTGTAACTGACACTCTCTTATAGCCCTCATTATGCTTCTGGTCTCTGATCTCCATACATAGAGGAATCTTTGCCTTTGCTGAGGCTGCCATCACTTATAAATGCTAAAGTCTTTATCTTTCCTTAAAGCTCAATAGACTCCTCTAGCACAGTGGTTCTCCATCTTGGCTACATATAGGAAGCAATTGATGAGTTTCAACCAACATTGATGTGGGATGCCTGCAGGTAACCCTAATGTGCAGCTACACTTGAGAATTTTTAACTGATGCTGATGCTGCTCATGTAAGGAGTCTACACTCTACAGAAACAGACACTCGGCTGTGAACAGAGCCAGGGTCATCAAGTTGATGACCGAAAGACCTCAAAAACTTTTCCCAACACTCAAATTCTTTAAATAGTTTCCTGATAATAAAATGATAAATATTTGTTGAGATACATATGCTTAATCTGATTTAAACATTACATAATTGTGGATGTATTGTAACATCACATAGTTCCCTGTAGGTAGGTACAATTTTCGTGTTTTTGTGTATCAGCTAAAATATTTAGTTAAAAAAAAAAAAAAAAAAACTGACTTGACTCCACACAAAGCAAAAGTGAAAATCTCCCACCTACCCACAAAAGTTAAAGTTAAAGTTTCAGGTTCATATACCCAACCTTACTAAAAGCCTCCCTGTATTTTTTTTTCCTTTCACAAATTCATTTGCATGAACACCAACAAAAATGATCACCTCATTTTTATCTTTCTTTATTTTGTGTTTGAAGAATTCTAATACACATCCACCCTCTTCTCAGCCTAAGTCTTTCAAAAAATTTATCAATATCACAAGGAGTGCAACTCAAAAAAATATAATTTTATTCTTAACAAAGTCCAATTTAAAGTTTTTAACTTACCTATTTGCCTGATGGGTAAGTTAACTTTAATGTGATTTTTGAGTCAAAACATTTGCTTTTTACATGAAAGATGAAATAAAAAAGTCAGTTTTAATTAAGGGATTCACTAATGTTCATTAGAAAAATATCACCAGAGTAGAAGTCACTGTAAAAGGAATTAGTTGGGTGATCTTATGACATTACTTATCAATTGTTGACAGCTGAATAGATTCATTCCAACCAGAACTGTTTACTGTGACATTAACTGGAGTTCTCATTTTAACCCATAGTAGTCTACTTCTCTATTGGTCCTATTAGAATTTAAGTTCCTTTAAGAAATTGAACTATTTGTTTTGTGTTTATCTACAGCACCTACATAAATGGCATAATGAATAGCAGTCAAATTAATCATAATGCAATACAATAAACTCCACCTTGACATCAGACCATTATGATCTCCTAAGATCATGGAAAAGTGACACAAGTTTAGCCACCACCTTCTGTAAGTGCAAGGAGAAGCAAAAGAGTATGTTTGCACAATTGAAAGATGTTGGGTAGTAAATGGATCAACCATCAGTGTAGGTACTAGGTCATGTGGAGAAGTATGGTTGGAGCCAAATTATGAAGCATTCCACAACCACTCTGAGGGTTTTAAAGGCTTTACATGTTACTCAAACATCTGTTTATACAAACATCTATATAATTTTCAAAAGAAAAACGTGCATTTTTGTACCTTTTTATTTATTTAATTGCACTGATATACTTTTAAAAATATGTAACACCATGACTTACTGTGCCTAAACTGGATTCTACTCTGACTGGTAGCTACAGGTATAGCCACAGATCTATAAAATTTTCTTTGATTTTGAATCTGTATACATGGAAACAAGAGGCTTTTTTTTCTTTTGCTATCTTAAGGTAACATCATAATTATGAAGATAATAATGATAATGATAATAATAATATCTAAGAGTTGGATAGATAACTAAATCAAGCAGGAAGTCACTGGACCTGTGTCTGAGTGCTAACCTTGTGATACCTTTAAGTACCTGAATCACTTCATCTCTTTGTCCCAATCCCCTCATTTATAAAATGGGCTTATAGTATTTACCTCAAAGACTTCCTGTAAAGGATACAGGAGTGTTAATTTCTTGGACTAAAGAATGGCAAAAAGTAAACACTGTGTAACTAATACCAGATATTAGTGGCAAGGAAATTCTTTTTACCTTGCAATAAACTTATTTTCTAATATTTACCTATATTTCCAATAAAATGAATGTATAAGTCAATATTTATGTCCTTAACTTTGAATTGTATGAACTACACGTTTTGTTAGTAATCTAAATTGTGATTTTGTACTGTATCTGTAAACACATATGATAAAAAAAATAGCCCAGTTAGCCAAATGCTGGAAAGAAGAAGTTGTTCATCTAGGGAAAAATACTGCTTCTCTATACTTTGAAGAAATTTATATTTGGGTAGTATTTGTCAGTAAAGGTCTAAGTCTGAACACAGAATATGATATAGACTTAATAATCTCTTGGACTGCTATGTAGTAACTGTATTACATCAAATGCACAAAATGAGTTGAAAACTGGAAAAAAAATCCTCTCAAAAATTAATGATGATAGGAAAAATAGTAGAATGAAACAGACATTATTATTACTGTGTGTATATATGTGACTGCATGACCAATATGATTCTGCAACCTGTACACTCAGAAAAATGTGAAATCATATCCCTTCTGATTAAAATGTATGATATATCAAAGTCATTGTATGTATGACTAATTAAAACAAATTAAAAAATAATAGAAAAAAATTAATGATAAATTCCATGAGGTTGATTTTTTGCTGAAAGAAATCTTACACAGTATGTTTATGTCACATGACTTCTTATGAGGAGCTGCTTCAGAAAACACTCTAAGTCAGAATTCAAATCAAAGAGAGCTTTATTTACCTGCCCTGGGACTGTCACCCATCTGTAGAAACTGAAGCTCTGTTGGAAAACAGCAGTTTCCTGGCCTGTGTCTTGGGAATTTAAGGACGAAAACCACAGCTCAAGGATTTTTCTTAGTGTCATGCAAGCAAGCCAATCATAGAAGTTAAAACAGCAGTTAGCAGAGCAACGTAGAGAATCACATCTTGGGTTTAAGCAGGTAATAGACAACCATATCCTGGATTCAAACAGGTGATTAGCAGGTGTGAGAATCTACTAAAAGACTTGGGTCACCAAGAGCACCACCATATCCTGGGTTGAGTATATTATGTGGGGTACAAAGTACAGAAGACACACACACACACACACACACACACACACACACTCACACAGTATATACATTTTGAATTTAGCAGAAATCAGCTTTCATTTCAGTTTTACAGAAACAGTTCTTGTAACAGTTTTTTTATAGAAGGCTGCAAAATGGAATTTCAGGCCTGCCTATGACAGTTCTTGCCTTATAATTGTCTTATCTCACTTATCAAAATCTTATATTTATAATCTATATTTTTACTAATCTTTGACCTATAAGTTATTCTCTTATTTGTTATATTTATCAGTTCACACCACAGTAGACCTTATAAATTAATGAAATGGTAATGTAGTCCTTAAACATGCTTATTTTTCTTTTAATTGACATCTAATTCAGAAAAAAAATATTTTATATATTTAAGCTGACATCAATTATCTATAGGTAGATAAGATATAAATATAAACACAAATATGAACATAGATAAGATATCCTAAATATGGTTATTCTTAGAACATCAATCTTTCAAATTTTTGTTATAACTAGAATATTTATAAAGAAAAAAACATGCATCATATGACCAAATAAAACATGTATTAAAATTAATCTTTATAAAAATTAAAGTATTATTAAGATTAGTTTATAACTTCACTTTTATTTTCCAATATTGTTAGTATTAATGCGTATTCCTTTGGCATGGTAAATGTTCTGTTTTCTATACAGATGCAATTTTATTTGGATCAAAAACATGTCTAAATATCATGGATCATTTAAATTATGACTCATACTATTATTTATATTGTTTAAATCCCTGTATTTGAAAGGGAATTAAAGACTATATAAAATTACTTTATTTATGCTGGGGAGGAGTTTATATAAATTAAGTAATGTCAATGCATTTAAGTTATTATTACTATCCAGTTTGTTTTAACATTTTTGCCCTAGTACAGTGAATTGTAATAAATATTCTCTTCAAAAAAGCACATTGAACAGTTCTTCACAAGCTATGTTTTGCATTTTGAGAATAGAAATTTATTGACTGATGCACAAATATGTTCACAGAAAATGAATATTCCATTTCTCTTGAATTTCACTTTCAGCTGATGAAAATTTTGCAAAGTTCTAGAAAGTAAATTATAATCCCAGAGGGCAGAAGCAATAGGTATAAGGTTTTAGAAGAAAAAAAAAAAAAAACAGCAGGAGTAAAAACAAATGAGATTACATTAAAGTAATTTTGTACCATTGAGCACATAGAGGCTAACTCTCTGTGTCAGTTTTTTCAGATTTCAGGTTTATTATTCCTGCCTTATTGTAATCTTTCTAGAAATATTCCTCAGTGGGCAGCTCACAGGCATTCTGCTTATTAACCTCATTAGTACACTTTCACGTACAATTTGCTGACTAATGTGATCTTATGGTGCAAAAACTGTCATGAACAAGTGACTTTCCTTCTGCACTCAGAAATGTCTCCAGAAGAACTTCTGGGAATTCATGTAATTCTCAGGCATTCACTTGCCAAATGCCATCCTTTTTGACACGTACAACTTTCTAGGAACATTGAAAATCATATAATGAGGAGTTTGAACTATTCTTTGTTATAAATTTTTAAGAGAATTTAGTTAATCTTTAGAAAATGAAGATCTAAGAAAGAAAATGCTTGCTACTATATTATGGAGTTACAAATAATTCAATTTAGCTTAGTATCACAGTTTAATATCCTTTTAAGAAAGGAATAATATAAACTAAACACAAACACCTAATTTCATAAAGGTTAAGAACATTATTTGTCATTAACTTGATCCTTATAATCACATATGATTAAAATGGTGATTTTTTAAGTTATCACTTACAAAAATACTTTACCACCAGGCACTTCAGGAAAAGCAAGTGGTGTCTCTGCATTCAAGATGTTCACCCTATGATGCTATTTGAGAGCGCTCATAGGAATTAACACTTCAAAAGAAATGAATGTTTTAATGTGATCAATTTATTTGCTGGTAAAACATAATTATTTAAATACGATTATTTTACTTCTTTGCAACATCCCCAGTTGTTGCTAAAGTTAATATTGCCTCAAATCTGTAGGATATAATGGAACAAGTGTGCTAATTATGAAAGTAAAAGCAAAAGATGGCAAACGTGCTTTCACTGTGTGGTAGGGAGAAAACTAAAAGGGCTCCCCAAGAATGAACATAATGGAATGAGTTTGATTAGATTATCCTTCAGTTAGTTTTGGATTAATCAAAAGGAAAGATATCCAAGGAAACCTCCTATAGTCAGCTCCACCTTTTAAAAAAGTCTGAAGAAATGAGATATTAGCAATCTGAAAGGCCCCCTAAAAAAGGTGTCTGAAAAGGGGTATGAACCATGTGGAGCAGAAAGAGAAGAGCTACCCAGATAAGAGTACACAGGGGACAGAGAGTAGGTCTTACAGAAGCTTAGAGCTGGAGTCTGCCAACAACCACAAGAGCTTTAAAGAGGCCCTTGACCTCCAGAAATCCTGATTTAGGATTTCAGGATAAGTCCTATTTGAAGAACCCAAGTTTGTTGTTCCTGGACTTCTGAGTTGCAGAAGCCATGAGGTATGGATAGGAATTGTTACCTTTGTAAAAATTTGCTTTGCAACCATAGAAAACAAATAGTGTGTAGGGGTGAGAATACAGGTGAGATGAAACAAGAGGCCTGAAAGTTCATTTAGGTTAAAAT
This sequence comes from Callospermophilus lateralis, assembly GCF_048772815.1. Classification (NCBI taxonomy): domain Eukaryota; kingdom Metazoa; phylum Chordata; class Mammalia; order Rodentia; family Sciuridae; genus Callospermophilus; species Callospermophilus lateralis. Next base: position 27,018,742 of record NC_135312.1, read on the forward strand.
TCAGAAGCCACCTTATGCATTGATTTTAGGAGGTGAACACAGCTAAAGTGGACTCACTGAACAGTGTTACATTTTAATCCTCTAGTCTTTATTCTTTTGCTCTAAATCTTGTTACAAAATTTCTGAAGTTTATCCATTGAGGACTTATCTTTCTGTGAAATTCTATTAGATTAATAGGGATTATTAATAAGTGCAATCATTGTGAGGTATCAATACAACTTGAAATATGGTCTGAACTTTCTTGAAGATATTAATTAAAATTATTACTCAAGTTGTAATAATATATTTGAAAATGATCTTTAAATTAAAGATAAGCTAGAAATTAGGGCAAAAATCATAAAATATGAGATCTGTGAGTAAATCAAATAAGAAAAAAATTTCTTTCTAACATTGTCTTCAGAGACAATCATGTGTATGTGTGTGTGTGTCTGTGTGTGTGTGTGTGTGTGTGTGTATCTGTTTGTGTATACATATACCCCCACTTTCCTCTATCTTTCATTTAAGTGTGAGACACCACTTGGTAATTTGGTGTAGTTTTGGAAGACAGTTGTACCTCAGTAGATAGATAGATAGATAGATAGATAGATAGATAGATTTGGAAAATAATCTATATTGTCGATCATTCCATCAATATATTTTTTATTTTCTTACAGACATTTATTGGTATAGTAGCTTTGAATTTTCTTAAGACAGTCATTTTTGCCTTTTACTTTCTTCCATGTTTTTATTCATTTTACAAATCATTTTGGTATGCATTTTGTTATGCAAAGTTACCAATTTATGCCAAGCTTTCTTCACTTTATTTTTATATTTATCTTATTTTCAATGGTTACAATGCATATATGTCCCCTGTATTTTCTGCTCTCTTGATTGAACTTTCAACATGATAAATTCTACTAAATTTTCTTATTATAACTACCTGTATATAATGGATTGATTGAATGGATGCACTTCCTCATATTTGAATTGAACAGGACTTCTAGAGTCAAACTCTGTAGGCCCTTCAGATTTTGACAAATTTAGTGATTTATTTAAAGTTCCTATTATGATTTAGATATCATGTGTCCCCAAAAATCTCATGTGTGAATTAATGCAAGAATGGTTAGGTATCAAATTATTGGGCTAGCAGAACCTTAATCCAATCAGTGTATTAACCCCTGGTAGGGATTAACTGAGTGGTGACTACAGGCAGGTAAGTTGTGGCCAGAGATGATGCTGTAATTATTGAACAAAGCTCTTGCTTTCTCTCTGCTTTGTGGTGGCCATGTCCAGAGCTGCTTTCCTCCACCAGACTCTCTGCCATGATGTTATATCTCCCCTCACGCCCAAAGGAATGGACGGTTTATTGACTAAGACCTCTGAAACCATGAGGTCCAAAATAAACTTTTCCTTCTCCAATTGTCCTTGTCAGTTCTTTTGTTTGCAGTAATAAAAAAAAAAAAAAAAAACTGACTAAAACAGTTTCATTGTCTCTGTATTCTTGTCCATTAACTTGAGATAAACATTCTGGTTACTGTGAACAGATTATTGCAAAGATGAAATGACAGTACATTTTTAAAAATCTAAAATTGTTTCAGAATATAGCATAAGCAAGCATTATACAATTGTAACTGTTACTTTTAGTCACACATGCTATAGTTATCCTCTGATTGACTCTAATTCTCCTACAATAAATTTATGGTGACTTTTTTTCACTTACGTGGTAATTTATTAAGTATACGTAAGGAAATTTACAAAATATTTTCATATTTGATATTTTCCTTTTATTCTTGACCTTGAAGATTAAACCATCATGTTCTAGATGTTCTAGATATTTAGAGCTGGGGAATAATATAATAATATTTAAGCTGTTGAAATATAACTGGCAATATTTAGGAGTATTACTTAGAAAAAATATAAAGGCAGAGATATAAGAAAGGAAGCAGAAAGATAAAATTCAAAGTGAAAGAAACTTTAACAAGAAATATTAGTAGATATAAACACATTTAAGAAGCTGTTATTTCAGCAGTTGATTGGAGTTCTTCTTTACAAACATTGAAAACAGAAAATATCAGAAAATAATTTAATTACTAAGATAGCTAGCAAACTAAGCAATAAATTGACCTGAATTTTATTCAACTAATGATTGTTAAAAATTTGAATACCAGCTGAGTATTTTTTGTAGTGGAAGTGTTTTATTTTCTTTCAGATTGTAACATCAGAAATGTATTCAAAAATTTACAAGTATTGCTTTATAAAGGAAGTATCTTTAAACACTTGAAAAATTTCAGCTCAGAATATAAATGTGTCCCTTTAGAAAGGTAATAATATTCTAGACCTGAAATTACAGATTAGTGTTTTTGAGAAACTATAAAGAAATTTTTTTAATTAAGACAGAAAAATGTTTAATACTTGACATTCTTTTCTAAAGATCTGAATTTTATTTTGCTCAAACTGCTTTTAAAAATGAAAACATCATATTAGATCAAGCAAAATATAGATAATAAAACCTCTAAATTGTTGTTTGTTTTGTTTCATCTTGACAACATTACAAAGGGAATACTGGGAAATTAAAAGAGAGGAAGATGTTTTTGCCAATATCTCTACTTAGTGTATAATGTTTCTCTTTGGCCCTGGGAAGGATTTTACCAGCTAAATGTTTTAATTTCTAAAGTTAGATTTTATATGTAAAAATTAAATTAAAGGATGCATCTCTAAATTTCTTTCTTATTCTTACATATTTTATGTTCACCAGTATCATTTATTTATGTTACTAAGAACAAAGAAACCAGTAGTCATGAATTTTCCATATTGTAAATTGAAACACTTTTTAAATGACAATTCTTGTAATTTTTTAATTCATATTTTAATTCCAAAACTAAACTGTTCCCCATCCTTATTTTTCATTTAATATTTTAGCCATTTCTCTGTGGAACCTCTTGTAATATTTATTTTCTGAATTGGCTAGCGTATAGTATCCAAGGATTAAAACAGTAATTGAGGTGTTTCAGTAAGGACTTGTATAGATGCCACTAACATCTACAATAGTTAAATTTAACTTAGAGATTATTCTAGATATTTTGAATAGGACTGATAATCAGTGAAAATAATTTCACTAGCAGAACTGAGGTTTCCCCGAGAAAGAAAACACTTTTGGGATAACTCACTATAGATCCCCGCTGGGGTGTTCCTGAAGAACAGTGGAAGGTGAAATTCTTTCAGTGGACAGAATTGGAAGGGAAAGTTCATTCTGCTTGGAAGGGGAAATGACCAAGGGGGATACATGATTGTGTACATATATTCATAATGTATGCAATATGCATAGTTGTGGTCAGAAACTTGGAATGAACATAGTTGAAAATGTGGTTTATAAATTGATGCTAGAATCCTCAGGGCAAGTCTCTCTTCATGGAAGGTAAATAGGAGGGGGACGGAGGAAATCTTCATCTGCCTATGGTAAGTCATTCCAGAAGAGGGAAAGGAACTGGACAGAGTGTGCCCTATCCATTCCATTCAAATCTGTCAATTATTTAGGGAAAATGTAATTCTGGAAAAAAAATGTCATAAGGATTATCTAATCACATTCCTGGCACATTAAACAAATTCCAAGTGTGGACATCCCATTCCCCTCAGGGACATCAAAGTCTTAAACTCAGCATGTGGGAGAGAAGGGAGTTAGGGGAGACTGCCATGTTATTTCCCAGGCTCTGTAGTGAGTCTATTAAGCAGGATTTTTGAATCCCGTTAGAATACACACTGTTGTTTTTTATTACTAGCTATAAATAATGAAACTGAGAATAAGTGAAATTAAGTGACTTTTTCCAAGATCATATTTATGAATGAATTAGTCAGCTTCTAGGGAGGATGGGCAGGTTGTGTGTAGCACAATGACATCCAGTGCAGGCACAGTTTTTTGTCTTTACTGAAGAAACTCAAAGTCTAGAATAGGAAATCATTTATACTTTGTGCTTTATTAGTGACATATTTCTGATGTTCTGTAATTTTTTAATTAATTTCAAGAAAATTTTATATTTAACAATCAACATAGAGCAAGTTCAATAACTAGGAGATACCTTTCCACATTTTCTTGAGAAATATACATTTCTCCACTGAAGAAAATGGTGATTAATGCTGAGAGCCATCTACTATAAGATTATAGTGATTTATCATCATACATCCAAAAGTTACAGTGAAATTAAAGACAGAACATATTTATCCTAGCTTTCTCTTCTTTTCTTTCTTTTTCTTTTTATGTATTTATTTTGTTGTTGTTCTGTAATTGAATCCCAGTTCCCACACCTGGTAAGAATATGCTCAACCACCCAGCGCCTCCAGTTCAAAATAATTATTTTCATTAAGCAAGACAGTGATATGACTTTTTGTTCTATACCAAGTTTTCTTTAAAATAGATAAAATTTAAACACTATAGTTGTTTGATTCTTGCAGTTATGTAGCTCAGGGGCTTCTAAGTAGAATTGTAAATTTTGATTGTATCAGCTTTAAGATGAAAACTAGCATACGTGATTTTATACTTTTAAGGATATTTTGGGAACATAGAAAATTTCATGAAGACGGGCAAATTCAGATTTGAAGAATTTTATTTTAAAATGTTTTATAACAGATTATGGTATTTAAATTCTTATAAAATTTGGTCTTACTCTAACTTCAATAAAGTATACAAACACATCAGTATTATTTTAATAATGAAAGTTCATTTCAAAAAGTTCATTTTGATAAAATAATGTTTAATGTCAAATGTAGATAATTTCCACTTCATCAAATCTAATTTAACTCTCAGTTCTGGTTTTGCTGGATCTTTCAGCAGCATTCAACACCAATAATCCTTCTCTTTAAGCCTTTGTATTTTACGAATCAAGCACAGATACAGATACAAAACAAAGGTAAAACACCATGCAAAACAATCATACAGTTTAGTGAATTATTAGCTCAGACACTTTTGTAACCTTTACTTAGGCATGCAATGAAAGTTCTAGTCACTCCCAAAGCCCTTTCCCTAGCATTACCCTATGTACAGTGCCCAAATTCCCTCTGAAGTTAATATTGTCCTGATTTTTTAAATTATGCTCATATTCATGGTTTGTGATTTTGTCATTCAATGCACATCCAGTTTGTCTTGTAGTTTTAGTTTGATTTTGTCTTTTTGTAAATGCCTTTAGGTCTCTTTTACTGTAATTTCACTCTCTGTCCCTCTTCTTTCCAACTTACCTGATAAAGAATGCAGGCTGTCAGTTTATGGAGTTCTACCTATCTGAATGCCATGCATTTCAATGTTCTGCATGGTTCATTACTCTCTAAATTTCCTAAAAATTGGTAGCTGAATCAAAAGTACTAATAAGATATAGTTTACTACTTTCAGCAAGATTATGGGTGTAAACTCTGATTATGCTAGCTAAAAAGGGAAATTTTAAAACCATTAGTACATGAGATCATGGTGATATTTTTTAATTCAAATGCAGGACACAGTTTCTACTTCACATCTTTTGTGATACAACCGTATCTACTGTTTTTGACACCACGAACCCTTGTTATCAAGAACTTAGGGAACAATTATAGATTCCATGATTTTTTATTTGGTCTATTCTAAACCATATACAAAACCGTTTGTGAATAACAAACACTGCTGTTTACAATCATTAACAGTACAAACAGATAAATAATGTTGTGCATGTCATGCCTATGATCCATTTTCTAATAGTAAATAAAATCAATTCCTGTTATACTCTTACTTCAACATTCATGTAACTTTAAATCTATAAATAAAGGTACTTTACCCTTTCTTTTCATTAAAGACTTCTTAGCTTGCTTCTTAAGGTAGAATTTTAGGGGTCTAAAGGTTTCTTTCATTGTGTACTTCTTTCTCCTTTTCAGGCAAAGTTAGTAGAGTTTCTATGCATTAATTATTTAGAAATCATCCTGGGTTTTCAGTAAATTTAATTGACTACATATTCACAAATATCTTGGAATATGCCTCTCTGCAGATTAGGCTTTAGCTAAGATGAATGAGGGACAGTCTCCTTTTGTTTCTTAGAATCTCTGTTGTTTGAAAGGATCTATGAAGCACACTCATACTTTGGGGAGTGTTTCTGTGATTAAGCTATACTCTTAGGCATCCTCAATATACAGATATTTAAAAGAAAAACACATTTGTTTTCCACTGTTTTTGAGAAATTAACAAAAGATTTTAAGAGTATAGCCTTTGCTTTAGTTTTGAACCATGTACTATTGGTAGTGCCTTCAATTTGATCTTAGCTCAAAAAGCTTTCTCTTATTTTTTGGTGGGGATGGCGTAATTGGGGATATAACCAAGGACACTTCACCACTGAGCTTCATTCCCATTCCTTTTCTTATTTTTAATATTTTTTTTATTCTGTATTTTGAGACAGGATCTATTTAAGTTGACTAAGTCCTAGTTAAATTACTGAGATTGGCCTTGACCTTGCAATCCTCCTCTGTCAGTCTCCTATATTACTGGGATTATAGACTTGCACTACCACATCTGGCTGTCACTTCTTATTTTTAACTTAATTTGGTATCTGTAGAGGATGAGAATTTTAAAAATCATCAATTCCTGATTATTTCATGTATAAATTCTTTCTTTTCGTATAACTCTTTTTGCTGAAATTTTATTATAACCAATAAGAAGAAATTAGTTGGCACCTCTAACATCCTAGCTGGGAAGTTACTGAGCAGAATCAATCAGTTTATGAGATGCATTTTGTAATTTTTTATATTACAACAGGTAAATATGTTAAACATTCTAATACTGTATAAATAGAATCCTTCTTCCTTCAGTTTCCAATAACATGTCCCTCATTTCCTTTAAACCTCCTATTGAGAATTTATATTTCTAATAATTGTGTGTTTAAGACAATGTACTCTTTCCAGCCTCCAAGCAGTAGCCAGTTTTAGAGCTTCTCCCTCCTCTTTTAGGTTTTTGTTATGTGAGTACTCCATGACCGAACACCATAATGTGTATTTATTACAGAATTATACATAAGAATTACTCCCAGTACTTACTGACATAAAATACAGATTATTAATGTTTGATGATATTTTTGTACATTGGGGATTCATGTGTGGCTTCTGTTTTTGATTCTGTCTCAGGGTCTCAGATGAGTTTGCCATCAAGGTACAGCCTTCTGACTGTGTGGTGGAGACCAAAGGATCCACTTACAAGATGGCTAACTCATATGACATTTGGCAAGAAATTTTCAGTTTTTTATCATGTGGACTCCCTATAATGTAGTGTTAGGATATAGTCCACAGCTTTTCCCAATGTGATATAAGAGAATAAGAGAAAGTGACCAATGTATTGGCTCTTGTTTTTTATAAGCTAATATTAGAAGTTTCTTACTGATTATTTTTATTGTTTGGTATTGGTCACACAGAGCAACCCAGGTACAAGGCAGAAGGGGCTAAATGTTGTGAAAGGGTCCCATATGAAAAATCAAGAGGCAGGAATCACTGGAGACCCTTTATGGGTTACCATACTAGATAATCTCATCTTTAACTACTATTTGTATGAGATCAATATTGAAAGATTTATCTCTTTCAGCTTATTTCCCACCAAAGTTAAAAATTTTACGTCCAACCTCCTATTCAACAATTGTATATTGAATTGATAGTCAAACTCATGTTTAGCATGTTGAAAACTCAACTCTTGACTATCTCACTTTTGTAAATATCTCTTCCCAGGCTTATACATCAATAGTCATAAAAGTTTTAGAGTTGAACTTGATGCATATCCTTCATAACTCACACCTAATTTAAAAATGTTTTTAAATGCTACTTTTGTAGACTTTATAGAATTTATCCAGAACCAGATAACTTCTTACCATCTCCAATGCTTTCAATATTGCTCTCCTGATCTATGGCAATGGTCTCTTGATTGGTTTCTTGCATTTTTACACTTGCCAAGCTTGAAGCCTCTTGTCCATACAAGAGTTGAATGTCTACTAAAATACATAACATCTTGGCACTCTTCTCAAAAATTTGTGATAGCTTCCATATCTGAATTTGTTAATGTGGTGTAAAATCTTTACATGATAATCATTTGGATCCTGCTCTTTAACTCCTACTACTCTATAGCTCATTCATTTTATTACAGCCACGATAGTTTCATTCCACTTCCTCAAACATTTCAAGTCTGCTGTTGCCTCGGGGTCTTTATATCTGTTCTTCCCATGCTAGAATATTTATTTCCTAGTCAAACACATGATTCCCTCCTTCTTTTAGCCTGTTTTCACATGTTATCATAGAAGCTACTCATGGCATCACTAATCCAATCTAGCATCCACACTCTATTCACTTTAAAACTATATCCTAGGTTAATTGATCTTAATAACAATTATCACTACCTTGTTTTACTATGGAATATTTTTAAGACTATAAATTTAATGAAGACAAGTGCTTTGGTTTTTACTATCATTATATTATATTTTTGTTCAAGTATTAAAAAGATCTTCAAAAATATTATCTCCATGTTGGATACAAATGTTGTGTTGAATTCTTAATAGGGAGTTCTTTAATTTTGCCAAATTAAGACATATAATACATTTGACAAAATTTCTAATGATTTATTTATATTTATAATGTATCTTTATACAACATTTTTTGTAAAATAATGAATAAATATTTTATAGAACTCTTACTTTTACATTAAATTTGAAAATTGCTATTTATATTGACATTCTCCCCTTAAGAATGTGGTTTTTTTTTATTTTAATCTGTAAAATAGTATTTAACTATTCTACACAATACAACTTAGGTTTCTCATAGATATCTTACCATGTCCAGGCCAAATCACGGACTTATGCTCTATTCCCAGATTTGTGTCCTTTCATCTATGTTTTCAACTAAGTGTGGCATATCTTCTAACCACTTGCTTTAACCATAAATCAAGCTATAATTCTTGACTCCTCTCTAACTCACTTTATCCTAGGTAAAAGCATAAACCTTCTACTGCTCTATATTTCCATAACAATACACTTACATGTGTCAATGTACCTTGTTATGTAAAGTATTAGGAATTCCCCTGTTACTTTACTTCCATAGTTGGCCTGCTTTAACTCATTCAAAATAACACAAAGAAATTTCTAGAATCAAAAAGTCATAGATTTTCATTGGCATACTTTTGCATTGAAATAAAATTCAGGTATATTATTGTGGCTCTGATTTCACAAATTTTAACTTCTACCTTGTTCACTAGTTTCTGTGTCCACTTTTATTCTTGCTAAAAGGATTGCAGCCATAGTGGTGGTTATAAACTTCCTAGGATACATTAAGCTTACTAGATTCAGAGCTGTAATAGATGTTATCATTTCAGTTAGACTATTCTTTCTAGTTTTTGGGTTTCAGTTAAGATATCACACCCTTTGGGCTACACTCATACACTATTGGTGGGAGTACAAATCAGTACAACCCCTCTGGAAAGCAGTACGGGGGTTCCTCAAAAAACTAGGAATGAAACCTCCATATGATCCAATTATCCTACTCTTTGGTATATATTCAAAAGATTTAAAATCACCATACCACAGTGACACAGCCACATCAATGTTTATAGCAGCATAATTCACAATAGCTAAGATGTGGAGCTAAACTAGGTGCCCTTCAACAGATGAATGGATAAAGAAAATTGTATATATACACAATTGTGTGTTACTCAGACATAAAGAATGACAATGTCATTTTACAGTAAATGGATAGATCTGAAGACTACAATGCTAAGTGAAATAAACCAATCCCCAAAACTAGAGATTGAACATTTTCTCTGATATGTGGAAGCTATAAATCAGGTTGAATAGAAGTTCAGTGAAGTAAACAAAGGGGAATGAAGGAAAGGGAGGGGAGATAGAAAAAGAGTGGAAAAATTAGTATCATATTAAAAGCCATTTCAGGGCCTTCTTTGATGTAAGCAAAACTATACCTCAGCTGCCTAGAAGGATGCACACAAAATGCAGAGGATTCTATTTTTGGCTTGCCTCAGGAAGTCAGAAGAAAAGACCTCCCTGATAACCATTGACCTCCTCAGTTAAGGACAAGATGCAAATTTCTGATGCAGGGGTAATTGGTTAAGCCCATATGTTATTCAATTTGGGGGGTGTCTAGGAAACATAAGGACAAACCTCCATTTTTATGGTTTCTATTTCCATTTGGAGGTAATTCTGAAAGAACAATATTTCCTTTCTCTCCTCATATCTCCCCAAAGTGATGCTGGCAGAACAAATTGAATTTGTATGGCCCAGCTCTTGGGGTGCTCTGTTTTTGGAGTATTTTTGCCTACAGGATACATGTAGCCTTATATTTTCTCCAAGAGTCCATAAAGTCCAATAAAGGTTGTGATATCATTGGAGAATTGTAGTTATATAATTTTGCTTGAGAATGAACATGTGTATTTGTCTACTTCATCATTGGAAAGTTTTTTGTGGCAGAAAAGTTTTTCATGCACAATCAGATTTTACCAGCAATAATGTTTATACTTTATTTTGCGTCTAACTAAAGGTTGACTATCCATTATCTGAAAGGCTTACTACCAGAAGTGTTTTGGTTTGGGATTCTTTTCAGATTTTGCGATATCTGCATATATGTAAAGAGCTATCTTGGGCAGAGGACTCAATTCCCAACATGAAATACATTTATTTGATATATACATACTCTGAAGGTAATTCGTAATTTTATGATTAATATATCATATGTTTTATAGATACTGTACCTGTGTTTTGTCTGTGATCAATCACATGAGGTCAGGGTTTAGTTTGCAATGTATGGTATAGTCATGTTAGTGCTCAAATTTTTGAGTACTAAGAGTATTGTGGATTCAGATATTTGAATTAGATGCACTTGATCTGTATTTTGTATATTCTATCTAAATCAGTTTGCAACATATAATACAGAAATACATGTATAACAGATATTACATGTAACACATATATATTTATTTTTCATACATAATTTTGATAGGCAGTATATGCCTTCTGGGGAATGAATCATTGTATCTAGCTGTGAGAATTTGCTTCATTCAAGAGAGTTTAGTGTTGTAGAAAATATGGTAGAAAATATGGTATATGTTATCATAATATCAGATAATCGAAGGTCAACAAATGACCTATTTCTGTAAATTCCACTTTGTAGATACTGAAATATTTGGAGGTTAAACAAAGAGGCAGGAAGAAATCAAATCAAGTTTAAATTGGAGGAAAAATTAAAATCCAGATGATATCTATTTATTTTTTTAGTGAATAAAATTTCTATAACTAAACCCACCTCAAAATTACTCTACTGTCTGTACTGTCTACATCTGTAGATTAAGAACAACAAAAAAAGAAAAGCTAGACAGAGTAATAATGCATAAATCTTAAAAAACAAGGCTATTCCTATATTTATAGCTTCAATAGAATTAGACATTAACCTCACTCAGGAGTATATTAATTCATCCAAGGAGAATATAGTCATTTCTATGAATAATTTACTCAAGCATCTTTTAGATACATTCATAAGTTTTCCTTTCTTGTAATCTACCAAGATGAATATGTTTTAGAATTTTAAGCAAATATAACTTATTTTTATTCGTTAGAGATGGCATAAAGTCATGTCTTCTACTTATTTATGTGCAGACTAATCAGTTTTATTCATTGGATAGTCAATCAATACTGCATATTCGATTCAGTTCAGCTTCTTTGGTGAAAATTAAGTAGTGCTATTCAAATTATTTGGTCATCTTCCTCTCAAAAAGTAATTTTCTATAATAGAAAAGGTTTCCATGAACACATATTTTCACTGTTGATGATGAGATTATCATCATGAACGATGTGGTAAAAGATTTAGATTGAGTCATAAATCAGAGATAATGTTTTTCTTTTATTTTGCAATTGATATATTGAAGCTTGATTTTTTTTCAGATAATGGCCAGTACATTAGTACTATAAACATTTCACTGTTACCCTTCTCCATCTTTAATCTATGAAATTAATCTATTAATAATCATTTATATCTTTCAGCAAAGTAATCATTGCTGCTTAATGGAATGTTAAAATTGACATCAATCACTTTTTACACAGACAGCATCCTTATATTGCATATTAGAATTAAATAGCAGTGTAATTCTTATTTAGTAAGTATATTAATAACAGCTTCTGCGTCTATGGCTTATTTATTTTTATTTTTATCCCAAATCAGCTGAGAAAGAAAATGCCCATAAAAACTGACACCATAAGCCACATCTGTTGAAATTACATGGTGTTAAAGAAGAGCTTGGCTGCTCATGTGGATTAATCATACAGAGAGAAGGTAAAGCACATCACATACCCACCTGTCAATAATTGCACAGCACTTGCTCACAGTGCACTTGTTATTCATGCACACTTTCCTATGCAATTTCAAATAACTTTCCAGCTCACATTACCTTTTATACATAAAAATTTATTGTAGGTGCAGCACTGTAACCCATTGTGAAATTTAGAAATGGGGGGAAAATACTTACAATTCTGGAGACAGGTCTTCTTTACCTGACACTGTCAGAATAACCTACTTTATGTTTTCATTCACTTCCAAGAGAGATTTTTCTCATGAAATGTAGAACTAATAGTGCAGGAAAGTTTAAGTCTTAATTTAAAGGTGTATAGATTCATCGAGTCAAGTTCATTAAAATGACTAGTCTGATGTGTAGAGAGTAGTGTGTGTTCCCAGCATTGAGCAGAACCATTGTCTCGGAGAAAACACTGAAAATATTGGTTAAATAAAATTTAGTTTTAAAATAGCCAATATAAAAGAGGAAATACAGTGGACATATAGTGCTGAAAGAAATATTTTGGATGTAGGGGGATGAGTCTTTGAATGTTTAAAGGATAACAGAAGAGATGTGAGAGTATGATTTCATAGATAAAGAATGAATTACTAGGATTAATAAAAGGAAGATGCATAAAGATGGATTCTTTACCCTAATGTAAAAAATAATTCTTTATTTCTATTCCCGTAAGCCAGATAATCTACTAGGTACTTTCCTAACTAGAAAAGTAAAAAACAGTTGTCAAGGAAGCAACAATTACATATAACATAGATGTTATTACTGAATGAAGGTAGAAGATACCATTGATTATATCCATTCTATCCAGATTTTGTGATTTTTTTTCACTTTGTCTATATGGAAAAATCATTTGACTTCAATCTCTTTGGTAAACATCATCAAAATATTACTGCAACTAATGTGAGGTACAGTGATATGAAAGGTAAGAATTTTGATCCTGAAATCTTACTCTCTAATTCCAACATGAACTGTATAACTTACTAATTTTGGTATTGAAAAAATAATTTAGTCTTTCTAGTTCTTAATTTCCTCACCTACACACTGTATAGTGATAAGATCTACTCACTACTTTTGCAAATATCAGATGAAGTGATATATGTAAAATTTGTTTATCATATACCAAATATAAAAGTAATGTTTATAATTATTAACATGACAATTTGAACATTTATTTGATTCATGATATCTTTAAAGGTCAGTTTTGGAGTCACAATTTTCAATTGAGTGCTGTTAAGTACTTCACTAAGTATATGTTTCTGCTCCCTTATTGCAAAATTTCTTCAAGGATGTATCTGTAGTGTTTTCCACTTTCATCCCTACCACACTATTAAGGCTACTTTTGTCAAAGTGAGAGTAGCTGCACACATCTCTAAATCCAGTGGCCATGTTGTCATTCTTTTCCCATTGGATTTCACAGAAGCTTTATCAAAGGTTCAGCAGTAAGCTTCAATGAAATAGAGCTGTCCTTGGGTCCTATAACATCACACTTGTGTAATTTTCTCATTGCTGCCCCATTGTAAGCCCCCATCAATGTTTCTGTGCCTTAGGCCTGGTCTACATCTCACATTCTATGCTTTGTTTCTGTAAGATATCTTGAGACATGACCTCTGATATTCCTATAGATCTAAAGGGATAACAAGGGCCTTAAACAGAATACAATTGGAAAACTGGTGATGAGGAAATCTGGGAAGAAGTATATGGGGAAAAAAATGAAAGCGTGTGTTTCCTATGTGAATATTTGTCAAAATGTGACCTAGGCAAAGGAGAGTTCTAATAATTAATTACAGAGGTTGACTTGCTCTATGGATATCAGTAATACTCCCCAAGGAGCACCATCACCATCCAATGGGCTTATGAACACTTTGACATGGTATCAGAGATGATGTTTATGTACGGCTTAGCAACATTGACTTCAACAAGTCCAACAATACCAACATCGTCTTGGCTATTGATCATGACCCAATCACCAGCAACAGAGTTCAATTCCAATTTTCTGATATGGCATTATTTCTTCAGATTAACAACCAGCTACTTTGTGGCAGATTGATTAAATTACTGTTCTTTCATCATGAAAGAGACAGTGTTTTGTTCTTATTAGAATAAATTCTCTGGATATGTATTTGCCTTCCCTGAACACGTTGCTTTGCCAAAACTATAATCCATTTACTTACAGCATGCTTATGCACATCATGTTATACTATGCTATATCACTCCTGATTGGGCAAATCATTTCACAGTGAAAAAAAATATGACAGTGGCTGTGTGTTAATGGAATTCACTGGTAATACCATATTCCACAAAACCAAGTGGCAGCCATCTTGACAGTATGATTAAATAGCCTTTTGAAGACACATTTACAACACCAGCTATGTTTAATAAATCACAGCTCTCAAGGAGCTGCATATGTTCCAATCTTTATCAGATATATTATGCTATTTCTCACAGAACCAGGATTCAAAATTTTAGGAATCAAGTGGTTGAAAGGAAAGTAAGAAATTTTTTTCTTCTTGTGTCACAGACCTTGACTTCTACTAGCTTCAAGCTTTTAGTTACAAAAGGAGGAACACTAAGCCTTTTGGGACTTCTTTCACCTATGAATCAACAGACAGAGGTAGGAGATACTATGCTTGCTGGGATTATTGATCCTGACTACTAGTGGAAAACAGGGCTGCTACTCCACAGAGGAAGTAGAGTATGTCTGAATTACAGAAGATCCATTGCCATGTCCCATTGCTAAAAAACAAACAAAAAAAAAAAAAAGAAAGAAAGAAAAAGAAAAAATTGTGACAAATTCAGAAATGAAGATTTGCGTCACCCCACCAGTAAACAGACATGATGAGCTGAGACCCCAGATCTAGGCAAAAGGAATAGAAAACAGCTTAGGCATGGTGGCCCACACCAGTAATCCCAGCTAGTCAGGAGGCTGAGTTAGGAGGATCACAGTTCAAGGCCTGCTATGGCAGTTCAGTAAGACCCTCAGCAACTTAGAAAGACTCTGTCTCAATTTTTAAAAAAAATTTAGAAAGGACTAGGAATGTAGCTCAGTGGTGAAGCACCCCTGGGTTCAATCCCCAGTACCAAAAACAAAACAAAACAACAACAAAAAAGAATATATAATGGGTATAGAAAAATGTAGTTTTGAATATTGGTTATGACCATGTGATCAATTACAGAAGAGAAAGATGAAATTGTCATGAATATTTACTCTCTATTTTGTCATGATAGTATCTGTCTGTGCAAAATATATTATTATAGAGAACTGAGTCATACCCATGGCAAGTCCAAAACCTATACGATACTCTGGCCTGCAGATTCAGGAGAGCCAGTTCAATACAAGACAGCAGGCAATCAATCAAGAAACACAGCTGCATTCAGAAGGCTCTCACCCTTGAGAATCAGAAAAGTCAATATTCTAGATCAAGTCCAAAGGCAGTTTTCTCTAGAACCGGGAAGAACCAAAAGCAATCTTCTAGACAATTCTCTTTTGCTTATAGGAGACCAGTGTTTTCATTTTATTTAAACCTTCAGTGGATGTAATGAGGCTTATCTATATTAAAAGAAAGAAATCTGCTGGGTGTGATGGTGCAGCCATTATCTTAGTGGCTCTGGAGACTGAGGCAAGTGGATCACAAGTTCAAAGCCAGCCTCAGCAATTTAACTAGGCTTTAAGCAACTTAGCAAGGTCCTGTCTCAAAATAAAAAAATAATAAAAAGCAGGGTATCAAAAAAAAAAAAAAAAACAGAGAGAAAGAGAGAAATCAGTTTGTTAAGAAGGCTAATTTTTAAAGTGTTAATCTTATCAAAAACAATCTCTCACACATACAGGCCAAAAAAAAGCACCCAGATAAGGTTTGACCAATTAACTCTGTGTATGTATGTATCTATGTATGTATGTATATATATATATACACAGTATAGTTCTATTTTTTCACCATTTCCTCCCTTTTTTTTCTCCTCCATCCCATTTAGTCCATTACTCTACTCCACTGATCTCCTGTCTATTTTCATGGGATCCCACCCATCGTTTATTTTGGTGTATCTTCCACATATGAGAGAAAACACCCAACACTCCATTTTATGAATCTGGCTTATTTCACTTAGAATTTTGCTCTCCAGTTCCATCCATTTAGTAGTAAAAGTCATGATTTCATTCTTTTTTATGGCTGAGTGAAATTCCACTGTGTGTGTGTGTGTGTGTGTGTGTGTGTGTGTATATATCACATTTCCTTTCCCAATTCATTTGTTGGTGGGCACCTAGGCTGGTTGTACAACTTGCCTATTGCAGATTGGTTTGATACTTAGCTATTGTGGATTATTCTGCTATAAATATTGATGTGCCTATATCACTATACTAGACTGAATTTAGATGCTTATATCTATAATAAGAAGTTGGATTGCAGAGATTTATGGTGCTTTCAATCCTAATTTTTTGAGTACTCTTTCTACTGCTTTTCGTACTAATTAGTACTTTTGTACTAATTTGCAATGTATTTTCCTCACATGTACACCAGAATTTATTATTATTTATGTTCTTAATAATTGTCATTCTAATTTTGATAAATTTTGATAATTTTAATAATTTTGATAAATTTTTGAAATTTTGATAATTGACATTCTAGTTTGACTTGCATTTCACTGATTGCTAGAGATTTCGAACATTTTTCATATGTATTTGTTGACCATTTATATTTCTTCTTCTGAGAAGTATGTTTAGTTCTTTGGTCCAGTTATTAATTGAATTATTTGGGTTTTTTATTTTCAATTTTTTGAGTTCTGTATATATTCTGGACATCAATCCCATCAGAGGAGCAGCTGGGAAAGATTTATTTTCTCATATTTTCTAGGTACTTGCTTCACACCCTTATAATTTCCTTTGCTGTAAAAAAGCTTTTTAATACTTATTAATTTTCGGTTGATTTTATTTCTTGTATTTTAGATGTCTTGTTAAGGAAGTCTGTACCAATACGTCAAAATGTTGGGCCTACATTTTCTTCTAATGGTTGCAAATTTTCTGGCCTAATTCTAAGGTCTTTGGTCCACTTTGAGTTTTCTACCTACTAGTAAATCTTTCCCTTTATACTTTTTTCATTTGTAATCTTACCAAATCCTCAATAGAAAAGTCAATCAAATTTGAAACAATAAAAAAAGGAAATACTTCCTATACAAATTTGATCCTTTGGCCTACTTAATGACTAAGGTGACAATGTAAAATTGACCACTTAAAATTTACTTATACCTAAATCCTTCACATACTAAAATCAGTCTATGTTATCTAAACTCTAGAATATTATAGAAATTACTCTTAAATTGTCTTTTTCCAAGTTGGAATAGTTTAATTTGGAAGAAATATGCTATGAGTGATCAATTTTTTGGATATATCTAGGTCGCCAAATTTCAAGGAGAAAGAATAAGGTTCTTGAACAAAGAGAATTCAAAAAGATGGCTATACAATTCCAGTAACATATAATCGGTTAGTTCCAGTTTCCACCAAATCTCAGCTACATTACTGGAATATATTAAATAATTTATTTTATTCTTTCTTGCATCTCATGAATAAAAAAGGATATTCCCCCAAGACAAATAATGATAATCATCAAAAGTAGAATAATGAAGAGTATTTAAGATGAAGTATCATCACTCTTCTGAATAAATCTAACACTCACACACATACACATACATACACACATATACACACACACACACACACAAACACACACACACACACATAGCATTTATTTACCCCTGAGGAAAGCATTCATATTCTTAAACTTAATATGAACTTCTTATTTTAGGGTGTGAATGAGAAAGGTAGATGTTAAAATTTTCCCTGATACATCCAAACCTGCTAAGTATCAAAGTATTAATTAGTTTTGTATGTTTACTCTGGTTACTATTGTTGTTTTAGTTTTGCTTCTAAATTACTTGCCATATTAGTTTATAAAACACAATCTTACATAAACTGAAACTCAAACTATTCAAATAAGATAATTTCTTTCTTCCATTGACAAATAGCACAAAATAATATTTGAACAGCCTGATCCAGAGTAATAGTATTTCAGCACACATTGACCACATACATAATTGAATCCATCAGTATGTGGTAAAGAAGATATTCATGCATCAGTGAACAGGCAATGAATAAGAAATGTTGTTAGAGAGTCTAGAACTAGTTTGTGTGGTATTGGATTTTGTTCTTCTCCCTGAGTATCAGAACAAATGTTTCAGAATTGATGTCTTCCTGGGATACATTCATGTTTATTGCTGTCTCCAATTTCTCTGGTAAGTGGTTCAGTAGGTATTAACAGTCATTCTTTACCCTGAGACAAGCAATGTTAAAAAGATCGAGTGTGTTGATAGTTTCCCTTCTGTCATGATGAAGAAACCTGTTATGTAACAAACAAGCCTTGGTGATAACATCCATAGAATTCTGCAGGAAAGCACTGCCTTTAAGCTAAAAGAATGTTAGTCATTGTAGCAAGCTGAAGGTCACCAGTGATTGATTCTCACTGAGTGATGTAAGTATTCCTTGGGCTCCATGTCATGTGGAACCTATGCATGGTTATTTTATTTTGTTCTCATCTTATGTTCTAAAGCTATAATTATACTGAATATTTTATATTACTGTTAACACTACACATGTGTTAAAGAAATGTGCAAGCTTCCCTAGCTTTGCAACATGATTTATTAGTTAGGTAAAACATTCTACATATGTGAAAGAATAAGTATGGAATTGAGTTGTGCTTCATAATATTATGCCATATACTCCAATGGTGTGGAGAATACACAAGATTACCCTCATATAACTCCAACCTCTATATATTAATATTTTGTTCAGTTGATGCATTCTTAAATTCTGGACTGATTTTGAAATGTCAGACAAATTCCTAAAGTGTCCTTTGATCATGAGTTTCAAATTGACCTACCTCTTATTTTCAGACCCATAGCCTTATCTTATTCCTCTTCTTAGTTCCAGATTTTATGAAATATACCAGTCTTTATCCAATACCCTCATAAATCTAACAAAATAGATTTTTTATTTATAGTTAATTAAATAACTGCAAATGTTGCCTCTGAAATACATATCAGGTCTTAAAGTTGTTTTGAATGCTGTACAGTATAGCAAATTTAAAACCAAATGACTTTTATTACATATTCAGAAATTATCTATTCTAAGTAAAGCACACAATTTTTTGTCTTCTATTTTCTAAGGCCTCAAGCCAAAGATATCTAAGCAAAGGGAGCTGTTTTAATCATATCCCATGGCTTACAAATGATTTTGGAACTTTTCAATGCATATACACATTTCTTTCTATAGTTTTTTATCTCCCCATAAAGGTATGCATAGTAAGTCTTAAAATTTATATTTATTTTGCTAGAGTCCTAGAGAAAACTTTAGATGGCTGAACTTATTTTGACAGTTTCTTAAGATTGCACTCTTTTATGCACCTATTGGCTATCAAAATTTCATGAAATACAAATGTCAGAGTTGACTATAGATGTATTTAGAGTAAGAATAAAGAACAAGTGAGAAATAGATCAGCATGTGCTCTGTCTGGAAGTAAAGCTATGAAATAAAGAGGAAAATTCTCCAGGTCAAATAATCTCTCAGCTCAACTGATTCCTGTTGAAAGGCAGCACAGGCTAAGGATGTTTGCATCACATCATAATGTGAACACATACTTCACTAAGTTAGAGGGAGCATCCTTTTATGTTATTGTAGGGTACTTTGTCTCTCCAACACTTCATCTTCTGCTAGAAAATTTGAATGCCTACCATCTATAAAGAAGCCTCAGGGCTAAGCAGACTTTCCCTTAAAATAAAAATCAGCATTATTATTTTTGAACCATTTTTTTTTCTCATTCAACTCCTATTTGATGTAAATTATTTTCAGCCACTGAGTATAAAAATATATTTTTGAATAAAGTAATAGCAGTGGAATTGAATAGATGTTTTGTCTTTAGCTAAAAAGTGTATTAGCACAGTTGTATTAGAAGCTCATTGGTATACTTCTTGAAATAGGGACCATTTTCCTCATGGACTAAATATTATCTTTATTCCTCTCTCTAATTAGTTTTCTAGAAACCGAATGATCATCGTTGAAATGGGAGAGAGGGGTACATGTGCTTATGTGGAGACAGAATGCTAATTTCAGGATGCTAATTTAAGGAAGCCTCTGAGCTTCACTTGTGTTCATAAAATAGCTTTCGTTTAGAAATGAATACAATAAATAAAAGATTTGTCTCAAAAAGTCCAGGTTTGTTGACTGTAGTCAGACACTAATCTTAAAGCAGTTCTCCCTAAATTCAGAGCCCAAGGTCCTTGCTGCTTGGATTTCAAGGTTCTGCAACCTTATGACTTCACACAGATTGGGAGCACAGAGAACACTCACCCAAAGTTTTACCTACTAAACCCAGATGTGATAGAGTTCCCTTCTCATGTTCCACTATTATTTAAAGGCAAAGGTATATGATTTGATTTTTATCTACATTATCACAAGCATACACAGCTTAAAGAGTACACAACTCACATTCTCCCTGTTCATACATAACAAATTTGTTAAACAAAAATTTATTGTTCACTGAGGTAAAATATGGCCTGAAATTAGAACTTTAAAAAAGTCAATGTAGTGAAAAATCAAACATTTCTTTGAACCTTCAAACAACTGAATATTTATTTTCAGATAGGGGAATGATAGACACATTACCATGCCTTAGTCCTATTCCTGGAACCAATCAGGAAAAGATAGTTGATTATCTTTGATGGAGTTTAAGACAAGATATTTAAACTTTATGTGCCATAGATTATCTAGGTCCTATCCAGTCAACAAGATACATAAAATAATTTAAAAAGGATAGCTGTTTTACCGTGAGAATATTGCATAAGAAGTGTCAATGAGTACTCTGGATCTCACAAAGTTCAGACAATAATGCCTTCAAAATGCTGTTTATTACTGGATTGATTTTGTGTGCAATACTCTCTACTGTCCCTTTCATTCATCCTACTTCCTCTTCTTGCCTCTGTCTCCTACATACATATTAACTTGACCTCCTTAGGATATTGGGTGAACTTATAATTTTGTCTCTGACACTCAAATTTTATTTATTTCTTCAGGAATTTCAAATGTATTATTGATTCCAGAGTCCTTAAGGTAATAAAGGAGTCTTCATTTTACAGACTTAGCAGAATGTCTCCTACTTGGTCTTTTCAGAATTCAGAAGTCAGAACCCTCCCCATGCACCAATGGCCATTCTCGAGTCTTCCTCACCTACACAAGTTTGAAGATGAATTGAATTGAAAAGTGATATCAGTGTCTGATCTTTCTGTTGATCAGTAATAATCATTGTGCTGGATCACTGGGTAAAGTGGAGATAACTATGTAAAATAGGAAACTTTGTAACTTAGATAGGCATAAATTAGTCTTTATAAGTCAAAAATGGTTCTGCTTTAAGACAAAAGCAAATTAAAAAAAAAAAATTAACCATGGCAGAAAAATAATTCTTATCACCAGGAAACTAATTTCTTTACTCGTATATTGTCATCTCCAAGTGAGAGCAGAAAGTTCAAGTCCATTATTTATAGATGAAAGAAAAACTTTATGACTTTAGATAAATAAGGCAAAATTGAAAGGCTATTTACCTTGTGAATTCAAGCAGCTAAGACAGGAAGTCATAATTACTGACAAAATTTCATTTTAATAGATACCAGGGTTTTCACTACTTTTTGTAGTAGATATGTGTGTGTGTGCGCATACATGTGCACTAAAATTTTTGAAATTAGAAGTGCATCAACTATAGTTTGCAAATTATTTTACTATATATAGAAATTGTACCTATATACAATTAAATTATGACCTTTACAATGGGATGATCCCTATGCCGATAAAACTCAGTGTTAGACTCCCATCATATCTACAGCTATCTATGTTTCAGATATGACTCTACAATGAAAGAAAAATATATTAGACAGTTCACTCAATAAAATATTATTTTCTTTTTAATTTGGGCAAGATAATTTTTTATATAAGGAGATTAAAATTTTTGGTACTTTTGAAAATGTGCTTCAGTGATTCTTATTAATTTAACTTGTAATAATCTAATAGAGGGCTGGGATTATAGCTCAGTTGGTAGAGTGCTTGCCTTGCATATACAAGTCCATGGGTCCAATCCTCAACACCACACACACAAACAAACAACAACAAAAAAGAATCTAATAGAGCCAAGGGAAAATTTCAAGAAACAGTGATGAGTCCTCTTAGGGAGATGCTAGCTCTTCAGTGTAGGCAAACCATTTGTCAGTAAACAGAAATGGAAGAGTGTAATTAATCCTTTAGTTTAGAAGAGAGAAGATAAAAATTATTTACAGTATTAATTTAGTTACCCAGGTCATCTCTTTCAATATTGGTAGTAAATCCGTAGTCAAATACTCATACAAGTCAGAGTTACAGTGTTGGGAATAGCATTTACTTATTAAGTTAAAGTAGGGCTTAAATAAAATAACATTCTGTTATAGGTTTCTAATCTGTAACTTGAGGCCAAATAATATTATAAAGAGTAAAATTATTTTCTTCCCTTCAATTCTTCTCTATTTGCAAGGCAAAACTTGATGATGGAGGAAAACTATAATAAGAAGCTATTTCTGACCACAATTACTGGAATAATATCAAAAAGTGACAGCTAGAAATAAAGGTATTTTCTCAAAAACAAATTTTGGTTAATGATGTTTCTAAATAGACTGGAGGAAAAGAGAGTGGAGGTGAATCCATAAGCTGATTAAAAGCTCTGATCATGGGATCTTCTTCCTCTTCCTATTAAAATCATAGAGAAACCACAAGGTTAGAGAATTGGGACCATCTTGTTCTGCTACAAACCTGGACAAGCACTTTCTTTGCTGCGTCCTAGTGCTCTTACAATAGCCACAATCACCATGGACTTTTTGTTGGCTTCAATATCAACATTGGAGTACACAATCCACATATAGCTCCATGTTTAGCAAGTAGTGCTTGAAAATAGTTAATATTATTCTCTTTATATTTATCAAATTTTGGTTCATGATCTGCCCCTGAACAAAGAATAGATTATTTTGTAACTTGACAATTATAAATTATACTATAAAACTGAAAGCCATAATTTCAGAATCACATCCAATATCAAAGAAAATATTAGTAAGAAATAATTTTTCAGTTATATCATCTGAGTCCCACATTTATGAAATTACACAGGCAATTGTCTTTCTGGGATAACATAGATGGTTTTTGTATCATGGGTAAACATTATATGACACAATAGAAATACAGAGCAATTCTTCTACAAAGAGAAATGAAGTATTTTATAAAATATGCTGTATTTCAATACATTAATAGAATTGACATTGGAAATCTGAAAATCAAAAGAAAAATAATTTCAGTATCAATAGTTAATGAAGCCTCTACGAAAAGGATAATAAATTCTTTAATATTCAGCAAAACAGAAAATTTGATCATGTTGTATATAACAACAATATACTTAGAGGAATTTAAATTTTTCAGTGACATACTTGATAGGATGTACAAAATTTTCAACACAATTTGATGTATATTATATTTAGTAAATTATTTTATAATTAAAAGTATAGCTAACATTTTGCTCATTATTTGATTTTTCTAAGTTTCAGTTTGCTTCCAGATTAATTCTGAAAAAAATTATTTTTTAAATTAAGCATTAGAACAATCGAAAAGCACCATGTTTTGTGTAGACTTACCATATCATTTATATATAAAATACAATTTCTTTTAATAAATAGACACACAAAGAAATTTTAATACATTAATATTAATGTTTTTATCATTGTTTTGATTTTTCATATAAAATTTCATGTTAAATCCTTATATAACATTGAAATGACCCCCCAAGAAAACTTCACCAGAAGATTTATAATGCTGATAAAAAATTCAGCAAAGTAGCAGGATAAAAAGAGATCAACATGCATAAGCAACTGTTTTCCTATACTCTAATAATGAATCTGCTGAGAAATAAACCAGAAAAACCATACCATTCACGATAACTTTAAAAAAAATTGAAATACTTGGGAGTTAATCTAACAATGGGGATACACTATCTCTACAATGCAAATTATAGAACACTGAAATAATTGAAGAAGACTTTAGCAAATGGAGAGAACTCCCATGTTCTTGAAAGGACAGAATTAATATTGTGAAATAACCGTGCCACCAAAAGCATTATACAGATTCAATTTGCTCACCATCAAACACCAATGATATTATTCACAGAACCAGGAAAAAAAATTGGAAAAATAAAAGACCCAGAATAGCCAAAGCGATTCTGAGCAAGAAGATTGATTTTGGAGGCATCACAATACCTGATCTCAAATTATACTACAAAGCTGTAGAAAGAAAGTCAGCATAGTATTGGCATCAAAACACACATGAAGACCATGGTATATAACAGAAGACATAGAGGAAAATCCACATAAAGTCATCTGATGCTAGCCAAAGTTGCCAAGAATATACTTTGGAGAAAAGATAGCTTTTTAAATTTTTATTTATTATTCTTATCATTATTTTGTGGGATTGAGCTGAGAGGAACCTTACTACTGAGCTACATTCCCATTTGAAAAAAAAAAAGTTGTTTTATTTTGAGATGTCTCACTAAGTTGTCTAGGGCCTCACAAAGTTGCTGAAACTGTCCTCAAACTTATTATCTTTTTGCCTCCACCTCCTAAATTGCTGGGATTACAAGTGTGAATTACCACACCAGACAAGGTAGACTTTTTAACACATGGTACTAGAAAAACTGGCTATCCATATTTATAAGAATGAAACTAGATACCTATCTTTCATCCTGTACAAAAGTCAACTCAAAGTTGATCAAAGACTAGGAATTAGACCAGAAAGCTTGCAACTGCTAGCAGAAAACAGGGTCAACACTTCAAGATATTTGGCATAGGCGCTGACTTTCTTAACATGATTTAAAGCTAAATTTTAAAAGATGAGAATAAATAAGTGGGATAGTATCAAACTAAAAAGCTTCGGTACAGCAAAGGAAACAAAAGTGTGAAGAGAGAAACTATGGAATGGGAAAAGATCTTTTCCAGTGGCTCCTGTGACAGGAGATTGATATCTTAAATACAATTCAAAAAAACTTAATATTAAGAAAACCCAACCAATACATGGTCAAAAGACCTAAGGAGACATTTCTCAAAAAAAAAAAAAAAAAAGAAAAGAAAAAAATACAAATGGCCAAAAAGTATTTGAAAAAAGGGTTCAACATCCCAAGCAATCAGGGAAATGAAAATCAAAACTACATTGAGATTTTATCTTACTCCACTTACAATGGCAAATCATCAAAGTACAAATTATAAGTGCTGGTGAGGAGGTGGAGAAAAAGTACACTGCTACATTGTTGGGGGAACTGCAAATTAGTACAATCACTTTGGAAAGTAGTATAGAGATTCCTTAAAAGACCAGGAATGGATCCACCATATGACCAAACTATTCTACTCCTTGGTATATATCTACAAGAACTAAAATCAGCATTCTGTAGTGATATAAACCTCAATGTTTATAGCACCCAATTCACTATATCTAAGTTACAGAACCAGGCCAGATGCCCATCAACAAATGAATGCATAAAGAAAGTATGGTAGATATACACAATGGAATTTTATGCAGCCATGTGGCATTTGCTGGTAAATGGAAGGAAATGGAGTAAGTGAAATAAGCAAGACTCAGAAAGTCAAGAATCCGATGTTTTTTGATATATGTAGCAATTAAAACAATATAAGAAAAAACTTGGTGCTTTATGTATATTTATATAGCCCCAATTTTAAAAAACACTATAAACAAATAGAAGGAAGACCACTAGAGGAAAGGAAACAGGGAGATGAAGCAGAAGAGGCCAAGGTGAAGCATTGGGGTGGAGAGTGAGGTGAAGTGAATTATATTCCATTCATGTATGATTATGTCAAAATGAGCTCCAATATTATATTTAACTATAATGCACCAATAAAAACATTAAAAAATTAAAAGAAACTTAAGCTTGCAACTGTGTGAATAAATCTGTCTTGTGATTTTAAATGCTTGAAGTTCATAAATATAGTTTGAAAATAAATTTAAAATATTCAATTATATGGAGATTGCACAGATTAATGAGACTTTTAGGATACTATATATATTTAAATATACATGTAAGTGATATATATAGGTCATTTGTAAGGATATAATGAACATGTTCTACATCCAGTAGTGCATATTTCTCTCATAGCAACCAATGAATTCATTACAAAAAATGAATCTGAGAGTATAAACATTTCTGAGGACTTTCAGTATACATATTACCAAATTGTTTTCCATTACAAATGCAAAAATAGATGCTTAATAAATTGTGTATAATTAAGCTGTTGCTATCTAACACTATGTTGTATAAGGGTGTCTATAATTTTCACCACTAACAACATTTTTTTTTCTTTTTAATCATCACTGTATGTTTAATAGAAATTCTTTTTGCCAAGAATAATAAGGTTAATATTTTTAAGGAAAGTAAATGTAAATACAAAGTTTTCTTTTTATACTTTTAATTGCAAAATTTCTTTATTGTGGGGGAGGGAGATGATATTATTCCCCTGTTATTAATTTTCATTTATCTTCTAATTAAAGTATTTTTCCATAATGTTCATAGTATCTAGATCTATGTTTGTATCCACAGATAGCATATCTACAAAAGTGTCTATCTGTGAGTAAAACAAAGATAACTGTACCAACATTAAAATGCAGACTTTACAACAGTAGGAAACTCATTTACCATATTCATCTTTTTAGTTAGAAAGAATGTTTAAGTAATGAAAAAAAACATACCAATATTTCAAGTAAGTCAGGAGACTAGTACCAAATATTTTAAGTCATTAAGGCATGCTCATTAAAGAATCAAATCAACAATGCAAATATGGATGTGATGTGGCTAGTGATATTCCTGTGATTAGCAATATTCCTTAATCAACTGAGTCAAACATCTATACATGTGAATTCTTAAATCATTTTCATTAAAAATATTTGACAAGTCTTTACTTTAAAGGCAAAAGCTACAGCATAAATTTTTGCTAATTCAAAGAGTATTTGAGGCTACTGCAAAAGGCAAAAACAAACTAAATGAGGATTACTATTTGGACCCAAAAAGGCTCCTTGCATGCTTAAAGAGGGGATCAATTTAATTTAATCATAAACAGTTATTAATAATGTGATTTTAATGTCACCTGAATCAATAATATTTAATGAAATACATAAAATGCAGATTCTGTACTATGAAAACATACTTACCTGCAGAATAATATTCTGGACTATGGTTCCCAGAACTGTGCTCCTATTCCAGTTGACAGATTTATACACAATAGGGCTCTAGAACTACTAACCAAAATCCATTATTCTTTGTAGAAATATATGCAAAAAAATTCAATGGAAATTAAAAAATTTTGTATGTAAAATGTTGATTTGCTGTATTTGTGTGGCTTTTAAAACAAATTGATCTGTGATGTTTAAAAAACTACACAATAAAATAATGTGTCTAGCTGACTTAGGTTATTAAAGTCAGCAAAATATTTTTTCTTCTTTTTAAAATTATTCATTTTGTTAATATATTATTAATATACATTTTAACATAATCACAAAAGTACAAAATATAATCTGCTCTAATTCAGTTCCTAGTACTTCCCTCCTCCCTTTCATATCTCCCCCATTCCCTTCTACCTATTCCCCTTTACTAATCTTTCTGCAATTTACTTGTAGTTTTTTTTTTTTAACTTTTAAATTAGTGTCCCTGGATATATTTGATGCTGAGATTCACTGAGCATATTCATGTATATGCACAAAAAAATTTGGTCAAATTCATTCCACTGTTCCTCCATTTTCCCATCTCTCCTTCCTTTTCCTCAGACACTTAACATAGTAAATTTTAAACATAAATATCCAAGAAAATCCCCTTATTTCTTCAACATAAAATGCAAGTCCTACATTATGCTACTAATAATCAGGTAGCAACATCACTAAGGGTATGCTTAAGCTCTTGCAATTCTTCCATTTGACAAAATTTTAGAAGATAAAATTTTATAGGAAATTTATACAATAACTTCTTAAAATTTGTTAGAATAATGCAAACCCATCATTTGATATTTCTCTGAGAAATTGCTCAAGAATAGGCATCAGTCTTGAAGATTTTATTCATTGTCTACTGTGGGCATATCTTATTATATTTTCATATATGTAACAAGGAATCAGTAAGTATGTTATTATCTCCTATTAATTAACATTATTTTTCCAATGAGCTAGGATTAAACTTTAAGAAGTAAAGAAAAAAAGGCTGAAGAAAATGATAAGAGAATGTATTTTGTATAGAAACGGCAGTGTTGGTGAGCCTCAGCGTACCTGTATCAGCTCTAATTCTGGCACTAGAAAGCAACCTATAAATTCCCATATTTATACATTATTTTACTATTTTAAATTGAACCATATATTTAATAACTCATCAAAGATTGATTTAGATAAATTTTAAAAAGTAAGCACAAGATTATTGTCAAGTGTTTACAGTGTGGCTTTCTCATTAGTTGGCCAAACTTCCTGGATGACAAGTGGCTTTTTACTTGAGGTCGGTGACAGCTTTCCTCCTCTCATATAACTGTAACAGACTCTCCCCAAATGCCAGATTTGTATCCCAATTACATTTCCTTGCCTTATTTGTGAGTTCCTTATTTGTGAGTTCTGATCATTTTTTTTTTTTGTTTAACTCTGACTTTCCTGAATATTACATCTGTTATTTCAAACGTAGAATGTATCAGGAAAGGCTCCTCATCTCTAAAAGGATATTATATTGATAATTATGATACATTGAAGCATCAGAAATCTTGAAGTGTATAATATGCAAATATATATATATATTTTCAAAATCAATATAGACTTCAAATCTAACTCTGCAGAATTGTGACCCTATTTCAAATGCTAATAAGTAAATACATTTAATTTTCATTTTGAACCCAAGGTAGAATTCTTATGTCTTGGACATTAGTAAAAAACACATATCCCTAAAAGTGAAAATTTCTTCACACTGTTGAAATTAGGTGATAGTCTTTGGTCAGTTCTAACTGGATAGGGCTGTGTTTTTTAACATTTGCCACAATGATTGGCATTAATAGGTTCCTTGTTTGGCAGCACTGTCTAACAAAGAAAAAAAATATGTGAGAAGGGTATATAAACTTCTATATCTCTCAGTACTGAGCACTTTTATACAGGACTCGGGGTATCTATAGGGCACAGGAAGGTATCACTATTGTATTGCAATGTGTAGATCCCCCAACTAGAAAATCAGCTTTCTGATAGCCTTTTCTCTGCAGAAATCTAAATTTGTGTTTGAAATTTCTAAATATTAAAGCTGTTTTCTGATATCTGAAAATAATATAATCCCCTGGTGCAAAGAAAACCAATTCATATAGACAGTAATAAATATTTGTCAGTGTATTACAAGAGTTCAAAAGTACTTGCAGTACATATCATTGAAAAATCACATGTATGTAATCCAAATGAAGACCATGATTATAAATAATATTTATTGCCAAGATATACATAATATAATTACTGTTGATTCTCTTATAATCTAATCTTATTGTAGGTAATAGAAGTTATTATTGTTCAAATATTAGGTGGCTCTCAAAGTCTTATGCATTAGACAACGAAAGAAATGATTGAGTTATAAGAGCCTTAAACCAATCAGTGCAATAATCCTAAAATAGAGATTAACTAAGTGGGAACTATGGACATGTATGGTATGGCTTGAGGAAGCGGGTCATTAGGGGCATGTCTTAGGGGTACGTATTTTGTCTCTGGAACCTGACATCTCTCTGTTTTCTCATTCTTTGTCCTACACTGTTTTCCTCCTCCACATGCTTCCACCAGAATGTTCTGCCTCACCTTATGCTCCAAGGGATGGAACCAGCTGTCTATGGACTGACATCTCTGAAGCCCTGTGCCCCTAAATAAACTTTTCCTCCTCTAAAATTATTTTTCAAAGGTCTTTTGCTCACAGTAGCAAAAAAAAAAAAAAAAGACTAAAACAGAAATACGATCTCTTGAGATCATAACTGTATATGGGTTGCCATCTTGATAGTGCCTTGATCTATTTCTTTCCCTGAAATAATGACTTTGGATCAGATTTTTACTTTGATTGAAAGTGATTTGAAAGTGATTCATAAACTTCATAAACGTGTATGGAACCAAGTTTAATAATTTTTAATGTACTATTATATCTATCATACAAGCTTATGTGATACTGTAACCTCTTTATAGAAACTGACCATAACATTGGATTTGAGAAGAGAGAGAAGGGAGAAAACAAGTAGGTGAGATGATACAAAAATGTGGTGGGATTAATGCATTGGAGGTCCAATAAGATCTGTGAACAAGGGAGCCATCTGGACTTGATGGGAGGTGGTGACCACAGTGAGATTAAATAGGTGAAATTGTAAGCATTAGCCATAATTGGAAGATATATTATTCATACATTTCAGAAATAATGCAGCGATGAAATCCATAATGGACGGCCCAAAGTTTACCTGCAATACTGTCAAGTCCAGAAGAAAAAGATCCAATAAATCATTAAAGGTAAGAACCAGAGAATAATAAACGTGTAAAGTGAAAAACTCTCTTCAATAAAACGATTGAACAAGTAAATATTTGAAAAAACATTTTTGATCTGATGGAGTCTAGCTGTGAAAACTTGAAGTTAGTACTCCCAATAGAAAGCAGAGCTCCTTATCCCCTGATAATGAATATTCTAAAATTCTGTTTCAAAGTTCTTGTCTATGTCACGTTCATTTTCTTGTAGATGTTTCTGTGTAGTACATCATTCAGTTTCATTAGAAAACAACACCATATTCCAGGAGATTTTTCATGATAATGCTCACATCTTCTCAATATATTTTCTTTTTTACTCTCTCCTCAGCATTCTCCCATTTGCACAGGATTTTTTATTGCTTAAACTTCTCATTTTTAGCAGTTCTTAATTTCATGCATATTTGAGCTCTCAAACTACACATGAGCAGAAATCATGTTCTTTTTTTCCTCACAATTATTTAATTTTTTTATAAGGTCAACAGTCACCCAGTGATTATTTTCTAGTTCTCTATGATGTCAGGACAAATTGGACATCACCAAAAGTGTCCCACAAAGATAACATAATTATATGAAGTACAAAATTCTATTCATTATACTGAAATTCCACACTTGGAGCTATTATATTATTCTGTGGAATCACAACTTAAAAGTTGAATTTGTTTGCTGTCTGTCTTCCACCCCACTTAAAGAAAGTAATTACATTTATCATGTTTATCTCATGGACAGTTTCTAAGAAGTTATTTAATACTTCTTAAATAAAAAATGTATACATTTTCTCCTAGAATTTCTGGGTTTCTGAGCAATGTGATGTTAAAGAACATGACTAATGAGTTTTCACATATTGCCTTTTTCCAACTTCTCAATGTAAGTATAGATACATAATGGCTACCATGTACTACACCTAGAATAAATATATAAATTGTTTCATTAGCAATGTTTGTCACAGCTGATTTTATTTATACTTCCCTCATTGCAAAAAAAAAAAAAAAAAGGTTATAAAACATTTC
Source organism: Callospermophilus lateralis (assembly GCF_048772815.1). Lineage (NCBI taxonomy): Eukaryota > Metazoa > Chordata > Mammalia > Rodentia > Sciuridae > Callospermophilus > Callospermophilus lateralis. Next base: position 27,050,696 of record NC_135312.1, read on the forward strand.
TTGAAAAAGGCTTTACTGAGTCATGTTTAGGAGTATGTTTAGGAGTTTGCACTAGGGGCCAGATGGCTGGAGCTGCAAGAATTATGAGTTAATATATGTAAAGTGTTTAGAACAGTATCTGGACCGCACTAAGTGCTGTGTAAATGTTAGCTAATGTTATTACACTTATTTTTTATTATAAAACATCTACTGAAGATAAAATCAGTAAACTGGAAATGAGGTGAGGAAATAAAGCCAAAGTGAAATAAATGGGAAAATATAACTAAACCTGTGGGCAATTTTCTTTTCCTCAGAAAGATAAGGACCAAGAAATAAGAATTTTAGAAAAACATTAAAATGTTATTTGGCTTCTTCTTTTCAATCTAAATCAGTGTTCTTTTGGTAATATAACTTATATGTAATGTCCTGATTAAATAAATTTTTGAGATATATGGCTATCCTGTGACATTGTTCTAAGCCTTTGTTTTATAATCTCTAAACTGGATATAAATAAAAGTGTTTATGAGCATTTTAGTAATCATTACATAAGGCAAGTTATACAATGTTCACCATAAGATTTTCTTTTCTCCTTTTTCTTTATGATTATCAACATAACACTAATGCTTTGGGACAGAAACAGAAACAGACACCAAACTACAATTCATTAATACCCACCTCACATAATCAGTGCAGTGATCATGGAGAATCAAAGAACATATAGCACCATCTTTATAAATTAAGAACTATGTATCATGTATTGTTTTCCTGTTTGTTGTAAGTTAAGAGTGAAAAATGTGACTAAATATCAAGAACTAGTCATGAGTAAAACAATAGAAGTGTGCTCATGAAAAGAAAGCACACAGAGAAGAGTTGGCTATATTGTAATGCAGGAAAACTTTTGGAACATAGAAAAGTCTGAGCTACATTTTGAAGAATCAGTGTTTTTAGCCTTATTGTAATACAGCTCTATCTACAACTCCACCTGTGAGCATAGCTTAACATATCACAAACAGACAAGCATTTGATCCCAAGGGCTATATTATGTTATTGCTTCTCACTTTTACTAATATAGGTACCAAACTATTTTATAACTACATACTATTTTACAAATTTTAGATGATTTAACAAATTTATTGCATGTATTAAATAATCATAGGGGAAGAACAATTTCCTTTTGCCCAAAGAAGAATAAAAGCAACAGAAGCCAAACAATATAAATGAATCCTGCATTATTTTTATTTAATAATTTAATAACTTCATGTCTATTTGTAATTAGCTCAACTTCTCTGGACTAAATATTTCTAGTGTTTGTAGCACTTTTTGTGATAAATTTACTTATAGAAAGCTGTGGAGATGCCAGTGGTGACAAGAGGACTGATATGTATATTTAAGAGCTTCCATTTTTTTCCAGTAAAATTATTTATAATGAGAAGACTGTCACTCTTGAAGTTTCCCAAAGTCCTGCAACTTAAGGAAAGCAGCAAAACCTCAACTTATTGTGTTCTGAATAGTTCACTACCAAAAAACATCTTTCCCCAGAAAACTATGGGTAGTAGGCTCATAAACTCTGCTTTGGGTTTCTATGACAAGGCCAGATATAGACTCTCCAAATTCTCATTCTGAATTCCCATTAACTAAATTGTTAACTGAATTGTTTTGTCACCACTAATAAACTGGGGGGAAAAATACTGGTTAATAAAGCTTTGATCAAGATTCTCTCCTCCCCTACACCCTGAACTTTAAAGTTTACTTTACCAGATCCAATAAAGAACTCTTTCTTAAAACGCCCTTCAAAGGTCAATTTACTGTGCAACCTTGCCACACTAGCTCATTCTACTTCCCTGTCCCCTACTCTGCTAGGCCTTGGTAACTCTTTTTTTTAGAAAAAAAGTCCTTTACCCCTCATCTGAGGTGCTTACAAATCCTCCCTATTTCAATAGTCATCCTCTAAGTTCAAGGAAAGTATGAAAACTGAAAAGAGAAGCCATGTGAGGACACAAAATGGTTACTGACAATATTAATGCAAGCTTTCATGATCGCTTTGCTCATGGAAACATAAATAAGTAACAGAAAATCTGAGTTCATTCCCAGGCTATACCTCTTAAGATTTGATGTGACCTTGGGCAAGTCATAAAACTTTTGAGACTTGAATTTCTTCTCTTCTAAAGCAGGAAGCACAATGCTTACCTGAAGGCACATGGCAAGGGTTGAATGAGTAATGCAAAAAATAAAAGAGATAAGCAAATTGTAAGGTCCCTCTTTTCCTACTTATTACCTACAAAATGTTCTCCTCTATGGAGAACAATTCCAGTCCATAAAAATGGTTTAAAATGTTTGTGAGATTATCAACTGTGACTAGTCCTGCAGGGGAATATAAAAGTTGAAGAGAGAAAGTAAAATTTAGCCAGAAATAAGTCCATGTGAGCATGTTGATTTTTTAACTTGACTAGAAGTGTTTTCTGAAAAGATCCTGAGGCTGTCCAGAGAGAATTTTCTAAAAGAATCACTACTTACTGGCACTCTCAATATTATAAAAATAAAATATTACATGGGTTAAGTAAAATGCATTTTTAAAAACATGACATTTTATGTTATAAAATATCATATGGAATCATTTTGAAAATGTTTTAGAAATAAATTTTTTAGAAGTTTTAAAATGAGGGCTGGGGATGTGGCTCAAGCGGTAGCGCGCTCGCCTGGCATGCGTGCGGCCCAGGTTCGATCCTCAGTACCACATACAAACAAAGATGTTGTGTCCGCCGATAACTAAAAATAAATATTAAAATTCTATCTTTCTCTCTAAAAAAAAAAAAAAGTTTTAAAATGAGGGAAAAGTTGATCATAAATAGAAACCAAGATTAGGCTGTATTTGTTTGAAGCTTAGAAAAATGGTACTAAGTTTGGGTTATAAAACTTATCTTTCTGAAAGAAAGTTTCTTTTTTATAATTACTGATCTTTAAGATTAAAATAATTTAATTTATTTTCTCTGGTGCCAAGAGGTAGCAGTTTGATTCTTCATTTATCTTTTCAGACCCAAACAAATTTTTTTAAAGTTTTATCCCTGGAGGGATACATACGTACATTAAGTTTGTACATATTGTAATCTATCCAGTGGCTTCATATATTACTTACTATATCTAACATATTTATCTCTGTCCTAAAAAAATGTTAAGGGATTTATGTAAATTAAATTTGATGTCATGCATATCCTTTCATTCTTGCTGATACAGATCTCATTTAACTAATGAATCTTCATTATACCTTAGAACATCTCCACTATGCTTGCCTTCTCCATTGATATGGTGACCTTTTTCTTCAGTTTGACCATCAGATAAATTGGCCCAAGGTCTGTTGTTATCTAGTTTTTTGTATATTTTTCCTGAAAGTTATCACTTTGCAGGAAAAAAAAGAGAGAATATTTTAAACACCAAATCAGCAATATTACTCTATTTTAAGTATTCTTTTTTAATACTGAAAGACTAGGAAATATCACAAGAATAAGATTTAGTTGAAACTGCAAAGTCCACAAATATTTGATCTTAACCTTGTTTTTTTTTTTGGGGGGGGGGGTATAAATTTTCTTATTCATAATGTGAAGTGTATAAATCCAGTATTCTATAAGGTCCCTTAAAAAGTCAGTGTTCTAAAATCTAGTCAAATTTATTTTGTATGTTAGAAATTAGAAGCACTTCTCTATTAAATAATATTTCTATTAGGTAAAACTTGCTTCTTAATGATGGCACATCAACCATTTATTGCCTATTTGTCAATATCAACAAAAGAGTAAAAAAAAATAAAAACCTGTACAGCACACTGCATATTACATTACATTTTTACAAATAAATAAATAAGCACAACATTTAACTTTACCTCTTCTTCTTTCTCTATTTTCATCCCATCATACATATTACCCACTCTCTTATTCCACTCAGGCTGCTATAATAAAATACCCAAAACTGAGTAGCCTACAAAGAACCTTATTTCTTAAAGTTCTGGAAGCTAGGAAATTCAAATCAAGGTGCAAATAAATTTGGTATCTATTTGAAGTCTGCTTTTCAATTCACAACTATCATCTTCTATCTGTGAATTCACATGGGGTAAGTGGTAAGACTGTGACTTCTGTGTAAGAACACTAATTTCATTCATGAGGGCTATTTGCCTTCATGGTCTCACCATCTCTCCAAAAGTTTCATCTTCAAATACCTGAGGGTTTAGGATCTCAATATAATGAATTTTGGAGAAACACCAATATTTAGACCATAGTACTTAGATATTCTGATATATTTTCCTGGGTTTCTCTAACACTAGCACTAGGGTTCCATTTAGTAAATCAACCAAAATCAAAATTATATACAGAGATCTGCAACCCATCATTGTCCCCCAGAAATAACTTAAAACTATGTGTTTAATTATCCATGTAACTCTGCTGAACCTTAGAATGTATTGTATTCACATTTTGGTTTTGTTTAGCTTTATAGCATAAAATAAATACACTTCTTTGAAATGAAAGATAAGTTACTCAGAGTCATGCCTTAGGTGGCAGACCTTTCAGATCCAGCCTTTTCCGTCACACAGAGTGAACTGCGGGAGCTCTCAGATTCTGAGCTTTGCATCTTTTGACACCAACAGTGCTTAACTCCTCAGAAAACCAGTTTACCTTTCTCTCTTTATTTGTAAATCACAGACAATGATCTTTGCTTTGTGTGAGTCATAGGATTACACTCTGGATCAAAGAAACTACTACACATCAAAGTGACAAGGGGACAATAAAATGAAAGAGATTTTAGCCAAACTGAAATGTCACTTCTTTGGCTACTCCTTCTTAGATTTCACATACACATGATGTACCTGCTATACCACTCAAGACTCCTATTAAAATGGTGGATACTTGTAATTTCTGCTTTTCAAAGTTTAGTTTTTAAGTTTTCTGTTTTAAAAAAATTCACTGTTTGATAATTTACTTTATATGTTCCTATTTATTCTTACAGAAAAACTGTAGATAATAGAAATTTTGATGAAATATATTTTGTAAAAGACTGAGAGCAACTTTGGTACAAGTGAAAAATGTATAAATATTTTTAGATGGAAAAAAAAGCATTTCCCAAGCTCCATAAAGCTTTGATTTCTGACATAGGCCAAATAAATATAAAGTTTCTTGTTCTAACCTAAAGATCCATCTTATAGTCACATGAGTATGCTTTTGCCAGATAGTGAACTATAACACTAGATACAAATACAAATAGTCATAGAATAAGGCAAAAAATTGTCCAACAGGATGCAAATTACACTTGTTTGCTTCTTATTTGGCTAGATAAGCAGTAGGTGTTCATTTATGTAAATCAACCAGAAACACTAAGTTTGCTTAAAGGCATGGAATCGCTCAGTATGACAAAATGTTATTGTGCTGAAATCAACATTTTAAGTTTCTAATATCTCATTTCAGGGGAAGATATTTTCATTAATCAGAGTGACCAACTGAATCGCCTATAAAATTTAAATTTGCCATTCTTTCCCTGACATTTCATGTAGTCTTTCCTCAGCAAAACTCCACCTCATACTTAGCCTATTTCATATATATATATATATATATATATATATATATATATATCGAGAAAGAGAGTTATTTTTTCTTTTGATGGATCCACATTCTCAGTTTGAAAGTATATGATTCATTATCTCTGTCTTCCTGCTCTCTTTCCTACCAGTACCCAAATCAGTTATAATCGTAAAGCAATATTGCTACAATATATTTTTCAGAAGTTAAGAGAGTGTTCATTCCTTCATCATTCAAAGTCACTTTTGTCGATATTTGTTCTTTGTTTCCCTCTAAAAATAACTTTTCTAAGTTTCAGTTAGATTTTATCCTCTGGAGTAACAAATATCCCCTTATGACAAAATGTCCCCTCCTAACCCAGTGGGGGTTTTACTTATTTCATATCTACAAAGATTTGTCTATAACATTATTCTATTCTATGATATTTCTGATTCAGGTTATTCAGATCACATGCCACATGAACTGGAAAATTTATTTTTTCATTAAGATAGGAGAAAGTGTAACTTCAATGGTTGTATTTGCTGGAATGGCTATAGTAAACTACCCAAAATTGAGTAGCTTAAACAACAGAAAATTTTTGTCTCACTATTCCAATGACTACAAATGTGAGACCAAGATGGCAGAAGAACTGCTTTTTTTTTTCTTTTCCTGAGGACTGTGAGGAAGTGTGTGTTGGATGCCTCTCTTCTGACTCTTCAGGGGTGTCTGGAAATCTTTTTTTTTTTTTTTCTCTCTTACATGTAGAATCTCACTGTTACTGTGGTATTTTTGTGAGATTGTCTCCTTTTATTTTTTAATAAGGACACCAGTAATATTGGATTAGAGGCCCACCATACTCCACTATGCCCACTATGCCCTTATCATAATTATTTACATTCACAATGACTGTAATTCAAAATAAGGCAATATTCTGAGGTGTAGGTAGTTGGCACTTCAACATGTGAATTGGGGGAGGCATGCCATTCAATCCATTACTGTGGTATTTAAAATCTTATACTTTACAATAACTTACCATTTGTCAGATTCTCATTTGCAAGACTGAAAAGAAACACTATAGCTAATACTGGCAGAGAAAGATGTAATATGTCTAATAAAGGAAGAGACACTGAGAAAAAATGAATAGGATTCCTTTGAGGGGGGGAAATGTTTTATAGATTTAACTGGACTGAAATGTTTTTATAAGTGAATAGTGAATTGGCATAAACATTTTAATTTGAGCTCCTCATTCATGGCCTTGAAATCAAAGTGAAGGACTTGAATATGATTTCAAAGAGAATGTGATGTTATCAAAGAGAAGACAGAGGAAAATTTAGGAAGAATATTCTATGATAGTTTACAAAGAGGGAGTTCTCTGGCACAAGAAAAGCAAGAAAAAAATGCAATAGTTATGAAAAAAAGACTGCAATAAATGTAGTATTTTGAAGATACAGAGAAAAATAGATGAACCTGTGAAATTTTAAAAAGGAAAGTAACATAACTTGGTAGAAAACATAAAGCAATGGGGAGATAAACAGATCTCTAAAGTCTTAATGATCTATAACTTCAAAAAAGAAAAAGTAGCTCCTTTGACTTATACAAGAATAAGGCAGGGAAACTATCCTATCATCAAACATTTTTTTTTTAATGTTGTGTTTAAAATTATAGCAAAATATTCAATAAGAAACAAATAAAAATAAAAGCCTAGAACTCAGAAGAAAAGAATGAACTGAAAACCCAGATTCAGTAGCCATTTATATAGACAGACAATCAAGTAATCTAATTTTCTCCAAGGAAAAGAAAGTACAGAGAAAAACAAACAAACAAACAAAAAACAGTCTCAAAATAGTTGAAAGTCATGCATCTAATGCCAGTATGTATTAATTTGATATTATTTGCTTGAATTCCCTCATTTTAAATTTGTAAAATGGATTTTTTCTTGTGAAAATAATAAATTACCTTATTACTTACCATTTAATTTCCTTTAATTCTATGACAGTTCTTTTTATATATCATATGTAATGTATGCCTCATGAGAAATACATTACATTCCCAAATAATTAAAATAATATTGTATAACCACATTCTCTCTATATGTGTGTGTGTGTATCTCTGTGTGTGTGTGTATAAAATTTTAATTATGAGCTATAATTAAAATTAAGGATCTTTCAGCTGGACTTATGGCTTAGTGGTAGAGCACTTGCCTGGCATGCATGAGGCCCTGTATTCTATTATGATATTTTAAATAATTTTAATTTTTTTTACTGTCTTCAGTCTAATTCATATCTGAAGAATGTACAAAACTATAGCACTAATTTTGGTAAATATTACTATGTAGAATTCTACAATTTATCACTAGCCAATTCACATTTTAAAAAGTACAAATTCGTAAAACAGCAAAACCTGAATTCAAAACTATTTCCACTTGAATTCTTCTTTGAAGATATCAGAGAATTACATAAGTGTATTAGTGTTCATTGTTATAAATCAAAATGGCAAGCAAACTCTTCATGCCATGTGCTTGTCCAATGCAGCCTGTGACTATTACTTCATAATGAAATGATGAACCAAAAACAGTCAAAAATAAACCTTCTGCACTGAAAATAACTCACTCTTTGTTTTGTTTGCCCAAGGTAACTTTGGGAAAGTTACTCCACTTCTCTTTATCTCATATGCCTCTTTGGTAAAACGTAAATAATGTGCTTAATTTTCTTAGTGCACAATATTCTTGTAAGGATAAATGAAAATCAGTAAAAAGCCTTATAAATTACAAAGATTACGAACAGTTTACCAAGACAGAAATTTCTTAAAACAAATATTGTAAAAACAAAAAACAACAAAAAATTGGCATCTTATGAGACCACAAAGAGAAATTTTATTAAATATTCTTGCTACTTCTTTTCTTTACCTCACCTTCCTGCCATTTCCAAAACCACTGGTTAACCTAATGCCCTTATTATTACATGAAGACTGGTCTGGAAAATGTTCCTAAATATCCCTACCACTTAAAAAAATAATGAATTCTTAGCAGGATTTAACAAGAGTTGGCTTTTCAAGGGAAGTCTAGGGGACAGCTCACACCTATCCTTTTCTCTAGGACCACAATATGATGTAAATTAAACTAGTCCCTGCTTCCACCTTCCCTGCCCCCAACTTCATGCTGTCCTTAATGAGGTTCTCCTATGTAAAATTCTAGAGCTGTCACCCTTGCATATCTACTTCTAAATCAAGTGCTTTTTCTCTTGTTTTTATCAACACACTCTTGATTTCCTAGGTCATTTGTGGCCATTCTTTGTAAGTACATTTGCTGAATTCTCATCTTTCATCTGACTTTTAAATGCTGGAACTCTTTAGAACTTAAGTTCCTGTCCTCTTGTATCTCATTTTCTATCTCTGAAATGTAAGTTTCTTTCTCTAAATGAACATAAGTATTCCTCGGTTTTCTGCAAGCTATATTCTTATTCACAATTTTACACAGATAGTATAGAAATATGTGTTGTATAACTAATATGGGATTCTTGTTTTGTATGCATTTTCATTTATCATTTCTAAAATTTAAAATATTTGTCCCCCACTTTTTTTTTTTTTTTTTTTTGCTTTCTAGGAAGCTTTCTCTTGCAGTAATTGTCAATTCTATCACAGTCAAGATATTGTAAATCACTAAACCATTCTACTTATCACACCCAATATCTATTCATCAAAAACTTAATTTGTTTATACTGACTAAAAAACCATCTCTAGGGTAGCCAGGATTCTACTGCCAGCTACTCTGTCTACTTTTACCTCTTAAATCAATTCCCTACAGAACACTCAGGTTATATTTTGAAAACACTCCCTACACATAATAAAGTCTTACAATTGTCTATCCATGTTCAATCTTCTTTATATACCTTCGTGAGCCTTGCTTACTTCTCTTACTCTGTCCAGTGTTATTATTTCTACTCAGCTAAGGTCTTCAAGTCTTTCTCTTAATCTCTTTCTTGACTCAGGGCCTTGGAAAACGCTGCTATTTGTGTCATGAATGAAATCAATTCACATACTCACCAGCCATCTGACTCCCTTTAACGCTTCTCCAGATCTCTACTGGTCATTCAGGTGATGTCTTGTCACCCTCTGCTAATGACCTTCCCTAACTATTTGGAACATGACCATCTCATACTATACCTCAAAAAGTTGTGCTTTTTTTCTCCTTTGTGATTCTTTTTATTTATTCTGTTATTCACTAATGTCTCTTTGTATCACATTAATTGCATATCTGAAGGGGGCAAGAATCACAATTCATCTCCTAGTTATCTCAAGGCACAGTAGTTACCTCAAGGTGCAGTAGTTACCTCAAGACGCAGTTTACAAAAGGAACAGGGCAGCAGAGGATTATAAATGATACAGCCTAATAGTAATTTTCTATGTTTGCAAAATATTAGAGAAGACAATGCAGTGATGCCTCTCTACCAAATAAGCTAAAATATCTAGGTCATTCATGTATTCTCACTTAAGTATTTCTATTTATTTCACATACCACATACCTTAAATACAATAGTTTCAAGTTTAAAGTGTTTTCAATATATTCATCAGTGTACCACTTGTGATCATTGACTTTAATTTGCAGCTGTGCCATCTAAAACTTAGAATAGGTGGATGATTTTTTTCAAGATAATAGGATGAACCAAGAATAGAACGAAAAGCCCTGCTCATTCTTTAGATTATGATAGTAGGTATTAAAAAATCACTTCAGGTGATTATGTTTCAAATGAAGACTCTACTTATCTGTACATTATAATTAACTCTTGTCATTTCTCCATTAAGCGCCCATTAACTTCAAACTCTGACTTTTCTGCAAAAGGTCAATGTGCATGTTCTTCACCCCCACTTCATCTCTACCATCACTGTTAGTCTGAGTGAAAGGTTATGTTTCTTGAGGGCTCAAGGTTGGAAGGACTCAGGCAAGAAAATTATTTCTTATGGCCCTTATAGGAAAAGTGAAGTCACTGAACTATTAATGAAAGTTAGAAATTAATCACGTATCCATTAACTTGCAAAGCATATGTGCAGCTTAGTTAGAACAAACTTAAGATGACTTATGGTCAAACTTTCACTAAATTTTCCTGTGAGAAGAAGGAATGATTTCAATCAAAGAAATAGCAAAGGTAGATTTTCTTAGATATGTTAATTGCTAATTGTGAGCTTTGTCACCTTTTAAAATAATTCATTCAAATCACATACCACATATCTTGGAACTGACTTGGCATGCAGCACCCACATGACAAAAGTGAGGGTAATATATTCATGTTAATTAGTCTGAATAATTATCTCATGTACAAAATTGGTCATACACATCATTTATGATTTAATTTTATATAAATCAATGTGAATACAGTGAATAGATGTTAATGATATGATGAATAATAATTTCCTGATTGCTACAATTTTATTGTTGAGCAGATGAGGAGGAGGAGAAAAATGGGAGTAGTTAGTTCCTGTAGCTCAATACAACATATGGAAATGAACATTTTCATTAATTATTAGAAAAATAATGGAGAAAATATTCTCCTCTCCCTTAGAGAAGATTATTCAAATATTTGTTTTTGGCAGAGCCAGATAATTATTTAAGGAACTTATAGCTCTAAAATCCTATGATTATAAAGAATATTTACTCTAAATGAGGGTTATTTGCCTCAATGATTCCTCTAATTATATACCACATATTCCCCTTGCTTGAGTGTCAAGCTAAAAAGTCAAGTTAGGATATAAATTCATGTATTTTGTCTTTAAATAACTCACCATTTACCATTTGAATCTTGTCCATTTCACTCTTTTAAACACTTGCTACAAACTGGTCATTTTAAGATACAAATTTAGAATTTCCCCATATTTATTCAATTGAGATAAAGATTAAGTTTATAAAATTAAATTCAGTTCAAAAATTAATCAAATAGTATATGTTAGCAAAGAAAAAGCAAAGCTAGGCAGTAAAATGGCATAGCAGATTGTATTTACAAACTGTTGCAGTAGGAGAGGAAAAACAGCATAGAACCGAACTCCATATCAACTTCAATAGGAGAAGAGGTTTTGGGCCAAACCGATCTAGCAAGGTGCTTGCTGAAGACAGGCCAGAGTCATCGAATAGCACCTCAGTGGAAGTTGAAGAACCCAATAGGATATTGAGGGTGATCAGATACTGAGTGTGGTGAGTACTGGCTAAGCTGACTTATCAGAATCTTTGATAACACTGGAAAATAAGGGAACAAATTCAAAAGCACAGAAACCAGAGCCTATTTGAGAAGAAACTTCACAGAGGGCTGACTGAAGTTTATTCACAGAAAGGATTATGAAAGTTTTCAGCACAATATTGGAGCTTGAAGACATAAAGTTTTTTAATGAATAGCCCTTATCTTCCCAAAACTGAGTGTCTAGTGAATCTGATGAAAAACTAAAGAAAAACAACAAGACAATAATGAAATTGCTGAAATAAAGGCAAGGGGAATTACAGGGATTTTAGAAATGCTTCACAGAAGTGATATTGCAGTTGAATCTAGGATGTATTTTTTTCTGAAGCAGAAAATGGGACAATTGTAGATAGAAGGAAAGAATATATGAAGTTGTATGTTGTTAGAATCTGAGTATGTATAGAAATTTAAGAGAAATAAGAAATAAAGAAGATGAATAGGGGCAAGGTTAGGAGATAACACCACTAAAGTAAGCTGGATTCAAATTGATATGCAATGTATGTGAATTATATTGTAAATGGGATTCTTTCTTGAATTTTTTTATCAGATAGTTCACTACTGAATTTTGTGTATTGATTTTATATCCTGAAAGTTTATTGTATTCATTCATTCTAACAGATTTTTTTGGTGGAGTTTTTAGAGTTTACTGTCTTTAAAATCATGTCATCTGCAAACACAGACAATTTGATTATACCATTTCCAATTTGATTGCCTTTCGTTTCCTTCTCTTGCCTAATTGCTCAAGCTAAACCTTCAAAACCTTCTTAGGATATAAATGGTGAAAGCAAGCATCCATGTTTTATTTCAGATCTTAAAGGAAAAATTTCCCTATTCAATATGATACTGAATATGTAATATATGTCCTCACATTGAATTGTCTATTAAGCCTAATTTGTGAGTTTTTGTCATGAGGGATGTGGAATTTTGTCAAATATTTATTTCTGCCTCATATATTTATTTTGACTTGTTTTGTGGCCTAACATATGCTCTTTCCTGAAAAATGTTCCAAATGCACTAGAAATGAGTATATGTTCTGCTTTCGCTTGACAGAAACTTCTGCATATATCTGTTAGTTCTATCTAGTCTAATGATCTTTTCAATTCTGGTATCAAATTAATTTTGTTTGGTTGATCTGTTTGTTATTAAAAGTGAAATTGTGAAGTCTTCTAGTTCTCAATTCATGTACATTAATATTTGCTTTGCATATTTAGAAACTGCAATGTTGGATGCATATATATTTGAAATTGTTTTTTCCTCTTGGTGAATTTACTTGTCTACCCTTAAATAATGACCTTCTTTCTCTCTTTAACAATTTTTGACTTAAACTCCATTTTACCTGATCTAAATATAGCCACCATGCACTGTTTTGATGGCCACTTGCATGTAATATTTTCTGTCTCTTTACCTGTAACCTCTGTGTGTCCTCAAGTCCAAAGTGGGTCTCTTGTAGGCAAAATAAAGTTGGATTTTTATTTTTAAACCATTCACAACATTTTATCTGACTGGGAAATTTAATCAATTTACCCTAAGAGTAATTTCTTATAGGTAAGAATTTATTACTGCCATTTGTGTTGTCTTTTTAAAATTATTTTGTAGATCTGTCATTTATCTTTTTCTTCTCCAATTGTTTATCTTTGTGTGTTCATGATTTTCCTTAGTGCTGTCTTGATTTTTAGCCTCATTCCACACGTGTATACCTTTTCTGGACTCTGTGCACCTTTTTATATTATGTATTTCTTAATAACTTATTGTAGTTTTTATTATTGAACATTTTGACTTGTAACCTGGAAACATATAAATTTATAGAGCATCATAACAACATTTTAATGCCCTGAATTTCATCCTGTATTTGCCTTCACAGGCGGACGTTTTACTTTCATGTTTTCCTGTTCATGTTTTCACTGTCACTTGAAGAATTGCCTTAAGCATTTCTTGTAAGTCTTGACTCATAATGCTGAATTTCTCCAGCTTTTGTTTGTTGGGAAAGATGTTATTTCTCCTTTACTTCTAAAAGGAAGCTTTGCTAGGTATAGTATTTTTATTGGATTTTTTTGGTTTTTGTTTTGTTTGTTTGTTTCTAGCTGGTAGATAGTTAGCTTATTATTTTTTTTTTTCATTTTAGCACCTCGAATATATCAAATTCACAGTCTTTTCTGGCCTGCAGGATATCTGCTGAGAAATCCACCTGTACTTTCATGGGGATGTTCTTATATACTTTTCTCTTGATGTTTTTAAAATTTTCTCTTTGCCTCTGACTTATGACCGTTCGATTATGCTGTGCCATTGTGAGGACTGCTTTAGTTGTAACTATTTGGGGATCTTTGAGCTTTCATACATGTGATTGTCCATCTTGCTTCCAAATTTTCAGCAACTATTTTATGAAGTAAGATGATCTTTGTTCTTTCTCTTTATGAAATTCCCATAATGCAAATATGCCTTCACTCAATGGTGTTATTTAAGTATCATAGATTATCTAAACCCTTTTTTATTTATTCTTTCTATCCCCACCATGGGTAATTTTAAAGATCTGTCTTCAGTTCAAAGATTCTTTCTTCTACATGACGAGTCTGCTGTTGAAACTATTTACTGAATTTTTATTCCTTTATTGAATTACTCAGCACCAATGTTTATATTTGATTCTTATTATTATATCTCCATTAAATTTTATTGGGTCATGAGTTGTTGTCCTGATTTAATAGTATTTTTTGTCTGAATTCTCTGTTATCTTGCTGGTTTAAAAAGTCTTATTTTTAATTTATTAATATTATGAATTATTTATTATTATTATTAATTTCATAAATTTTCTCGTTTTTAGAGCCAGTTAGTAGAGAGTTATTGTGTTTCTTTGGTGGCAACATGCTTCCTTTCTTGTCTTTGTTCCTGTGTCCCTGAATTCACACGCCTGCCTTTGGAGAAACAACCCCTTCTTCCGAACATTACGGACTGTCATTTATAGAAAAAGACTTGCCTGAAAAATGTGTTGGCATGTGCTATTGAGAAAGAAATGGTGTCCCTGGTTCCAAGCAGATGCAGTGGAACAGGCTCTGTGCATCTTCTTTAGCTCCCGTCAACATCAGTGACAATACTGGATAGCTCAGTGGCCTAAGATAAAGGAGCGTAGGCAGTGGAGGCGGTAGTGTAGGTAGTTGGAGTTCAAGAGAAAAAGGATTTGGGTATCCTCTTCTTCTTGTTTTCCCCACAGTGAAGAGATTAAGCCAACAGTATCAGTGTTGGCATGAGGTCTGACATGGCCCCAAAGCAGCTATAGCAGCATTAAGTTCCAGGACCACCCAGGATGGCGATGGGGCCATTGTCCTGGTTTCAGGGGTCCTATAAGCAATAGTGGCACCTGGGTCTTAGAGTTACATTCAATCTATGAAGTAATGTCCCATGAAGATTGTCCACAGAATCAAGTTCTGTGACTCTGGGCTATCCTCCAGCAGATCAGAGCTAGGAGTTCAGGCTGTGACTATACCTCTGACTCTGGAGTGTAGGGCACAGCACTGGTGCATCTCAGAAGAAAGAATGCTCCAGGGATTTCAGGCTGGGGAATAGTTTTCTACTACAGTTGGGGAACCAGAGACATTATGGAACAGTGGTAATTCAGGCCCTGGGTTACAATGATGTAGTAGTAAATCTGAGCCCTAATACTATGATCCCAAGAGGAGCAGCAACAAGCCCACCAGAAAGATGTAACAGGGACCAGAATTTTTCCTTCTATTCTGATATGACCACCTATGTTCTATAGAGTTTCTGCTACTCTGCTACTCTGTTAGTTACTCGCATCAAAAAGTAACCGCTTATTCACTGTTTTGGCTGTGGGCGATTAAGTATCAAGGGCTTCCAGTAGCCCACGCTGCTAATATCACTCCCACAATGTACAGATATTTCAGCACTTTCTGTTCATAATGAATATACACAATTCTCATGTTAAAAATTTAAAAAGTAAATAAGGATAAAAAAAGAAAACTATAAGTTTGGGTATAAAAAGAAGATCAAAAAACTTTTTTTTCCCTTACACAATGACTAACTTTTATTTACTAAAGAATGAAATAGTTAGAAAAATAAAATTTAGAGTTTGGTACTTAAAGTTCATACTATCCTATTTTCTGAACTATTAGATTTCATAGTATTTGCTACTTAACCTTATAAAGAGCATTCCACAAAGTCCTATATTTTATAAAGAATAAATAAAAATTTCCTTTCCTGAAAGGCATAAGTAGGAATAAATTAAAGCAATTGTTAAGATATAGTCTCCTGATTATTGTACAGAGGTAGCTGCTGCAATAGTTTTCTATTGTTGCATATACTAAAATTTTTATATGGTTTTCCTTGTTAAATGTTTAATATGTTACATTGTATAAATAGATAGAATAGTACTCTTTTAATTCATTACTGAGGTGAGTTCAGTCGATGACATTACATTTACATGCATTATTGGATTCATTTTATTCTCATATTTTTATTTAGGTCATTTATATTTATGAGCAAACTTTGCCATCAATTCTTATATTGCAGTTATCTCATTTTTTTAAGCTATATCATATACTATTTAAGTGGTGATCATTTTATCTTTTCTAGAACATTCTTAAATAATTACATTTATCTTATTTCAGATTTGTTCAGTAATATTTGTTGCAGCATAAGATTATAAGACATTGTCTGTTTTCTATATAATATAAAGGAATACACAGCATGTTAATTTTCATTTAGATATATACATCCATATATGTATGTCTCATGCAGGAAGAAAACTTTTCAGAAATGATGCAAATGTTTGACATTATTTAAAATAGATTTGATACACCCAGTTCAAATCAGATTGTTTCATACAACACAAAAAGAGGAGAAAACTTTTCTTTTGCCTACCACTTTCACTTAAATTACCATGCTTTCTTCCAGAATAATGGATTTATATTTTAAAGTATAGAAGAACAAGGTATATAGATTAAGTGTGTGTGTGTATACACACACACACACACACACATTCACACTTTCTCTGGCTTGCTCAAACACATAGATAATTTTCCTCTTTCTTCATGTTATGCAATTGTAATGTAGACCTCAAATAAGACAGAATTCATTTCCTTCATTTTGTTCTCAAGCATTTTTGAGAATATAGTTAACATTGTATAAGCTAAATGACAAGAAAGATTAAGAATCTCTTTATGTAAAATAAAAATGTATAGTCTCTGTTAATAATGAAACAACCTCAATCTACATTTTAGTATTCTATGTACTAACTTCTGAAGCATTTCTTTGTGTTTCTTTAAGTGATCTGTCTTGAGAAAAAAAGTGTACATTCTTCATCCAAATAAAATATTACCTGTCTGGATTGTTTTTGTTTGTTTGTTTTTGTTTGGGTACTTGGGATTGAACCTAGGGACACTTTACCTTTGAGTTACATAGTTACATCCCCAGATCTTTTATTTTTTTTATTTTGAGACAGGGTCTCTCTGAACTTCTGTGGGTCTTGCTAAGTTGCTGAGGCAGGCCTTGAACTTGGTATCCTCCTGTTGCTGAGATATAGGAGCACACCATCATTTCTGGCTACTTATCAGCATCATTTAAGTTTAAAGGTGTTAACTTAAGACACCGAAGTCAACTGAAATTTTACTTTGAAAGCAGACAAGGAGCCATTCTATTTTCAGCATCTGTCCCTGAACTGATTTCAGTATTCTCTGTCTGCACATGAAGGACACAATTACATTACTTAGAAACTGAATTAGCACTAATCTCATTAATTCTATTAGACTGAATTATTTTATGCATTTTCTTTTAATTGAGAATGCAGAATTCATCAAAATATCGTGCTCCTTGGGAAATATAGATAGCATGACTTGACTTGTGGCTATTCTCATATTCTCAATTGGTCACTTTAGAGATCAAGGGATGGCCTAGTAATAGATGCCAGCAGAAAAGGATAACATAGTTCTGGATATTTATTCTATGTTAACCTTAAAATATAATCTTGTTTATAGTCCCTATGAGTCACTTTTTCTCCCTGTTTCTCATTGTGATAAATTATTTTGAAATATAATTAA
Source organism: Callospermophilus lateralis (assembly GCF_048772815.1). Lineage (NCBI taxonomy): Eukaryota > Metazoa > Chordata > Mammalia > Rodentia > Sciuridae > Callospermophilus > Callospermophilus lateralis. Next base: position 27,068,474 of record NC_135312.1, read on the forward strand.
AATCATTTTTGAGTAGATAGAAAGTGAAATATGCTATTGATATTCTTATTTTGTATTATAAATCTTAGTTTATGCAGTAAAACAGCCTTTTCTCATAAACTTGCCAACTGCTCTTCCTTTTTAACTTTAGAGTATATTATAAATAAAGAACACACAGAATTTAATCTATGTTTATTGATATAAAAGGACTATTCATTATGTAGTTGAAGAGAGTCATAATGTGTGAGAAATAATTCATGATACATGAAAGACTTCATCACTCTTTGTTCTTATTTTTATATTCTAATTTTGGAAATAATTCTAAGTTAAATAAAATGTCTTTCCTAAGTCTTTCAATTTCATACTTGCTTTTTATCCCCCTGAAGTTATAAATTTGTTAAGTCTGTAAGCTTTTTAAGTATGAAAGTTATCAATTGCTAAATATACCTGCAGCACAGGAAATATCATATCTGAGTGTCCTCAATTAAATTTGTTTTTTTCTTCTCCATTATAACACTTGTGGGAGATCCTGATGTAGTCTTTGGTAGGTCTACCTTGCCTGCTCCTGTCCTCCATAAATTGAGGATTGTGACAAGCTTTATCTATTTTGAAGATTTCCCAAATCTGAATGGCTCATTTGAAAACATACCACAAGATAGTTCTTGTACTTCTTTATTTGCTAGTTTGGGAGATATTCAGCAGGGATCTTGAATACTGTGACTTCTACAAGGTTGACATCTGCATCCCCATAATCATGGATGGGACAGTTTTTTGAACCTGTTGTTTTGCACATGCAGATGAGCTTGCAGTTCATGACACTTCAGTCCCCTGGCATCAAACACAACTTGGATAAGGGCTACTGCTTATCTTTTAAGTTAAGATGTAAATCACTGTCTTCCTTATTTAGAAAATCCAACATAACACACACATGCACACACATACATTAATCTGGAGAAATAACTTGAGGTCAGACCATAGAAGATAGTGCATTGATGCATCCTGGAATGGAATTATGGTTGATATTTGAGTTATTTTTCATTCATGCTTATGAGCCTATCCATTCAAAAATGCCATCTAATTTTTCAACAGTTTTTCTACCTACATTGCATTTTTAAAAGTATGATCTCATTCTATTGTACTCCTAAAATTATATATTATTATATACTGAATAATGTAAATTCCTAAATTAAAATGAATATATATTTATGCAATTACTCAGGACTTAAATATGAATATATGTATATATATGCATGTATATAAACACATACATTATATATACACACACATATACACACATGTATGTGTGTTTATGTGTGTGTATATATAATCAGGACATCAGGTAATCAGTCAAATGGAAATATTATAATACATTAAATAATTTCTGTTTTTATTCTCCTTCAATATTACATTTTATAACCACTTTTTATACACTTTCTAAAGGCTGACTCTCATAAACATTAATCTACAGTTTCCACACCCTGTATAAATATCTCTGATGTTTCTCCTTTGACCCAAATGGAAATTTTCAACATTGTTTACTTTTCACCTGGAAGTAACTATGATAAATTGTCTGTCTCTGACTTCATAGTTAAGATTATTTACATGCAAAAAATAATTTATGGCACTATAATATATATATTAATACATATATGAATATATAAATATAATCAACTGCTTTCCCAATGCATATGTATAACATCATACAAGTGAATGACAAGTATTACTATTGGGCTACATTTTATATAATTCTAATTAAAATTTTAAAAATAAATAAATTGTGCCCAATTAGATATTAATTAATAGCAAATCACTTTCTCATATTTAAATCAGAACTTTTAGATTGAACAATAAATGTAACATTCAAATTTACGGTAAAACAAATCCTGCAAATACCAATGCCTATTTATTTCCTTACCTTTTTTTTTTTTTTGTTTCAAGTATGACTATTCTATAACATTCTCATAGGGTAGTTCTGCTCATAGTATACAGGACACTGTATGTACCACCCTCTCCTCACTTTGCTTTTCCCAGTCTTACCTCCTTTTACTTAATACTTTATAGCAAATATTTAACATGGATAAAGTTCATAAAACTCAGATGAATCATATCAATCTCTTTGAAATCAAGTAAGACTATTTTGAAAATGTTTGATTTTTTTAATATAATTTCTTTAAAATTATATATATATATATATATATATATATATATATATTATACACACATGTACACACAAACACACATGTACAACATATATATTTATATGTATATATGTACACATGATCCCGAACTCACTATAAAATGTGTATGCCTAGAATCTGAACATGAGGTGCTCTCTAAGACACTTGAAATGATCTCAATTCTCCAATAGGGAATTGTCCTAACCAACACATTTAACAGTTTGTAGGGACATACTGTTGAAATCAGATTTATCATTTTAGGTTGGGAACCATTTTATCCAGAGGTTCCAAAGTTTTGATTCTGAGTCAAAGCTGCTTAACTTCCATAAGAACACATGCCTGCAATCAACCCCACCCCAGCTTAAACTCTTAAGCAGTTTATGAAATTCCTTTTGTGGGCTATAAAGCTGCTCTGTGAGTGCTGACAGGCTGCCGCTCTCCTCAAAGGTCAGCCTTGTTGGTATACATCATGTTACCAACAATAAATCTCTTGTGTGTTGTCCCAATGTGTGGTGTGGTCCTTGGACTTTGCAGGGACTCTGCAAGTGTCCTTTCACATACAATCTTATAATTTAACACAACTTCACGTTGACTTCAAATTTCACATGCCTTGATGCTTGCTGTGGCTACCTGGAGTATCTGCTTCTGATCTCTTCTCACTGTGCTGCATGTACCTGGGCATGCAATTCCATCATGGCGCTCCATTCCAGAGAGTGAGAGAGAGACAGAGAGACAGAGTTAAAGAAAATATTTTATTTTTAGCCTGTCTGTGTACTCAAGACTAAAGCAAGTTTTAAAGAAATTGAAGCAGGACTTGAGGTAGAGTGTAGGCACTGAAGTTTAAGAAACAGTCAACAACACTGCTCTTTGAAGTGTTTCTGCCACTTTGCCATGAAGAGTTGTATTGATCTCTTTCCCCCTACGATTCAGCATTCTACAATATGGCCTGTTCTGTGCTCTCTACTTTCTCTCTGCCCTTGTCCTTTTCTTTGTTTCTTAATTTCTTTTTATTTATTCTGTGGCCTCTTGGCTATTTCTTTGTTTTTCTTTATAGCTCTCAGTATAGACTGAATGGTGCCCTCCCTCCAAGTTTACATGTCAAACCCTAAATATCAGTGTGACTATATTTAGACAGAGCTTTTAGGAGGTAATTTGAAGCCAGAATTAGACAGGCAGTCAATATCAATAAGTAAATCAAGGCAGGTCAGATGGAGGAGGCCAATTTGAGTAAGTCCCAGAACTTGGAGACTGCCCCCTGAGAGACTGAAATGCCTTCAGAGCCCTTCCTCCAACCTGTTGCTAAGGCAACCTGTCCCAGGAATTGCCACTCTCTACAGGGAATTCTAAAATTGTTAATTAATGTGTCCTGGGCGGCTGGCCCTTCCTCCATCCATCTGCATCTCACCTTTTGGCCCTTCCACCTACATCTCCTGGGCCTAGTCACTACACAGGAAGGAGAGAGATAAGGGGAAGAGAGCAGGAGGACAAAGCAAGCCTAGGACACATTGAAAGGCAAAACACCCTCCCTTCTTTGATATCAAGATACTATCTATGGCCCCTTCTCCCTCCCAGGAAAAGTCTGTTACCCTTTTTGAAATAATATATGCTTGCCTTTGGAGTGCTTTTTAACGTTATACTTCAACAGATGAGGAAGCAGGGCTTATCACTGGTAACTGGCAGTATCACATTTATAGTTAAATGATGCTATGACTGTTTGTAAGGTCCTTGCTTAGCATCTGGATGGCCATCTTAAGTGACAGCCACCATCTTAAGAAAAAATTTTGCTTTCCCACCCAAGGACATTTCTGAGACAGGTTCACCACTCTTTCATACCAACCCCACCCTTTTCCATCTGCATTAGGACCCACCGGCCTCTAATCCCTGAGCCTGCCCCATAAAAGTCCCAAACCCCAATCCTGTTTTGCTTCTCTCCATCTATGGAGAGATTTGCCTTAATTTTTCATCTCTGACAAATAAATTCTTATGTGTGTATCTCTGCCTGGTCTCCATCTTTCCTTTCAGTCAAAAGCACTGCTCTTTGAAGTGTTTCTGCCACTTGGCCATGAAGAATTGTATTGATCTCTTTCCCCCTGGGGGGGGGGGGAATCCCCATCTCCCAATTCCTCGCTTTCCTTTCATTGGTGTCAAAACCTGGGATCAGGTTTCCCAGTGTGCCCACTCCCCTCTTCAAGGGTCACTGAATGTCCTGGGCCCTGATCTGGATTCCATCATGGCCAGGCCCTCCTTCTGCCAAATGCCCTCTCTGAACCTTTCAGGTAAGAACCCTGTCTCTGGTCAACCTGAATGTCCTATGGGTCCTGGGAAGTGACTTTTGATCTTCCCGCACTCCCAGGGTTACTCTGTGGTTGGGGGCACAGCTTTCACAGCTACGGCTGATCTCTACTGTCGACCAGGTCTATAGGTGGCCTTTTATTTGAGTCCTGGGTTTTGAGAAAAACCATCAAAGGTGATTGGGAGTTGTTCCTGGTGAAACCTCTCAGAGTTGGGTTAATCTCTACAGGTTTCTGCCCCTTCTATGGGCTTCTGCCCCTTCTACGAGCTTCTGCCGCTATGACGTAGTAGAAGCCAAGCACCCAATGCCTCTATGAGACCTGCTCCCAACACTTACCCAGCAGTGGTGACGACCCCTTGAGTATAACCATCCTCTTACCTAGGTAATACTAGAGACTGGGAGACCTCCACCTCTAAACTCACCTCCTACATCTTACTGTGGTCGGCTCCTCATCCATTCCCTCCCGTAGTCCTCTAGGCTGCCTCCTGGCTAACCTAGAGTCTCTTTCTCTCTCTCACCTCAGACCTAAGCCACCCCAAACTTATCCGTTGGTGTAATCAGATCTGGCCTCAATATCCTTTGGACTCTAAATGGCCACTTAATGGCACTCTATATCCCAATATTATAAGGAATCTTTTCAACTATTGTGAGCATTTGGGAAAATGGAAAGAGATATTATACATTCAAGCTTTCTCCTCTCTATATTCTAAGCCCTCTCTCTGCAACTCTTGCTCTCCCACACAAGTCCTCTTAGTGGTCACCTCCCCTAAGCCTTCTTCCAAAGGGACAGAAAATCCTACCCAGGACACCTCCTCCTTCCGCCCAGGGGATGAGCCCCTGCCATACCACAATCCTCTTTCTGATGAAGCCTCCACAGCGACAGTCCCCTCGATCACTCCACCCTTCTCTCTTCCTACTACACACTCAGTGGCTTCCGTTGCCCACCCCCATCTGTGTGTCCTCTATGTGAGGTGGCTGGGGTATATGGTGTAATCTGGGTTCAAGTGCCCTTCTCTTTATCTTTCCCATATAGAAAAGTGCCTTGGGTCCTATACTTCAAGTCAAAGAGTTTCAATATCTGACTCAATCATATAATTTGACCTTCCAGGATGTCCATATGATCTTGTAACCTCCTGCCCGAGGAGCACAGGTGAGTTTGGGAGCAAGCTAGAAATCACGTTGATGAGATACATCTTCAGCCCTCCCCTGCCCATCCGATTGGCACTGAAGCGGTCCCTGATCAGGAACCCAATTGGGAGTATAATTTGCCTGGAGGAATAACTAGTAGAAATCAATTTCTATGTCCTCATGGCAGGACATGGAGAGGCAACCCATAGTCTATCAATTATGAAAAGCTCCAGGAAGTCATCCAAGATAAAAATGAAAACCCTTCAGCATTTTTAGATTTCTTGACCAAGGCTTTATTACAACATCCTAATCTGGACCCTGAGACTCCAGATGGGAGACAACTATTAATGACCTACTTTTTCTCTCAGAGTTTCCCTGCTATTAAGGTCAAACTAAGGTGCCTCAAGAAGGGGCCCCTAACTCCTCAAGCTGAGGTTCTGGGAGTGACTTTTAAGGTGTGTAATGGGAGAGACAAGAAGGCCCGGAAGCAGAAATATCAGATGCTATCTCAAGCCATCTGTCCGGCCTTAGCATCTGTCCTTGTTTCCACTGATCTATGGAAGGGTCCCTCTGGACCACCCAGACCCTGTTTTAAATGTTGTCTTATGGGTCACTGGGCTTGTACATGTCTCAAGCCTCAAAAGCCTCCAAGCTCTTGTCCTAAATGCCATCAGAAGGGACACTGGGCCATTGACTGTCCCCAAACCTATAGAGGCCCGCAGGCATCCAGCCCTTCTGGTTCCCCTTTCCAACTCTTAGGACTGGCTGCAGAGGACTGATGAAGCCCAGGTCCCCATCACCCAACAACTACCATCATTCTATGAGAATCCAGGATAACTCTCCATATTATAGGTAGGCCTGTCTCCTTCTTCCTGGTCACCAGGGCTATATATTCAGTCCTCAAGGATTCCCGGGGGCCTACTACCAACCCTTACAGATACCTAGCCTTGTTTGTGCTTTTGGCTCTCTAATTTTCACCCACTCCTTTTTGGTCTTTCCACAGTGCCCTGTTCCCCTTATGGAAAGGGATATCCTTACAAAGTAGGGGGCTACACTTTCCTTCTCCCCTTATATATGTTTCCATCCAAACTCACCTGCTGCTCCCCTGATCCTCACCCTTACCTTAGGGCCATCCCATATTCCATCTGCCAGTGACTTTCCATTACCCACTTTTGAGGTGGACACTACTGTCTAGCATGTTTCAAGTCCTTCTATCACCTCACACCACGAACCCATTCACATCCATCTCAAAAATCCCTTCCATTTTTTGTCCCAATCACAATGCCTGCTCTCCCTCCTTGCTGTTGCTGTCCCTCTCTTTTTGAAGAGCAGCCTTGTCAGGCTCCTGACAATAGGCCCACTTCTTATCCCAGATGTGTGTGTGATTAGTCCTGCACCACTTTTCGTTCATTGGACTTGCTCATGTTCTGCCATCAGCTTTGCTGTCTCCTCTAGGGATTTAAGCTTCTTGGGGATCCAGGAGGGCCCAGGACAATTACCACACACCTTCTTCCATTCACCTAATGCTCTTTTTCTTCATCCACACTCAGGCCTCATTTGGGCCTCAAAGCTTCCCACTGCCATTGGAACTGAAGGATGGCAGCTAAGTAACCCCCTTCTCCAGTGGGCACTTCTTTTCCTGACCTCTGTCCTTGTCACAGGCCTTTTGCTAATGCTTGTCCCCTGGATTATTAGATTTATTCAAGACCAAATTCAAAGGATCTCTAACCAAATGGTGGACCAGCTTCTGTTACAAGACTGCCAACCCCTGACCAAAATTGTGCCCCTGGGAGTCAGCATTACCTGGCATCTCCTGCCTTCACCACTGCTTTAAAGACACCCTGCATCCCTAACAAGGGTCCAGACCCCACCCTTTCCCAGCTGAAAGAAGCTACTACAGAAGATTGGTCTACATCCCTATCCCTTAAGGGGCCCATTAACAAAAAGCAAGAGAATGTAAGGTCCTTGTTTAGCATCTGAATGGCCATCTTAAGTGACAGTCACTATCCTAAGTTTTGCTTTCCGCCCAAGGGCATTTCTGAGAAAGGCTCACCACTTCCTCACACCAACCCCACCCTTAACTGCCTGCCTTGGACCAGTCAGGCTCTAATCCCTGAGCCTGCCCCATAAAAGTCCTGAACCCCAAGCCTGTTCTGGCTCTCTCCGTTTATGGAGAGATGACCTTTATCTGTCAGCTCTGACAAACTCTCGTGAGTATCTTTGCCGGGTCTCTGTCTTTCATTTCTCACTTGCCTGCCTCCCAATTCCTCACTTTCCTTTCACTCTTTGGTTCTGATTTAAAAGAATTGCTAGCCTTATAAGTAGAAGAAGAGAAATATCTCTCTCCTCAAGGTCCCCATCAGCCACACACACAAAGAAAATGCCAGGGTTCCATGACACAATGAAAATAGTGTTTTCTTACCAAAATAAGAGCCCCAACCAGGAAAGAAATCACTGGTATTATTTAATTTATTTATTTGTTCATTGGTTTCTTTGGTACTTTACTACTGAGCTGCTTCCCAGCTCTTTTTACTTTTTATTTTGATACAGGGTCTTGCAGAGGTTTATCTCAAACTTGTGATCCTCCTGCCTCAGCCTCCCCAGTTTCTGGGATTACAGGCATGGGCCACCACATTCTTCATTGGCATCTCAATCTAGCACTTCCAGCCTCCAGTTGTCAGAGAAATCTATTTCTGTTGTACAAGCCACACATTCGTTCTGGCAGCCAAAGTCAACAAATAGCCATTATGAAGCCTCTAAAATTTATTATTCATAAAACATTTTATAATATTGAGGCCAGGGGACAAAAAGGCAGTTAATGTAGATAATAAATAACTGGCTCTAATAGGGGAGATGGGGACTGGTTCAAAAGGAAACGAAATCAAATGCTAATACCTCCAGAGCCCTTCCCCCTCTTCCTCCAGCTGTTGCCAAGGTAACCTGTTCCCTACAACAGGCTGTTATTAATGCCTCCTGGGCTGCTTCCTTCCTGCCCAGGATCACCCCACTTTTTTGTCTAAAAGGAAATCTAAAATGTATCAAAGGGGCAGGACACCTCTACTTCTTTGGATATCAGCTCTGGATCTGCTTCTTCCTCCCAGGAGAAGTCTGTCTCTGTTCTATCCTTTAGATAAAAGTTGCATTCTAAACTTGCTTTGGTATTTCTCAGGTATTCCATTTTCACATCTGGGGAAATGGAACTTGCCCTGATTGATTCTCCTAATCACCAGCATCAATATATATATTTTTTTACATTTGTTTCATTTTCTCCTTTTTCTTCTTTTGTTTTTCACCTTTCATTAAGCTCAACCTACAAGAAAAAAATTGGCATTTTTGTTTGAATCTGGGATGCCTATTAAGAAGCTTGATCATCCTGGAATGGATAAGATTGATGATAGTGGTAATGACCCAGTCCTGGCTTGATTCAACCTGTTACATTCTCAAATCTATGAATTTCAATTTATTAGAATCTATAAATGTAGTTAAGTGTCATTTCTTATTAACTGCTTTTTCTGTAATTTTATTATCTCTACCTACCTACATTTGCCATGGAAAGATTTATTTTTTTTCAGCAAAAAGCAGTGTTTCTAGTCAATATGGTATTTTAAATTATTTAGATTTGATACAGTTCCAAGTCTTAACCAGAATTTTTTTCTCCTCCTCCTCTTCTCTATTTTCTACTTCATCTTCTACAAAACAATTATTTGTCCAAGAAAGAAACACATCTTCATTCTTCTTACCTAATATTTTATCAATACTGAAGACTTTAAAACAGTCTTTATACCTTTTCTAGACAATACAGACTAGGGTTACTTTTATTTAAAAGCAAAGCTCAGAAGAAAGTTAAACTATAAATTTCTTCCTAAATACATCTGATAATATTGCTTAGAGATAACAATGTTGCTTTTAGACTTTGGCTCCTCAGTAAAATTCCAATTTGAACTTCAGTCTGGACAAGTCAATTCAATTTATTCTGATGAATTGAAACTTGTGCTCTTTTTATCATATTAAAATTATTAATGATAGTCTTATTAATAATAGAAGATTATGTAACATAAAAAATTAAAGATTTTATTCTTTCATGAAAAAAATATTAGTGGAAGTTCATTTGTCTCATTTTAATCTTAAACTAAAACCAAATCCAGGACCAAATAGTTTTGATATTTTTATTTTTGTAAAGTTCTAAGAAGTATTGACATTGAATCTGACTTTAGCAAATTATCAAAAACCACATGTGGTTCAATATTAATGTAAGTTACTTGTCAGATTTCTAAATCAATTAACGTATGGCATTTTGTAACTGAGCTAAAAATTACTGATTATAAACAAACTCTAAGTGCTTTGAATTTATCTAGTCATAGATTTAACTTTTGTTTTACCTTCTGTATAGTTCTAGCAAAGTTTGCAATATAACCTGTCAGAATTAACTTCTATGAATTTATAACATGAAATAATTATGACTACTTTATTGGTATTTTTTTCTGAGAACTAAATTTAAAAATAACTAAAATGAATGTTTTTTTCCATAATACTTCTTATCTTTTAGGTATTCAAGATAAGAAAATCATTATAATAGCCATTATGATTTTCAATGATTATTGCTATCAGTACTAATAAAATATAAAAAATATGGTCAGAATTGATTTTATTATATATCCTTGTTGGTTCTTGGTAGACCAAAAGGTAAAATTTATATTCCTTTTCTTAGAATACAAGATAGCTCAAAACCTGAACACGTACTACCTTTGAAAAACCTCAGCCCCTAACAATCCTGCCCTAGTTCCAATCTCTCTACATTACTAATAATAAATGTCTCAAATGAACAAAAAAGGAAAATTCATGAAAACAGAGAGAGTAGAGTAAAAGTAGGGATCCAAGGATTAAGGAGATGAGATGGAAAGGGGAAGAGCTGGGAAATAAAATTAATCAGATTATGTTATGTGCATGTATGAATATATCACAGTGCAATCCAATTTTTTTGAGAAATAAGGATTTTTATTGTTCAAACAAGAGATCATAAGAGAAGGCTCAAATGATTCAGTCATTCTGATCATTTTAGATTCTAGGGCTTCTCTAAGAGAAGAGGAGGCATTTCTGGTTGTCTTGAAGCTGAGAGACAGATGTTAATAAGGAAATTGTCCAGATTCTATGAATTAGCAAAGCTTTTCAGAAGAGTTCAACCACTGGTTGGTTTCAGGGGTCTCAGTCCATAGATGGCTAACTCCATTGTTCTGGGTTCAAGGTGGGGCAACACAGTGTGGATAAAGGACCCAGTGGAGAAAAACTGCTCATCTCATAATGATCCTGAAACCCATTTCAATTTTTATATGACTATAAAGAACCAATTAAAATAAATAAGTAGAAGGTAGACCAATAAAGTAGAGGAAAGGGTTCAGGAGAAGTAGGAAGGGAGAGAAAGGGGCAGTGCTTTGGGATGAAATGGATAAAACTGTGTTATATGTATTTATGAATATGTCAAAATGAACTTCACTATTATGTGTAACATGCACTAAAAAACAAAAAATTTAAAAAATTTCCTGGTGTGTCCTTTTATACACACACACATACACACAATCACACATACACATATATACATAAATATATATGTATGTATATACATGTATTTTTTCCCTGTGAGCACTTTTCTTCAAAAAATTCTATTTAATCTTTAAGTACATTCTCGTTGATACTTCTCTCCTTTTCCTAGTTTATTGTTTTCCTATTCAGAAAAGCATTGTTTGATATGTTGATACCAGTACAGAGCATTAGGCATTATGAGACATCTACTTGCACACCTAAATAGCTTGATAGTAGTAGTATCTCAAATAAAACATGACTTTCTTGCCAACATTGATCAAAGTGCAATTTGTTGGAAAAATTCAGCATGTGCTTTCTCTACCCCTCCACAAATGAATTTCTTGGTTGTCATTATCATTGACTAATTATTTTCCAATGACTAGCAACAGGCTTGCATCAGGTTAAATTAATAATATCCACTCATAGATTGGTCTCTTGACTTTTAAGGAATGAAAGATGAAGTGTATAGTGAAAACTGTCCTTTAGCAATTCAGAGAAAATTAAAGGCATACTTTGAAAGAACACTAATAAGTAGCTTAATCAGACTGCACCAACTAAGTGAGTATATTAGGTCCAGGAGGAAGTGGGGTGAGAGTAAGTGATGAAATAGATCATGGAATGCTCTTGGAAATAGTCACAGAGGATTTTTCCTTGCTCAGCACCAATTCAAGAAGTTTAACCAATTCTTTGCCAAAAAGAAGTACAGTAACTTTCAATAGATAGTTCATTATTAAAGTCTCTTAAGGTTATTTTCACACTACATTATTTAATCAATGCCTATTTAGAAACCATAAATACGGACTGATCTCATTAAAATAGAATGACAATGGATTTCTAAAAACTTTTATAGTAAAGAACTTTTCATGTGTATTATAATTACATAAAACAGAGTCAATCAATAGGAAAAGTAGCCATAGTTTCTTATGTGAAAGAAAGTTTCATTACGAATTGTTTCAGTACCACTCAATTTGAAAAGAAACAACAGAAATGACTTATATTTTGAAGAGAAAAAATGAATAACTTGGAAAGTAATATAAATTTAAATTACATAAAATTACAGTCCTTTGAATAGAACAGAGAACTCTAGATGTCAAGAATCTACTCTTTCATTCTGTGCTTGAATTTCATGACATCTGCAAACCAGCCATAAAAACTTTTGGAAATGATCTTGACTTTGTTTCAATTCTACATTTATTAAAAGTCAGTATAAAAATACATTTTGTTCATTTACTATTCAATGTGTAACTATTTGAATAACAGTTATACAGACATATCTACCTGATATACAAATGTATTTTTAAAAGACAATATCTAAAATATGGAACACACAGTATACTATGACTATACTGAATGCTTTCCATTGGCACATCCGGGTCATTCTCCCTTCTTCTTTCACCCTGACCTTAACTCCATGAAACTGATCTTCATGGGGTGTGATAAAGTGTCTCACTGCCTTCTGAGTGCCAGTCTGCCCCTGGAAGGCAGGGGCAGGAGATTCCAGTCACTAGAATAAGCTCATGGTAGTTCTCCTCCCAATTCCATAACTAGTATTTTTTTTCATAAAAATATTGATTTTATATGTCAATTTTCTGCTGATAATGCTGTGCTAAAATTGTATCAAATTTTCATTTTAGCTAACTCAAAAGTGTCAAAAGCAAAATCAACCTATAAAGATTTCATCTCTTCTTTAACACAGATATGTTATAATGTAAATTTATTCTCATCTCAAGATTATAATATACAAATATATTGCATTATAATACAATTGTTAAAATTTTACACATTGCAGCTAAAATCATTAGAAGTAAATCTGCATTTGCCCTATTATATTGCATCAAGGATATAAAACGTTCTTTCTAGGCACATGACATTTAACAAGTAAACATCAGTGTGTTGTTGTAGGAATGCATCATAGATAAAATGAACAATTTTTTCCCTCTAAACTCATAATTAAATCTATAATTTTTAAAGCATTACCATTAAACTGGTCTCTCTCCATTCTTTTTAATCACCATGTCATTTAAAATGCTGATTCAGTTTTTTAGTTTACATAATCAAATTGCCAATTTTGTTATTAAAAGGAAAAACTTTCTACATATGTTATTATTTTTCCTGTTTGTGATTAGCATTTTTTCACTTTTCTTTATTTTCCTCCACTTAATTCTCCTTGGATTACATGAAGTTACAATTTTGAGCCCAGATTTCATCCTCTACCCAGAATCACACAGCTTATGGGCTCCCTAGTTTTATCATGTCCAGTTTGCCTACATCTTCCTGATATCCACAGTCTTCGATTAGCTATCTCTCTTACTTTACATCTCCTATTTCCTGTCCACTTATGTCCTCTTCTCATTCTCATGAGAATGAGGAGTATCAGGCATCAAGCTGCAGCATCAGGCATCACTGCCATTTCCTTCCATGGCATTCCCCAAATCCTGAATTAAACTTTATTTTCCAGTCAGATATCAGGATCTACTACTCCTTTTCTCATCCTTTTAGTATGGTGACTTTATAAAGGCAATTGATATTTCCATGTAATTTCAAGCGGAGATTGAGGTAATTGATAGAAATAATAATATCCCATATTTATATGCTAAGTAAAATGTTAATAATCTCATGAGGAAACAGGGGAGAGCTTTTCATTGAAACCTAGAATGCACGTGATAACAATAAATAGGCATGATACTTAAATGCTATTGTATTGTGTTATTAAATGTCAGTCAATGTCCTATGTGCATGATTTAGTTGTCTCCATGCATTGCAAGGATTGAAATCAGGGAATTTCAATAACTTCTATATTTCTTAAATAATATGATGTGAAGCCTATAATATATGTACAGTTACCATTAATTGACTCATTGACTAGTAGACAGTATCTGTTTTATAGTTTGTAGCTACAGTTTTTATTCTTTCCAATTCATAGATTAGTTCATCTTTTAAACTTACATTTTGCTTTTAACTAAAATCTACCAGCCCATGTATTCAGCAAATCATATTCAGGATAATCTTTACATTTCTGAATCTGCTGTATGGGATATTTTTACTTGTGTAAATCAATGAAGTTTAGCATTGTAGACAAGACCATATGCAATGTCTCTTATTAAGTTACTAAGTAATTCCAAACCTACATATGTACAACAGTGATGAACCAATAGAAATTTGAATTAAGAGTAAGAAAAAAGAAAGACTTAAGAAGAAAATTTTACATGTTTTTTAGGCAAGGGACAATTTTCATCAAATAATTTTATTTTTATTTTATTTTAAAAAAATTCTGTATTATTGAAGTACATTCGCCACAGTAGGCATGCTTTTGTACATATTTAGGTAGTGAATAGAGCAGAATGATAAATGAAAATGTATCTTAAAATTCACTTTCTGAGAACTTAATTAAACTGTGACTTTCATCCCATGTGTGGCTACTAAACTATTCTTACCTATCACTGAACAACCCCTGTGGTGCCAGAGGGGATGCAACCCACAAACTAACAGATTTCCAAGCCTCTCTCAAATTTGCATTCTAGGGCTTTTATTTCTTTGTTAAACACTTTTTTAAAGTTATAAATAAGTGCTCTGGAAAAAATATTTTGAATACAGAAAAAGTATTAAAAAGATTACTTCTAATAAAATCTAATAACAATTAATATTTTTAAATAAAAAGCTTAGATTACATTTCATTAGAATGAGCAGAAGAAAATGGAAGCAAACATTATGATTAAGAGTTACAGCTCAGGAAGATTAGTTTCAAGAAAAAACAAGACATACTAGCTTCAAAGAGTTTCTACTAAATTTAAAAGATTAAAATAAGGTTTAAAAAAATGGTATATTTTTTAAAGTAATAGGATATTAAAAGAAATAGGTTCATGTTTTCAGATAGAGAAATTTGAATTATTTTGTAATAAAAATAAGATAACAATGCCATATTTTAATAAAAAATGATTTTACATAATACAGAAGTATCAAAGAATTAATGTATTTAAATATTGACCACTTGGCATAATTTCCCACAAAAACAGCACATCATTGTCTGGAAAAATGTCAATGATTAAGTGATTATACTACTAGAAAATTACCATCGCTTTTTACCAAATAAGGATCCCAAAATTTTAGGTATGAATTCAGAACAGCAGTTATTTCTTAACTTCCTCCTGAAGTACTTAATCTAACATATAGATATATGTTGGTGGATATGTTTATTTTCAGAAAACATGCTTTTATTGTAGAATTTTAAGATGCTTATTCTTTAATTCATGTAATCTAATTTCAAGACAAAACTTTCACACAAAATTTTTTTTCACCTAACTTTATCACCTACCATACCAGTTCCCCTTTTGTTGTTGATGATAATGGTAATGTTATTGAGCTCTATGTTTCCTTTCATGCCTTTGAACAATTTTCAGGAGAAAATACCTGACAAATTCTATGCAGGAAAAGTGGTGAGTTGTAAATCTTATATATATATATTTATGACTATTAAATGTATTCACTGCTTAAAAACTTGAATAAAAGACTACATAAAAAATCTAGGAATAATCTAATTGTCATTCTAAACACGATAAATCATTCTTGTTACAGACCACACAGGTCATTTGCTTATTTGATTCTTGGTTACATATTCAATTGTAATATTTTGTCTTTTTCTTCCTTCCCTTCTTCAATCTCCATATCCAGAATTCAAGATTTATATCACTTTTGCTCAATTTTTCCAAAATAAAGTATTTTCACTGCATTCTCATCTATGACTCTGTTTACATTAAAATATTCTTTGAGAAATTAGATTTTTCCAGTGTTTATTATTTCTCATCCTCCATTTGTGAGTTTAAGGTCACTAACCTAGTTTTCTTCTCTTCTGTGAAGATACAGAAAGGACACAATTGTTAAGTATCAGAGAGGAAGTGAGACATCATATCTGTTTATATCCTTAGCAAACATCACAGAATTTCACTTATGTGAAAAAGTGTCTGGGGAATGTAGCCTTCAGTTGAACAGTAAGGTATCCTGCTAAGTTTCACTTACTACAAAGAATGGGTAAAAGATAGAATGAATATGAACAATGTTTCACATTTGGTAATCCTAGAAAGTTCATTTATGTTGATAGTTTCAATTAAGAAATGAGATTGAAATTGTCACATACTTTAGAGGACAGAATAATCCAATGGGGTTGGGATATTAATTACTTGCATCTGAATCCTATTTCTACCCATAAATATTGCATAAACTTGGGCAGTTACTTTTCTTCTGGGTAATTCTTCCTAACACATAGAATGCACCAAGGAATTACTCAAGTTCCTTTTACCTTTTCTTTTTTTTTTTTTCCATTCTTATTTAACTACCTCTGCTTTTATAGCAATAACCTACACTTGAATGCTCATATAAATTTGTTGGTCCTTTGGATCAAATGACAGTGTATTCCATAATAGAAGATTATAATAGTTAAATAATGAACACAAACCTATTGTCATATATATATTCGTACTGGGGATTGAACTCAGGGGCACTTAACCACTGAGCCACATCCCCAGCCCTTTTTTATACTTTATTTAAAAACAGGATCTCACTGAGTCACTTGGTGTCTCCCTAAGTAGCTGAGGCTGGCTTTCAACTCAGGATTCTCCTGTCTCAGTCTCCAGAACCACTGCAATTACAGGCATTTGCCCAGAAATATTTTTTATTATCTGTATAAACCATAAATAATTTGTGTGTCAGTGAAATGGAAATCCAAAATTAGATTTTCTTTCTCCATAAATAACTATTTTTTAATTATTGAATTAAATAGTATTTGCAAGTATAACTTTGATACTTTCCTGAATACTGATTTTCAATAAATTATGACAGCTATCTTATTTATTAATTTAAAAAAAATATATTTTTTAAATTTTTCTTTTAGTTTTCAATAAACCTTTATTTTATTTATTTCTATGCAGTGCTAAGAATTGAACCCAGGGCATCACATGTGCTAAGCAAACACTTAACCACTGAGCCACAACCCCAGCCCTATTGATTTCTTATTTTTGAATCATGTAAATGGCAATATCATTAGAAACAAAAAAGCAAAATCTTCCAGTATGAAGAATATTCTTTTCAATGGAGGACAAATGAATAAAATCATGTCTTCAGTATCAAAAATAAACATGGATATAGTGCTAATAATATCTATAAAGAAATTTCTTACACTTTCATTATTGATCAAGCTGATAATTCAATTTTATCAGGTTTAAAATGGAGAAGAAATTTATTTCCAAACATCATTGAAACTATATAAATTCCTTAATTTCTTTAACTTCCATCTTTCTATTATACTTGGAGAATTCTTTTTCCCCCTTCATTCTTCTGTTAATTTTTCATCTATTTATTTGTATGATATACAATATAATTTTATTACTTGTCTATGTGAAAAATTTGCATTAATTCTTAATGTTGTAATTTTCAAATGAATCATCTTTATGATGATCAAAATATTCTGTTAACCAAAATTTAAATATCCATTTCTATATGAAAAAATGGCATACTAAATACTTAAGAACAGAATATCTTTGTTACTCTAGTCTCATATTTTCTTAAACTATATGATTTAGCAATATCAAAATGTCTGAGAAGTTCCAAAAAGTAATTCACCATTTTTTTTTTCCTTTTGGCTTCAGTTATACTATGTTCTTTGCCATTAATGCATTAAGCTCCAAAAAAAGTTTGCCTAATTAAAAAACAAACAAAAAAACAAAAAAACACCTTATGAATGAGTGCCCCCCCCTTTTTTTTTCTCAGAAGGACAACCAAAAAGATTGCTTAGATATTTTATCTCTAGAATTTTAGGGAAAATCATAGCATGTCATTTCTATTAAATGTTGATTACAAATCAAATATCTCTAATAAGTAAATTAACAGTTTCATAGAGTTTCTCTTAACATTCCCCCTCTATTCCCTTATAAATACCAGCATCTATAAAGTGCTTCTGTCTTGTAGATGGGGGAATAACTCCATGACTCTCTTCTGTTGGAGGATAGGTTTTAGAAAGTGGACTTTGGAGGTGAACCAGAAGCTCTCAAGAAATTGAGTAATTTGAGAAAAAAAAAAAAAAGGATGTTTATAGAAGCATTTTAAGCATAAGAGCAGAACAGTAGCTTGAATACTGGCCATCAAAAAGAGATGCCCATGTTCCATCAATGTAGGGATTGTGACCCTGGATGTACAAGGAAGCATTCCCCTGGTGAGAAAACTCCTGGGGTGGGGGTAATGGGCACTCTGTTTCCCACCCTTAGAATGTCATGTAATCTCTCTTAGGATCTAATAATATAGCTAATACATGTGCAATGTCTGGCTGGTATGGCAATGCCCTGAGATGCCTGTGAGTTAGAGCCTTATCAAGCCTGGACCATGATTGCAGGCACATAGCTCCTGGAAATAGAAGAACTTGTTTGCTAGATGACTACATTGTTTCACCAAGCATCCTGGAACTGCCCCCATAACAGTAACTTCAGACAAAGAACTTTCTTGAGAACTAAACAAAGCTCCTAACATTACATATTGTAATTATGAAATGTAACTGCAGAATAAGCAGCCTTACTGATACTCCAAACAATAATGATGTGTTTATGGTACTAATGACCTAATGTAACCTATTGGTATAAACAAAGGTGGCCATTTGGACAAAGAGCTACTCTGCCACCTTCCCTGCCTCTGCACATTGTTTCTGTTTCTCTCTTTATTATTTTTCCTTACACATCAACCAGAATGTGTGAATGTGACTATGTTTGGAGAAAGGGTCTTTACAAATATAATTAAAAATATAAAAATGAGATCATTCTGGATTATTCAAGTGGGCCCTAAATCTAATAACAATGTTAGGCAAGTGCTCTAGCTCTGAGTTATCTCCCAGCCCTTAATGATGATGATGATGATGATGAAGAGGAGGAGGAGGAGGAGGATTATTTTCAAACAAGACCCAGTAAGTTGCCCAGGTTGGCCCCAAATTTGCATAAAAAATCAGTCTTCATAATAGCCAGTGACAATGTTTTTATAAGGAACCTGTGGGAAAGAGACATGCTCGCACAGAGAAGGCCATGTGAAGATGGTGGTTTATATATTGAGTTACGCATTCACAAGTCAAGTTAGCCCTAAAGCCACTGGAAAATTTAAGAAGAAAAAAGGATTCTCCTGTATAGTTTTCCCGGACATGGCCTTGCCAACACCCTGATTTCAGACTTCTGTCCTCCTTCAGAATTAGAAGATAAATTGCTTTTGGCAAATAATTAAGATTGTGAAAATGTGTTATAGCAAAACTAGAAAATTAATACAACACAAGTGAATTTTTTTTCTAAAGGACCCAATGTCATAATCCAAATGAGCGTAAGCATAAGCAGTGAGCAAGATGACTTTAACTGATTCCTCAGCTTCACTAAATTTTACAACTGACTCTAGTCTGCTGACCTTCCTTTTCTTAGCATTTACTTTAAAGAGACATGTAATTATAAAGGCTATCTTTGTCTCTATGAGATGTACTTACAAATCTTCTTAAAAGTTTCTTCCTTATTATACACCCCAGGATTGTCTTTTTTTTTTTTTTCAGGAAACTAGGAGCCATATTTTTGAAATGTAACTATCAGGGAAGATAGCCGCCCCCAAGTCTCTCAGTCCAATGGGCGGGGTAAACAGGGCCCTGCTGCACTTGGAAAACTATCCCATGTCAAAAGTTATAAAAAGTTTAATTTTCTTAGAAAAAAGACAATTAGCAAACATAAAAGCCCTAGCAACCGCCAGTACTTTTCCACTAGAATAACTCAAATTTTAACATTTCTGAAGTCTTTTGTTTCAGCAAAATTGAGTTCAAAGTGAATCCTGACCACTCTCTCATACTGCAATAGCCTTGAATAATTTTTTCTGACCTGTTTAACTTTTTCAAGTGCAATTTTTGCTTCCACAGCAAGAAGACTAGTACTTATTTCATTACCATATCTGACTACAAATACCTTAAGGATATTAATAACCCTGGGCATTCACACCAAAAGCCTTTTTCAGCTTTTGAGGGAGGGAAAAAAAATCCAAATAAGCCTCTGTGACTTCAGTGAAATATGAGAGGCTTGATATTACTCTGCCTGTAGCAAAACTAATCATTTAAAATGGACAAGGCCAGAGCTACAAATGAGGGAAAAGAGCAAGCTGTGGCAACTGGAGAACATAGGGGGAAACCAGTAAGTGCAGTGTAGTTAAGGCGCCTAGGCTTGTCTGTACTTGTGCTCTGTCTGCTAGCACTGAGTGGAAGTTCAGAGCTGATTGATGAAAAAGAGAAGGTGACTTGAAACTGGGACTGCGTTCACGGAAACATGCCTACATACTCTCTATCTTTGTACAATATCCACTTTAAACTGATCTCAGTTTATTGGAGCTCTACCTTCATGCATGGCCAAGAAAACAATTGATAATATCCCCTGACAGGAAGTTTTACTCACTCAACCTAAACACTTGACAAGGAATCATGCTTAAATCCTTACTCTGATTTTCCTATTGAATCTATTGTATCATAAAACAGATTCTGGAGAGGAAACTGGTTTCTCTTTATTATGGAATTTGAGACAAGAATATTGGGAGAAACCTAAGGGCAAAAGTATTTTCTTTCTTTCTTTCTTTCTTTTTTTCCCCAGAAGAAATCAAATGTAGTAAAAGGATAAACGCAGCAAGTTCACGCTTTTGACAACATTAACTGGGCTGGGAATGAAGCTCAGGGTAGAGTGCTGGCCTAGCATGCATGAAACTGTGGGTTTAATTCCTAGTACTGAAAAAAATAGAAAAAAAAATTAAAAGAGGGTTTTCATATATTTGCTTTCTTTAAGGAAGAAATAAAATAAATAAGCTTCTAGAGATTTTGTTAGCTAGGTATTATTTTTATGACTTCAGGAAAGCCATGGTACCAGAACAATTTAAAAAACAAAGTCAATGGTTATGGAAACTGAGTTAGTAAATGGACCATAGTTTTAAGAGATTATCTAATGAAATTATCTGTTTCTGAAGACTGCAGATTGCACGAGGGAAAACAGAGGAGGTTCTTATGAGGACGTTTCAGCAGGGCTCACACAGGAGTCTGTGGATTAGCATAGTATGTAAACATCTTTCCATAAAATAACAATATTTGCCTATTATTTTCAATTATGTTTTTTTATTGTTGACCAGAAATGTAGGAAACCTTCTACATTGACCTAAGGATAGAACTATTTAAATGTGATATTTTCTTTCTTTCTTTTTTTTTTTTTTTCCCTGTCATTTTTAGTTGTCTAGAATCCTTGTTTGCTCAAAACATGCTCCCTGGACAAACAGCATCAACATCACCCAGGAAATTTTTGGTAAAACATTCTCAGGCCCTTTATCCAAACTCCTGAATCATAATTTCCCTATTAATTTAACCCCTTTAATAATTTGTTCATTAAATTTTAAAAAGCACTATACTAGAAGTGTTTGATGGATGTCATTTCATAACTTTCCTAATTCAAAATTCACAGCAGTTTTAGAAGTAAAATTTCCTTTAATGTGTTTATTTTCCTATAAGCACTGCATAATCTATAAATAATTTCATTATTGTTCAGCATCATATATTTTTGTCCATAATAATCCACTAGTTGGTGCTCAATAGTCTATCAAATGATGACTTAAATATAAGGTGCATATTATAATTCTTATCTCCCTCCAAACACTGCTTTTCATATTTGTAATGAAAAAATAGAATAAAACCTGTAAAGTCTTTGTAAAGATCCCCAACGCTGGAAGCTGAACAGCTGTCTGTCTCCTGATAGGTCTGTTACAGATGAGCACCAGCTAGATTAGAATTCTATAACAACCCTACAGGGTTAATGCTTTGATTTCAAATTTACTTGTCAAACTAGATTCATATTTTTTTCCTAAAACAAATGCAGTATCAATCTTATATGTTACCAAGTTATTAACTGAAATAGTATTTGTTAAAATTTGCTATGCTGATGCTCACAAATTATATATCATTAGTTATGAAAGGTAGGTTTGAACATTGGTCTCATATGGGTCTACTCTGACAAGTTTCTAATTACATAATGATTTACATTGATATCATATCATGAAAATACCAAAATTATCCAAAGGTAATTTGGTTCAGAGACTGAACCCCTATCATACACACACATACACATATATACTTATTCCCTCAAAATTTAGCTTCAAATCAAACTACACATTTAACTTATTCATATTGTAAGGTACAAACACACTATGTAAGCTATTTTGAAAAACTGGAATTAAAATTAGGGCACTTCTGGATTTAAGCAATACGATTTCTATTTGAAAAGTATAAAGAAAATATAAAATGCAAAACTGAGTAGTAGAAAGCTTTTTAGATAGCCCATGCTTTTATTTGTTTTTACTTATATAAATAAGATTAATAATAAAAATAATTTATTGAGTGCTTACTATGTCTTTAATTTTGGGCAGAAATATAAAAATTTTCTATTTCAACCTTAGGATATATATTTTTATCTTTTTTGTGATTTTTAAAAAAATATTTTCTAGTTGCCTACCACTGTGAAAATTAAAAGATGACAAGCACTTTACAATTTTTATCTACTTTGATACAAGAATACTTAAATACCATATTAAGGCTGCCATCAAAATGTATTCTGAGTTCAGTCTTTTCTCAGTGTCTCTTACTGTGATCCTAGTCCAAAGTCATACTCTTTCACCCAGACTATTTGATTACCCTGAACCCATCTCCTATTTAAACTTTCAAACCAAGGTACTGTCTTAAATTTTGCAGTTAAATTGTATTAATTAAAAACACTGCTGAAAATATTCCAAAAGCTTCAAATAACATTTAAAATAAAATTATTTACATGACTTAGAGCCCATAAAATTTAATAATCATTCTACAGTTTTCTCTTCTTCTTTTTCCCCATTTGTTCAGTTCCAAACCAAAATACTCTTTTCATTCAGTAGCCCATGTTTTGTTCAAATTTGGAGTATTTCCTCTCCCTGCTTGATGTAGTATGAATGCTTGTGTGTACCAAAGGTCATTTGTTGAAATTCTAAAAACCAAGTGATGGCCTTAACAGGTAGCACCTTTGGAAGTAATTAGTTCATGAGAGTGGAGCCCTCAAGAATGGTATTAGTGACCTTATAAAAGAGACCACCCACCTGCATCTCCTTCTTCCATGTGAGAACACAGCAGAAGGTCCCATCTTTGAATCAGAAAACACAGGTCCTCACCAGACAGAAAATCTGCCAATGACTTTGTTTGAATGCACCAACCCTCAGATCTATGAAAATTAAATTGCACTGTTTGTAAGCTATTCAGTATATGATTTTGTTATAGCATGCCAAATGAACTAAGACACGGCTCTTTCTGGCCCACACTTATTTTCAGAACTCTCTTCCATTTCTGTTCATACAAGAGCCCTTCAGAAAGGCTTGATTATTCATCTATTTTAAAATACCTCTAACCAATCTGGAACTCTGATTTATTTCTCTCAAGTGTCCCCCTTCTAACTGAAATTATATTATGTTATTCATTAAATTGTTTTCTATTTAACTAGAATGTAGTATGAGGACAAGTTTCTTTCCTTAGATCATAGCTCCATCTTTTCATTTCTAAAATAACGTTTTATTAATAAAATGTAATTTATAAACACTTTCAATTAGTAGGAATGCTCTCTTGAAAACTAAAACAATGTAAAAGGTTTAAGATTGGTGGGGAATATTTTAGAATAGTTTGATAAAGCATTTTTGAAGAGATAACATTTGAATTAAAACTGTAATGAAATGTGGGAGAGAAACCTGCAGGTAAACTTGGGCCAAAATTAGCAATGTCTTAATCTCATTGGGCAGCAATGAAAAAATACCATAGACAGAGTGGCTTACTAACAGTAGAATCTTATTTCTCACAGTTCTGGAGACTAGTAAGTCTCCCCCCAAAAAGCACTAACAGATATAATGACTGGTGAGGGTCTTTATTTTCTGATTCAAAGGCAGTGCATTCTATTGTGTCTTCACATGTTTGAAGGGACAAGGCAGCTCTTTGAACCTTTCAAAAGGCCACTAATTCCTTTTATAAGGGCTACATCCCTCATGAAAAAATTCCTCCCAATGAAACCACCCCTTAATACCATGTTTTGATGAATATGATTTTGATAAGTAAATTTGGGGATTCTGGACAATATTTACTGAATACATAAAAAGATTTACTTGATATGACCCATTCAACTGAACTTGCTTATCCACAAAAAGTTTAAAATTTCCTCCTAAGTATGCATTTAATTATGAGAATAAATGAAAGATATTAAAATATCCCTCTGCTAACTTCTGCCTTGATTATAAGAATTAGATGAGATAGAATAGTGTTGTTCCAATTTCCTTTAAAATAGTTGAAGTTCAATTAATGCCTTTCTTTCTTTTTTGCTTCATAGTTAACTGAAAGTCTCATTAGCATCACAGTTCACATGTTTCACTTCTTTTTCTTTACTTTTTTTTTCTCATATAACAAGTATCCAAAGCAGTGAATTGATATTTAACAATCTTGAGTTGAAGGAAAGAGTTTCAAACTTTACTGGGACTAACTCAAGAGTAAACAGGATTGCTGCTAATTACAAGTCATAAATTAGCACTTTGAAAGTCTGTTTTCTTATCTCAAGCCACATATTTTGAATACTTCTTTTCAAGTGACTGTCTCTTAGGTGTTCAATGAAAAAGGACTCAAAATTAAAGCAGATTTCCTTGAAACCAAATCAGTAGGATATATATATATATATATATATATATATCAAAAGACTCACTTTATATGTATTTCAGATTTATTAAAACCCATAGCTCAATCATTTGGTTAGCCTGAAACTTTAATGTGGTCTTAAAGTAATTATAGTGTCTCAGATAATGAACAAGGTGTCAAGTTTACTCTGGGGCAATGACTATTTCATTTTCCAATTAAAAGTCTGTAACAGCTCCTTGAATGATTATATTGTATCTTTGACTGATGATCTGAAAAGTTTTATTTTAATTTAAAAGGCACATCTTTGACAATTTTGTTTGTATCGCAGATCAAAGGAGAATATTATTTAAAGATCATAATATGATTTCAAAACAATAAATCTCATCAGTAAAATATATGTTAATACTCATTCATATCATAACATAATTGTATCTTTATATGGTGATTGAGAATTTTCAAGATGAACTCAAATTTATTTTCTTATTTTTATCTTACAATAACCCATTGACCAGGAAGGAATTATTACCTTCATTTTGAAATGAGAAATGGGGTTCCAAGGAAGATTCACAAAACATCACACTGTGAGCTATAACTCCAAGATTAGGAGCAGGGGACAGGGAACTCTATCCAGGAGCCAGAGAATTGAAAGGGCAGCTTCTTTAGTCCTTTGTAGGAAGTTAGGATGTTGGGGAATGGAGTCTGATCTCGACATATGGGAGCTCTAGTACTTCCCTGCTTCTCAAAAAAAGCTACACTGTTTTGTGCAGTCCTCAAGGTAAGACCATAGAAGTCATTTCCTATTTTAAGGAATCTATTTCTTTAATCTACGTAGATGGCCATATCAATGTATCACCTTACTTAATTAGATTGCAAGTCCCTTGAAGTGTTCTATAAATATCTACTTCCCCTAAATCGAATGCTACCTAGTAGGTATTCAACAAATGGATTAATGAATGAAAGAATGAATGAGATGCCAGTCATAAGAGGAAGTGATTGAAAGGAAACGTTAAAGACTGATCATTCTCTAACTTTCAATTCATCTCTCCAATCAAATACAAATCATTCAAGGCTGAGTCCAGTGTATTTATTTCTTTAATGTATATTTATAAAAGAATTAGAATCTCTGAGTCATACACAAAAGTAATTAATATATTAATGTTTTGAGTAGGGTTCTTTCACTTGTTTCAGATTATAACATTGAGAAAAGTACATGCTCTCCTTCTAAAGTTCTCCACAGCATGAAGTATGACAGATCTTAAATCACCCTTTGATCTTTATACTCTGTATAGCAGAGGAGCAAATACAGTTTTAAGCTTTGTGGGGAACAAACAGTTCTATACTGTTGTTCTCTTTAAGCCTTTATTCTAATGTAGTTTTCTAAGTAGAAAATATTCAATTCAACTACATAGCTGATCAAGTTAATTTATTTAAACAAAATAGCTTCTTTGTTCTTATTTTGAGAATTCATAAAAAAATTCCCATTACACATTCTAAAACGATAATTCTGGAATAAAAATGCTTGAACAATGTGTTTGAAGTACAACTTGCTGTTCTATTCTCTTTAGATATGACTGAAAGACATATTGAAGAACTAATCAATTAAAAGTAACAATATTCAACAACTTAGACAAATGTTATAAGTATACTTTGAATTAAATTTTGGTAGAGCATCTGAAAGCTTGCGTAACCCTATCAATATACTGAAATCCAACACTCCAAGGTGACAATATCTAGAGGTAAGGCCTTTGAGAGAGGATTAGTGCCATTATAAAAAAAAAAAGACCACAGAGAGCCATCTAGGGAGCAGGCCTCACCAGACACTAAATCTCCCAGGGCCTTTATCCTGGATTTACCAACCTCCATTGAATCCCTGCTGTTTACAAGCTACCCAATTTATCAGATTCTGTTTAAGCAGCCTGAATGGACTGAAACAATAATATTTAGAGTACATCAGATATTCTTTACTATATGTAATAAAATTTTAAATAAATGCTCAAAGATTTCAGGATATTAACAATTTCAGTGCAGTGAAAAGGGAAGTAGGATGAGAAAATAACACGCTACTATCCAGGAGGGACATGACATAAGGGCTACGCATAATGCATTTCCTCAAAAGATAATCATATCCAAGCGTGCATGTAGTTGTTTGGTAAACTGCTTCAGTGTATTTCCTCGAACTTCTTTAATGTACTCTCTTTTTGCTTTTGATAATCTTCATAATTATTAAAATAGCTACATAAACTACAAATACTTGACAAAGTATAAAAATAATAATAAAGCAAGTATTGTCTCCAACATATAAGTAAGATAGGCCTACTACTCATACAATACATTGGGTATCTGAAAGAAATTTTGATAAATTATGTCCAAGGAATGTTTTATTAATAGTAAAAGGTAAAAGTGAATAATAGTAAACAAAAACACTCAGAGAGACTGTTGGTGGGCTTTCTGAAGTGTAAAAGATTGTGAAGAAAGCCTCTTGACATTAAAAGTTGCAAAAACACCACTTAGGATTTTAAGAAACTCTCTACTTCAAAAATTGACTTCCTGCAGGAAACTTTTGTTTTATTCCCAATATTATTCAAAAGAATACTGTATCAATAAAAAGTAAGAAAAGTTTTCTAGAAAGGTAATACATTAAAACAAAGATCTCAGGAAAATGGAAAACAAGTTTGTATAATTTAGAATCAGAGTGAAAGAGCTTTCGACTTTAAAGAATTAATATTGCATTTCTTTAGATGGTGAAGTTTCAAATGATTTTTAAAAATCTTCTTGGTTCTCTGTATTTTCATGATATTTTGTAGTAAAAATTATATTTATACAGTGAGACAAAATCATTTTTTACTGGAAGTCTTTTTCTCACAGAATTATTCTAAATATTTATTGAGATCGTGTCCATAAAAACCACTTACCAGACAAGAGATATCTACTAACAACAATAATGAAGAGCAATAAAAATTTAGACTATGTGTTTAGAGACCTGAGTTCAAATCCAGATTGTACATCTTTCTAACAGTGTGACCTTGAGCTACTAATTTAATCTCTCTCAACTTAATTGCTTCAATATTAAATTGAATATAACAACAGAATGAGCCTCATAGGATTTGATGAAGATTAAATAAGCTAATTCTCTTTGAACAGTGCTTGACCCAGCTGAAGTGCTTAATAATCAGTAACTACTAGTTTCTTTCACGTGATATAAAGAGATAAATGGACACAAATAAACCAAACCAAAACAAGAACTCCCCAGTAAAAAAGTCATTTTAAATTATTCTGTGACATCAAAGTTATCATAAATCATGTAAAATTGGTAAACCCTATCATAAATGAAATGGGAATAATTTAAGCTCACTTCAATTTAAGCGTCTATCCACTTTAGATCATTTCCTGTGTAATGTTCCTTTTACTTCTAGTCATTAGATGTGTTCATTTACATAAGCACTATTCCTCTCAAAGATCATATGGATGAACACAAACATTTTGAAGACAAAAGCTTGTTACATTTGATTATTTTGTCGTCACGTGAAATAGAATTGCTCAAGTGGAAAATTTAAGTTATGTGTATAGTAAGTTCCTATTTGCTTGCATACAACACTAGAAAGCTGTTTATATTAAAACAAACATGATCCCTTCATAGATAGATATTTTGCACATAAATGCACACATGCACACATTTATAAGTGAAGAGATGTATGGTGGTGGGTATTGGACCTATTATTAATGAACTATAAGTTTTGTGATGGAAGAACTAGTTGAGAAATTGGTATTTTCCTAAAGGAAAAAAATGCACATTTTTGTTGTTATATCTGTTCATGTTTGAATTTTCCATTTGAAGCATCAAGACCAGGAAACATATCAACTGTGTGTAACTGAAACATACGCATAGAAATAATGCAACATGGGATGCATTCTGTTATTTGTTTACTCAATGATACTATATTTTTTAATGTGGTGTTCAGCCTACTGAACAGATTTCATGAAGTGCTATGTAATGTCATATATTAGCTGCTATGGTTTGGATCCAAAAGTTCTCTAAAGGCTCCTGTGTTGAAGGCTTGGTCCATGATGCAGCAATGTTCAAAGGTGGGGCTTTTGGGGAGTGACAGGACCTTGAAGACTTTGACTTCATCAGTGGATGGGTAATTTGATGGCATTATAGGAAGGTGGTGGAAACTTAGGAAGTGGAGTGTAGTTGGAGGAAACAGGTCTCTGGGTGGTGTGCCTAGGAAGGGCATTTTTGGTCTTCAGCCCCTTCTGCTATCTCTTTGCTTTCTGACAGCCAAATTCTGCTTTCCTCTACCACGCCCTTCCATAGTGATATTTGTGTTTTGGAACCTGCTGATCACAATCTGCAATCCATGAAACTGTGAGCTAAAATAAACTTTTTCTTCTTTAAGTTGCTCAGTCAAGTAGTTTGGTCACTGGGATGAGAAATTAACACATTAATTGTTTAAGATTCAAGTGTGCCCGTGTGTTCAAAGGGCTCCCACCTAAGAGGAATGCTACCCGGTAGAATCCCTTATAGAATGAGTGAACATTCATTGTTTATTATGGAACAAACACTGAACACCAGTAGATGTTAAGATCTAGAAGTCATGCATATAGTATAAACAATATTTAGTATTTTCTTCAAAAATTCTTCCATTATAAATTAATTGTATCTCTCCCATTTTCTTAATTAAAGACCTAATAATAAGCCAGATAACCCAAGTCTTACTGAAGAAATGGGGGAAGAGTACAAAACTATTCTTATATCTAAGTTGTAAATAGAGAAAAATTAGAGCTTAATTTTTTTCTCCAGCAAAAAAAAAAAAAAAAGAAATTATAAAGCTATAATAGTGTTTGTATTGACAAAGAAGGAAGTCTGGGATTCTAATTTTTCCCAAGCCATGGGATGAGGTTCTTTCATGTAACTGGAGCCCACTTAGTTAACTCTTTTGCTCCATTAGCTGAATCCCAAGATATTTAGTTAGATGCTGATCAAATAATCTACCTAAAGTTGCAACTGAAGTTGCAAAGTTAACTTAAATAACACTTGGAACAGTAATATGCATATTGTGACAACAGTAGGCAGCATTAGAATTCTAATGCATTGTAAACTGCCACTGAAAAATTTTGTCAATCTATTATTCTAACCATGTGATCATTTCTTCTTATCTTTAATAACTTGTGTCTCTCAATGGTCAGCAAAATGCAGAGTATTAAAACAGTGATGGAAAATACCAAAGTACTTCCACTCTTACCGCTTCTATTACTATCACTGTTACATGTTCCTAAGTCCCTACTACTGTCAGCTTCTGATGTATGCAATTATATTACTTACAAAGTATAATTTCGTTTTTTAAACAAATCAGAAAGGTTAACATATAAGTTGTACAAGAACAAATGTATAATATGTAAATGGAATAACAATAATGAAGAATGAATAATTTTTCAAAATCATGGAATATGAACAAATAAGAATTTTGGTTGAAAAATGAATTTATAATACAGGTATAATCATTTGAATTTATGTGACGACATTATGTAATTCAGATTATCAAGATTTATAGTGAAAATCAATGTGACTGAATTGCTATAGAAGCCATTAAACTGTGAATATTCTTTGCTAACAATATAAAAAATTGTAGAGTTAATTCATTTTCCTTTAGCATAGACAAATAAACCTGTCATTAGTTTATTATTCTATTGTAAAACAAGGAAAATAGCCAAGTTTCCTTATTGGAGATACCAGAGAGGCATTGCATAATATGTAGTATTATTCTGTTTTATTTTGTTCATTTTAATACTGTTTTTATTCAATTCTATCTATTGCAGGAATAGAATTGTTTTACATATTGCAAGTTATAGTTTGAGATAAAATTAGAGTTGATCTCTTTATTTTTTCCCATCTCACAATTCTCACGTTGCTATCTTTTAATAAGAAACAATTTAGTTAAATTATTTTCCATGCAAGCTACTGATTGTATTCTAAAAGGAAAATAGGAAAGAAGGAGTAGGCAAGAATTCACTTCTGTTATTATTTCTTCCATCATTTCAATTTCTAAATTCAATTACTACAGTAATGAATCCATGCAAGTTTATATAATAATGAAACATGGTTTCCTCTCAAGATTACATTGACTATTATAAAAACTATTTATTAAAATATGGGAAATATAGATAATCTTATATGTGCTTGTTACTAATTATTTTATAAATATAGACTGAATATTGTTCTCAATTAAAAGGTATTCTGAGAGAGTAGCTCAGTGGTAGAATGCTTTCCCAGCATGAGTGAAGCCCTCACTTCAATCTTGAGCAGTCACACACACACATGCAAATAAAGAACTCAAAATATTTACTCACTGTTATAAATTACTATTTATTTTAAACATACAGGCAGAAATATCTTCATATTTCCTATTACTTCAATAATTTTCAACATTTTCTTATTCTTTCTTTTTCTGAAATTCCCAAAGAAC
Source organism: Callospermophilus lateralis (assembly GCF_048772815.1). Taxonomy (NCBI): domain Eukaryota; kingdom Metazoa; phylum Chordata; class Mammalia; order Rodentia; family Sciuridae; genus Callospermophilus; species Callospermophilus lateralis. The sequence goes on from NC_135312.1 coordinate 27,099,800, forward strand.
ACAGCTGCAACACCATCTCGTTTTTTTTCTTTTGGGAATATTTAGCATAAAAATAAATTTACTATGGAGACAAGATGGTGTGGATACCGAAAACAATTCACACCTCTCCAGAGTTGGCCCTCATATTAGCATCATTAGAGTAACAGTCCTGCTGGCATTTCTTGTATCATAAATCTGCATAATTCAAATCCAACATGTTTTTATAAGAACAGACATGGAGTAAAAGGTATGAGTATTTTTTTTTAATAACAAAACATGCCCTTTGAAATAAGTAATAGCAACTGTGTATATATGTATTCAATGAATGAGTAAATGCTTGAGAGAAATAGCACATGTGCATTATATTCTGATTAGTGTTCTAGCAAATTACCACTAGATGAGTTCCTCAAAAACAGATTTAAGGTCCTATGTTTATCGTGGTCAGAAGTCTGAAATGGGTGACAGTGGCATAACTCAGGATGACAACACATCTCTGGTCTTTCTAGAGTTTCTATGGGTGAACCCTCTTTTGTTTGCCTTTGTAAGCATCAGAAGCCCCTTGAGTCCCTTTGCTCATGGCCCTATTCTGCTTTGGTACCAGCAATGCCAATCCTCCTCACACTCCATCTCCCTGATTCTCTTTTCTGATTTCCTCTTCCACTCCTAAGGACTCTTGTAATTACATTAGGCCCACTGGGATACTCCAGAATGATCTCTTTATTTTAAGGTCAATTGATTAGCAAACTTAATTCCATCTGGAATGTTAATTTGCTCTTTTGCCATGTTACTTAACATGTCCACAAATTCAGGAAATAAGACATAGAAATTTTGGAAGATGGGAGTGATTTTACTGCCTATCATACCATGTTACTAAATAACTAAAATGGACAGAGACTATGTCAGGAACAGTTTTTAGAGAATAAAGAATTTAGATTATATCTTAAATGGGAAGAAGTTTAGCAATTTAAACACGAGAAGCATTATTATGATATGGATATGAGGTGTCCCCTAAAAGCTCATATGGGCAACAATGCAAGATAGTTTAGAGGGGAAATGAGTGGGTTATGAGAGACTTAACCTAATCTGTTCATTCATCCACTTGAATGGATTAACTGGTTGCTAATATTTGGCAGGTAGGATAAGACTGAAGGATGTGGGTCAGTATGGGCACACTTTGGGGTTTATGTTTTGTTCCTGGTGAATAAGAGTTCTCTTTGCTTCCTGGTGCCGTATTCTGAAATACTTTCCACTGCCACACCCTTCTGCCTCTCCTCAAGCCCAGAACCCTGGAGTTGGCTGTAAAAGAACCGAATCCTCTGAAACCACCAGCACCAAATAAACATTCCCTCCCTCTGAAATTATATTTGTCAGTTATTTTGGCCACAGTGATGAAATAGCTGGCTAAAACAAGCATCACTTCTTTTTCAAAGATTCCTCCTACCATATATGAATTAGTAAATGGGTTAAAGTGAATTTGTTGTTAAATTCTATGAATACATGAGAACAAGAAAAATTAAAAGAACATAGACCTAACAATAAAGTGTTTAAATCAAATGTTGTGTTCTCACTTAACAAGCTCTATAACCTAGGAATATTCTGTTCCAATTTCCTCAAAGATAAGTTAAGGATAATAGTAGTAGTGTTATGGTTTGGATGTAAGTTGTCGTCCCAAGCTCACATGTGAGACAAATGAAAGAAGGTTCAGGGGAGAAATGATTGAGTCGTGAGAGTCTTAACCTAATCAGTAACTTAATCCTCTGATAGGGATGAATTAGGTGGTAACTGAAGTGGTAGGGTGTGACTGGAGGAGGTGGAAATTAGGGCATGGTTTGATGTACATATTTTGTATCTGGCAAGCAGAGATCTCTCTCTCTGTTTCTTGATGATGAGCTGCTTCCCTCGGTCACTATCTCTGGCCATGGTGTTCAGTCTCACCTGCAGCCCCGAGAAAGGAAGCCGGCCTTCTGTGGACTAAGACCTCTGAAACTGTGAGCCCTCAAATAAACTCTTCCTCCTCTATAATATTATATAATTGTGCTGGTCGGGTCCCTTAGTCACAGCAGCGAGAAAGCTGACTAAAACAAATAGTTAATATACAGATCTTTGTTTTTTGTTGTTGTTGTTGTCGAGTTAGCTGTTTTTTTTTTTTTAAATAAAACTATGACACTATGTGTAAATAAGCTAAATAACCTGAAATGATAGTGTACACATTTCTTAATAAATGTTAATTATAGTGATATTTATTTGGGGGTTAGGCCTCATTAAACGACTGCATATGGATTAAGGCAAGTATTGTTAATGACTTCTAATTCTTTGAAAATCAAGCTCTTTTTTTTTTTTTTTTTTAAGTGGCAAGGATACAACTGTACCATGTTTGGCTGAAGTATCCATACCTTTGCTTGTATATCATGAATTCAAGATACTTGTGGGAAATGTAAGTATAAATGATGAGAAGTTGAGAGTTGCATATAACTTCATTTGCTAAAAAGCAGATTTGAGTTAGAGGGGAATCAATAAATAAATAGGTGTTAGCCTATGCAATGCTGACTAACTTCATATGAAAGATGCTGTAGATTGAAATATACACTAGTATTGTTGATATACACACAAAAATAAAGGAATACTGTTGAGGGCCACAACCAAGTTAAGATGGCGCCTGGCAGTATGCCAGGAGGAGTGGTTTGTGAGCCATTAAGATGATGAGGATTCCTTAATGACAGATTGCTGTGTCTAGATGATGTCAATTAAGTTAAGCTGTGTGTAATTAGTTGGGTATATGTACCTCTGCGGTCCGGCAGAGAAGCGGCTCCTGCTACCTTGGGTGCCCGCGACTTTGAGTTCTCAGTTCCTGCTGAGTTCACTAGCAATAAAGTAGTTCCTGCTTCAACCTTCAAGTTGCTTGTCACCTCTCGGTTATTTTGCCCAGCCAGACTTAGGCAGCCCAGCCGGACTACGGCAGAATACAAATTGCCAATGGAAATATGAAATGTTATAAATTGACAGTTGAAACATTTTTGATATTAAAATGTGAAGGGAATTTGCAGCTTGGAGTAAATATAAAAAAGTTGATGTTTTCCACGAATTGTGAGAAGATTAAATCATCAAGGTGAGTGCAAGAGTGAAAGGGAAGACTTTGGGGGAGAAATGACACAATATTTAGAGGCGGAGGAAAGGAAACAAGGAAATAGAGGTCTGGTTACAGTCAAATCCTCTGTTAAGCCTGGCTGTTAACCTGAAACCTGGAAGAATGTGTGTTGTCTCATGAATCTTCTTTTTTTAGTGACAGGAGCAATCAGAACATGTGTAAATGCTGAAAAACAATTGAAAGCATGGGGCGGGGAGGATTTAATTATATTTTTAAAAGCAATAATAACAAATTAAACAATACCTGCAAGAGGTCAGTTATGTGGACAGAAATGGGTGTTTTTCAGGAAATTTGGGAGTCGTTTCTCCTTGACCAGTGGAAAGGTAATAATTCTGCCATGTAAGCAAGAGGAAAAGGGTCTGTGTAAAGATGCTGAAGTGTGAAGGTGGTGGGAAGATGAGGGAGATCAACTGGAAAACATGAGAGAACAAAGTATAAAAAAATTATTGTGTCAAGGGATAGATAAATGAATTCAAGGAATGGATGCATGAATTCAATACAAAAAATGTCTAAGCACAGACAAGTAAAATAGAAAATTCCCATTAATATAGTGATAAAATTACTGTATTCAGATATTATAAAGATTAAATTAAATTTTAGGTCTGGCATGTGATAACAGCAATCATTACTAATCTTGCCATGTAAAAAAATTCTGGATTATAAAATATTGTTCAGTGGCATTAATCTTCTTTAATGCAAAAAAGGCTTTATTTAGAATTAATATTTAGAAAGTAGGAAAAATAGCAATGGTTTTAGGAAATTTCTGTCGGTTAAAGATCATGCTGGATAATACAATTCAAGTTGGGCAAGTCAAGATCACTGGCAGGAGTGTGTGTATCACTTGCCTGATGTTTATAGACATGAATACACCCAGACTAACAGGAATCTGGCTGAACATGGAAACTGATACTCATGTGGTAAAAGCATAATAAATCACAAACTACCCAAAGAATAACAAGAGATCACAATACTAAAGTTGCATGTGCAATTAATTATATAGCAGAAGATCCAAAGGAGTCAACAGATTAATCCAAACTTACAGGACCAATAGCTATTGAACAGAAGCATGCACACTCTCATAGGTTAGCCACATTTAACATCTATTTTGGATTTTAGTGCACATAAGAAGGAAGAAAAAGGAATCATCATGTTGGATTTCATGCTTACTCATGTATAGTTTTGTATCATGGATTTATTTCTTCAGGTAACCATCGTGTTTATGCAACTTGGTCACTGAGCTAGTCGTAGGAATGCTGGACAGGAGAGGCAAGTATCTACCTTCAGAAAGCTCATTGGTAAGAAAAACAAACTGGAATAATGGCCATAGCAGCCATGAAGGAGGTGTGCAAAAGTTTTATGATACATAAAGGAAGATATTGAGTCCCTCTGAGATCTAAGGGCACAGTAGTGTCAGCCACTTGTGGCTTTCAGAATCGTGTCTCAGGCATACTATACTCAACAGCCTTGAACACAACAGAATTCAGAGAGTTTAAAAAATTAAAAGACAGTTGATCCAGTGATGAGAGTGTGGTGAATGAGTACTGAAAGATGAAGAGGTGATAGAGACAAGGTCAAATGACGTTAAGCCTTGTAAGTTTGGTGGTGATATTGAATTTATACAAAGACCAATGTTTTATACAGGATTGAAATATGATTTCCAATTTAAAAAAAATATTTATTACACTTCCATCATTGAGGAGAATAACTTGGAAGCAGGTGACATTAGAAACCTACCATGGAAGAATCAGGGATGTGACAAAGATGAAGAGAAAAGGGTGTAGTGGTGTGTGTTGTGTGAATGTGTGTTTGTGTGTGTGTGTGTGTGTGTGTGAGAGAGAGAGAGAGAGAGAGAGAGAGAGAGAGAGAGAATGAAAGAGTGAATATACACATATAAATGTACACATGGGACATTTCTCTGTGTTCCTATCTCTCCATAGCTCCCAATCAATCTATGTCACACACACACACACACACACACACAGAGAGAGAGAGAGAGAAAGTATGAACACTGAAACATGGTGATGAACTGGAAGTCAGTAAATTATAATCAAAATGAGTTACACATTACCTCTAAGTATAAGCACAAAATATATCTACATTTATCCATTGTAAGTAAGCTAAGTTGAAATTAATGTTCTATTGAAGTTGATTTATTTTTTTCTGAAAATATTAAGGGCCATTCTACACAGTGATATTAAACTCTAAGGAACATCCCAACACAAATAAGTGAAAAATTTAGAAGTTTATATGAAATAATTGAAAATAGAGAAGCTATAAGTATAATATACAGAAGATTTCTTCTGTCTCCGAGGGACAGAGGAGGAAACAATGAAACAGAATCAATAGCAGCCTTTAAAGAACATGACTACCAAAACAGTTGCTTCTCTGAATCTTCTTTCTGCATCTCTTTACAGGAAGGCTTTTTTAAAAACATTTTTCCAAATATTTTACCTTACTAAAATATTTATTGACTAAAATGTCCAAAGAGATAACTATATCTCACTTCAGCGCCTCTCCACAATCTGGCAATTCACCTCTACAATGTGTTAAGATGCTTGTGTCCTATCCTTTTGCCTACACATCTCCTGCTTGCCAGAATAATTTTTCCATCCCTATCACAACCCTGATTTTTAAAATTTCATCAAGTGTCATTACTAACCTGTTTTCTTCAGCCACATATCATTCTGTACAAAAGTACTTCATCCAAATGCATACAAAAGCATTTCTCTCTAGCATACTAGGAATAATATTTTAACTAGAATGTCAAAAGCACATCTCTCATTGTCCATGGACTCCATTCAGATTATAAACAGATGCTGAAAATCAAGGACTTAATTTGTACAAATACTTTTTTATAAAATGTCAACAGTGTGAGACTCAAGCCCTCACTTCCTTCTCTCATTCATAAATCAGTTTGGATTTGAGTAAAACCAATTTATTTTCAAAGTTGAAGAAGGTAGTAATCATATTTTTTCATTCTTGTCATATCGCTTTACTAATATTGCCAAATATTTCAGAGAGAAAGAAAAATTCTATTCATGAGCTGGGTTTAAAAATCAATAGGCCCCATCTTTTAAACTATACCATGTTCATAATTTCTGACAGTCATAGCGGAAAAGAATGGCAGACTACACTGCTATCAGTAACTCCTGTTCAGAGGTTATATAAGCAAAACAAAGTCAATGCAAAGTCTGCTCTACTCCCAAAGGGGGTCTTAAAAGTCCAGAAACGAGGTTTGCGATGCACGTTGATGAATCCAATTATTCTGACACTACAATAGGGGTTCTTGAAAGTAAAATGTACAAGATAGATCTACATATGAAGGCCTCGATCCATTTATAGACTGGGAGAGTCCATTTACATTTTATTTAAAAGTATGTAGGACCAATTGAAACACGTTACATTTGACAGAAGAATGGATTTATGCAGCAATTCAGAGAACTGCAGAAGCAGGTTTTTATCCTGTTTGACCTAGTGTGAACCAATGCTTTCCCCTTAGACATTCTGATTTGAATTCTCATTAAGACATGTAAAACATCACACTTTTAACATCCTATGCATTCTAGAAATAAAGGCTATTAAATTTCAGCATCCATGGAAAGCCTATAATTTATGTCCTCGATGATGAGTCTTCAGATGGCTTTAAAACTGATTACATTTACATTTTTTTGATTTAATCAGTTGTTAGCATTACAGAATGATAGTGCCATGTTGTATGTGAGCAAAGCTAATCTTTCTGTCTTATGAAAAATAAAAGTAGTATTGGAAAGTTTCCCTGGTTATCTCTGCTTCTGTGTTAGAGTAAATACCTGAAAGTTTATACCATTTATTCTGAAACTTGCATTATATTTTAGTCTTAAATGCAGTATAATGACCATTAGCTTCCGGTTCATCAACACTCTCTTTATAAAGTACTTATGATCTACTGTTCAAAATCGGGTGGCACAGAACATTTGCAAGTCTTATTTATCATTTTGTGATATGGTAACGCAAAAGAGTGGATTTGGATTTTGAGAAGTTGATTGTGTAACACCTAAATAATATAAATATGCCCTCAATTTGTGGTGAAGGTATGATGGAGATGCATATTTGGAGACATATTTATGGGATACATTTAACTTAGTACTACAAATCAGTCAGTATTTGAGATAATAAAAAGGCAGTTTTGATAAGATTAATTAACTGAAACTTGAAATAATTGGTCTTTCAGAGTCTGTTGGTTATTAGTTAATTTGATTTAATAATTTAATCATGAATATTTATTAAATGTATATCATTTGAAATAAATAATAAAAATTAAATTCTAATAGCTTTGTAAAAGATGGCAGAGAAAAGGCATGATCTCTAACTTCAAAAAGTTTAACTCTAGTAGAAAAGATGCACAATGTATATAATATATAAATTATAAGATATCAAAATGCTTACCCATTAATATTATTCAACAATGTATTTTTGGATTGGGAGTTGTTCTGTGTCAGTACTATTCTAGGCTCCTTTCTGTAAAGTTCTAAAGTCTAGAAGGGTAACACAGTCAATAAACAGGAAGGGAAGTAATCGAATGACTTCATTTCATAAAGTGAGAAATTCAATGCACAATGAAATCAGATGATGGGAAAGACTGACCTTTGCAGGTGTAGGTAGAGATGGACATGAATACTTGGCCTCTAAACTCATGAGCTTCCTAAAGAAAGACATTTGTCCTAGTCATAACCACCTCCTCAACAAACCTGAATATAGAAAAGCAACTTTAATTTATATTCTTTTCTTCTTTGGTACAGGGGATTGAACCCAGGAACCTTGAACCACTGAGCTATATCTGGAGTCCTTTTAATGAGCCAGAGTCTCACAAAGTTGCTTAGAGCCTTACTAAATTGTTCAGGCTAGAGTTGAATTTTTACTCCTCTTGTCTTAGCCTGCAGAGTTGCTGGGATTACAGACATGTACCACTGTGTGCAAATGAATTACATAGTACTAGTTATTTTAAATTGTTTTGTGCTGTCATATCCCAAATATCTAGAAGAGTATCTGGAAGATTGCAGTTTCATTTATTGAATTAATGAATTTACATTTTCTAAATTAGTGAACAATCAGATATGGGGAAAAAACTTATACATCTAGGAAGCAGAGAAGGTAAGATTCAAGCTGTAAATTTTATAAATTATACTCAATTATGTATCTTATTAAAAGTAGTAGTTGTATGAGCTGGAGATATAGCTCAGTTGGTAGAGTGCTTGCCTCACATGCACAAATCTCTGAATTCAATCCCCAGTACCACACAAAAAGTAGTTACATTAATGATTTGCAAACCAAATTTTAATTTTATATTGATTTCACATTTAATTTATGATATTTAAATTCATACTTGTATACTTTTTGCTTTAGTTATAATGAATTATGCACAGGACTTCAAATACAATTTTATTATTACTACTTAGTAAATTCAGCTTTCTCTCTTTTCTCCCCAAAATATATCTAGTTTGGGAAAAAATTTCAACAAAATAAGTTGTTTATTAACTAAATGATAGATATTATTCAAATTTTAAAGTGTAAATAATAGCCTGAGCCTGGAGTTGGGAATATGAATAAATAGCATACATGGAATACATAATTTATGATTGATGATGTTAGTGAACATTATAAGTCAGTTTAAGGTTAACAATTGCACCCTTATACTATTACATCAAACCAAGTCTAAAAATACAGAAACATATAGATGTTAATCCAGAAAACAAAAACAAGAGACTTCTGGAATTTGATTATTACCACACATACAGAATCAATAGGGAGTTTAAGAGTAGTTGGCATTAAAGAACACTTAGAGGCTTTTGAATTAATACATTTTTAACATATTTGGGAAATCAATAGAAAAGTTTTAAAATCATTTTGACTGCAGTTATGACATTACTTCATTTTGTCAATAGAAGAGTAGAAAAAAAAAACAAACTTCAACTTTGTGGCCAAAATATTGATCATGGTTTTTTTGTCAGATGGATAGAGCCATCAATCAAACTAAGAAAATAAAAATAGAGCACAATTTTTGTTAGAAAATATCAGGCATAGTTTTGCTTAAAAATCAGTCATGATTATAGTTTTACAGATCACTTAAATTGTTAACCACTACACAACTAATAAATTGTGTTGTATAATTTCAATCCTTTTATTGGCTAATTCACCACATTCAATCATATAATTCTACCTCTCAATTCCATCTGGGAGAATAAAATTTAGCTGATATTAGCATATAAGAAACTATTACAATGAATTGAGTTTAACCTACATATACTAAATACAAACTAATTTATTCCAAACAAGTGCACTAAAATGGATGGATACAGAGTGAATCAGAAACAATGCTTTCCTTATTCTTCAAGAACACACGTGAAATATAACACTTTCCAAGTCAAACTCACTGCTTCATGAAATACGTGTGGACTTTTCTTGTGTAGTGATTCATGTTTCTAAACATTTCAAAATGTTTTATAAACCAAAACACCTTGGGGAAAATAATTTCAGCAGAATGTTTTTTTTTTAAATAATCTGGATATTTTGTTTGCTTGTCTAGTCTTGCTAATTTGTAAGCATGATAGAGTAGCAACCTCATTTTGTAAAAAATGCAAGAACTATAATTTTATATTCTCTGCTAAGCATAAATATGGTAAACGGAGTGCCATATGGCCCATCATTATAAAAGTTAGTATTTCCACTTGCTTTGTAAATCTCTTCAATTTTATGGAGCATAGAAAAAAAAAACTAATTGCTAACTGAGGTCACCACATTCTCTCTCTGAAGCACTAAATATTCATGAGTTTACTATATATATTTTTTTCAAGAGAAAAATAAACTATTTGTAAAGGGAGGCTAATATGATGTAGTTATTATTTCTTTCTCAGTTTTTTCCCCATGAGATGTGTGTTTACTGGACATCTAACAAAAAAATTGATTCTCTTTTCAGGAAAATTAGATGAATTTATTAAAAAGTACAATGATGAGCCTTTTTAGTAATCCAATGTAAATTAGCTTTCACATAAATGAGGACTTTCAGAAAGCCAAACTTGAACTCTTTATAAAACTGTGCAAACTCATTTAGCTATGCAAGTATTACATTTTCTTGAATATTTCTTAAGCCAGCAATTAATTTTAATCATACAAATAACATTTATTTTGTAAGGTAATTTTCTTTTTTATTAATTTTACCAGTATGTACTGATATGCATCACAATGAAGAAAATGTCATCACATAAGTCTTTTACTTAATGCAATAAAAATTGTTTCCATTGCTTATAAACCATTACTGATGACTTTGATTCTGAACATGGTTGCAATCAATATGATGCCAAAATATTTTAGAAAAGCTGTAACATAAATTTTAAATAGGTTTTTTTTTAAGGAGAGAGAGAGAGAGAGTGAGAGAGAGAGAATTTTTTTTTAATATTTATTTTTTAGTTTTCGGCGGACACAACATCTTTGTTTGTATGTGGTGCTGAGGATGGAACCTGGGCTGCATGCATGCCAGGCGAGCGCACTACCACTTGAGCCACATCCCCAGCCCAGTAACATAAATTTTAATTGATAAATAGAATAATTCTTCAGACTGTGATGGTAGTTGTGGTGATCACTTTGTGTGTGCATGTTTGCACGTGTGTGTCTTAAAATTGGCAATATACTACTACTTCACCTATAATTTAATGAGTAACTGATTATTATAAGAACTTATAAGAACGAATTATCTGCTTTTTAATAATTTATTTTGGAAATGTAGCATGTTAAATAGCAAAGGGATATTATAGTCGTTTACTTTTCATTGTTTTTATTTTGTTTCAAAAGGCTTTCATTTTATTTGTATCATTTTGTTTGAAAGAAAGTGTTTGTATTCATAGTCACCACTATCACACACACATATCAATATAAAAGATAATGAAAATCCATACTCATGTTAATATTATTCCCAAGTTTTAGTTCAGCTAACAACATACATGAAAAAATTACATGAAAGGTAAGACCTTAAATAAATAAATAAATAAGAATTTCTCACAAAATAAATAAAAATTTCTGGCAATTTAGAACATTTTCCAGTACTACAAACTCATTAACAAAGTAATTGCTATAAGGAATTTTTTGTTCAAACTGTTAAGTGATTCGTTTTTCAAGTGTGGAATGCTTGATAAACTAGTATCTTCTGCACTCTACTATAAATACTGTAATTAGCATTAGGAATAATTTTATGGAAAATTCCATCATTACTTGAAACCCTGTGTTAATTATTATAAATGAGAAAAAAAACATAGGATTAGGTAGTGCAGACAAGGGTGTTCTGAGATTGATAGAGTTGGTAATTATCCTGAGAGTTGCCAGAATTGGTAAGTAGGCTTGTGTTTGTTAGGCTTGGAGCATTTCCACAAAATAACAAAAGAAAAAAATGCTTTCTTCTGAATCATTAATTGAATGGCTTTTTTAAAATTAAATTTATTGGGGGAATTTTTTATTTCCAAATATACTATAGTCCGTTTCTCCTTTTCTTAAGATTAAATGAAATGCATCTAATTACTGACAACACATACCATCAATGTTTGTTCAATATATGAAACTTCACATTTCAATTTATCTTTTCCAATAAATTGCATTTGAGAATAAAACTTTGTGGAGGAGGCCCTTCGAAAGAAATCTTGTGTTGAGAGCCACAGCCGAAGGGGCCCCAGCAAACTTTCAGACTGCCAGCTGATGATTGGCTCACAGGGGCCCCAGCAACATCTAGCTGATTGGCTCCTCTGCGGTGATGCTCATTGGGCTGTTTCCCTGCCCTTTCAGGCCACGGAGCTGCTCATTGGGGGACTTTTTTGGCTCCGCCCACACGACCCAGCCAGTCGCCTTCAAGAGCAGGAGGATTGTGGGAGGTGGAGAGGTTGGTGGTTGAGGGAGTGGCTTGTGGGAAGCCAGTGGAGGCAGTTGGGCTCTGAGGGTTTTTTCCTGAGGAGCTGTTTTGTTTGGCATGTGTGGTTCTAAAAATAAAGTTAGTTTCTTTTGACAAGTGGCTCCTGAATTGTGCCCAGCCAGACTGCGGCAATCTTATACTACAGAAGGTTCAGTAATGCTCTTCAACAGTTATATTTACAGAAACAGGCCACCCATTTGTGCATGAATGCAGCACAATTTGTAAAGTGCCAGGAAATGTACTAAGGCTCAGAATACATAGGAGGGGCCAAAGGGCAGAAGAAGACACAGTGCATGCCTGCATAAAGATTGCAATTTAGTGCACTAATCAGATAATCACAAAAATTTTAAAACAATTCTTCAATTGATACAAATGTCATGTAGGAACCTAAATAGTACTATAAGAAGCCAGTAAAGAAAAATTATGATTGAAACCTATCAGGCAATTTTAACAAGACTGCTGCAGATCCTCAAAATTTATTTTTCCATTGCTTTAATGAGAGTAAGTTCAAATAGTTCTTTGCCTCCATGAACTTAGTTCATGATTTTCAAACCTGACACACTAGTTTGAATTAGAATAACCAATTATGTGTATTTTAACAAGAAGCTATTTATATGCATTGGCCCAAAAGTCTGTCTCTAACAGTAACAATTTCTACATTATGATTTGAGAATAATAAGAAAAATATATGTATAAAAGAGTATATATAATGTGTTTATGCCATTTATAACTCATTACATTGTGTCATTTAGTCTCATGTCTTAAACTCTGAAAGGCACCAAAAATTGGTTTTTCACTTATTAAAATCATGTTCCAGTACACTTCTTAAATTTAATATAACTTAATGAGAATAGAATTTAGTGAAACAGAAATAATAAATTATTTAAAAGCTAAAGCTATACTGAATAGAACCCTGAAAATCCCCTGAGGTGATGCATAGGATCCCAAAATAATGTATTTCTGCCAAATTGGAGAGGCTGGTTCATCACTTTTATATACATTACTAGTTCACAATTGTAATTTGCATTGTATATTTGAGTGCTGGTTGCTGAACAGCTAGCTAACACCTAATGATAAAAATTTTAAAACTCAGGTGGCAGACAACATTTTTCCGGATTTTATGATAAAAAGGGAATTAAACAACTGCTTTATTATATAGTAATCACATGGGATATTTTAATTTTCTTTGAAAACTTGAATACTAAATTAGAACTTTCTAGTGAGACTAGAGCAAAGTATAATGCTCAATGCATACCAGAAACAAAATTATTATTTAGAAACATAACAATGTAATTTAAGAATTAAGAATAGGAAGGAAAAATATATTGTGAGTTCCAGAAAGTATAATACACAAAGATAATCCCACCTCAGAACATCTCTACCCATATAAGTGGGATAAATCTTTGGTAATTATTATATTTTATCACATATCAGCCTAGTAGCATTATAGAAATATAAATTTTATTTTAGGTTAAAATATTTATGTTAGAATAAAATATTAATTGTTAATAAGACAAATTGCATGCTATAATTCTATTTTTTTCATTAAACTTCTATTTGATTTTAAGGACAAATATAATAAGATTCCAGTTCATAGGACAAATTAAACAATGCTGCTATTATATGAAAATAAACTTGATTTTAATTTTTATAATTCATTAAGACTCATTTTGAAATAATACATGTCTCAATCACAATTATCTAATTATAATTTTTATAAATTTATATGATCTTTCTGGAAAATAAATTAGCAGTATTTATCAAGAACTCAAACTATTTATAATTCTAATGCAGTAATTCTATTTCTATTAATTATTTCTAGGTAAATATTATCAAATATTTATGTACAAAGACCTTAATAAATATGTTATATTTACTTTATATTATATAAATTACAGAACAAGAATAAGGTTTGACCATGCTTGTGCCACTAAACTTTATTATAAGATTGGATAAATATATACAATGTCACTATTATTTTTAATTTTCATTTATTTCAACATGCTTCAATATTAAGTTGTCATAGCATTTGTTCTCTGAATTTTGAATTTTTTATCATTGTTTCCCATGTATTCATTATTATATGTTATATTACATAGTTACATATATCTAAATCTTCAAAATTAAATTTATCAACATATTTTTATTGATTAAAGTTTTTATTACAGAAATAAGCCTGTATTAAGTGATGTCTACACTTGAGTTGCAAAGAAAATATTGCATATACCTATAAAATTTATAAATTAAATGTGTATACTCTTAGGTTTTTAATTGACGCATAGTATTTGCACATAATGGGTGCAGTGTGAAGTTTTTTTAATGTAATGAACAGATTAGAACAACAGGCATATCTATTTTCTAAATATATGTACATTTGTTCCAAGTTTAATATTATTTATAACAGATTCTATTATATTTAGCATGTATAATTTGTAATACATGGATATTAACATTTAAGTATTCTTACATAATCTCAAATTCTTTTTAAATTTATTTATTTGTACTAATTAGTTATACATGATATTGGAATGTATTTTTACATATTATACATATATGGAGTATAACTTCTCATTTTTCTGGTTGTACATGGTGTATAATTACATTGTCATACTATATATATATATATATATATATATATATATATATATATATATGATGTTAATGTCCTATTCATTCTACCATCTTTCTATTTCCATTCTCTCCCCTTTATACTCATTCCAATTCTTCTAATCCAAAGTACCTCTATTTTTCCCTACCCTTCCAACCCTATTGTGAATCAGCATTCACATATTGCAGAAAACATTTGGCCTTTGATTCTATGGGATTGACTTATTTCACTTAGCATAAAATTCTCTACCCATCAATTTATCAGCAAATGCCATAATTTTATACTTCTTTAAGGCTGAGTAATATTCCATTGTGAATATATACCACAGTTTCTTTATTCATTTATATGTTGAAGGATACCTAAGTTGGTTCCATAGTTTAGCTATTGTGAATTTAGCTGCTATGAACATCAATGTTGCTGAGTCACTGTAGTATGCTGATTTTAAGTCCTTTGTGTTTCAACCCAGGAGTAGGATACATGGGTCAAATGGTGGTTCCATTCCAAGTTTTCTAAGGAATCTCCATACTTCTTTCCATAGTAGTTGCATCAATTTGCAGTCCCACTAGTGTATTTCTTGATAATTGTTATGCTGACTGGAGAAGATGAAATCTCAATATAGTTTTGATTTGTATTTCTCTAATTTCTAGAGATGTTGCACTTTTTTTCATGTATTTGTTGATCAATTGTATTTCATCTTCTGTGAAGTGTCTCTTCAGTTCCTTAGCCCATTTTATTGAGTTATTTCTCTTTATTGTTGCTGTTGTTGTTTTATTTGTTTGTTTTTGTGTGTGTGTGTTTTTTGAGTTCTTTTTATATCCTGGAGATTAGTGATCTATCTGAGGTGTATGTGATCAAGATTTTCTCCCATTCTGTAGGCTCTCTCTTCATGTTATTAATTGTTTCTTTTCCTGTGAAGAAACTTTTTAGTTTGATTCCATCTCTTTTACTGATTCTTGATTTTACTTCTTGAGCTTTAGAATCCTTGCTAAGGAGATCAGCTCCTAGCCAACATGGTGGACATTTGAGCCTAATTTTTCTTCTATTAGGCACAGTGTCTCTGTGCTGGTGTTTAAGTCCTTGTGCACTTTAAGTTGACTTTTGTACAGGGTAAGAGAGGTTTAATTTCATTTTGCTGCATATGGATTCCAGTTTTCCTGGTACCATTTGTTGAACATGCTATCTTTTCTCCAATGTATATTTTTGGCACCTTTGTCTAGTATGAGATAACTACATTTATGTGGGTTTGTCTCTGTGTCTTCTATTCTGTATCATTGGTCTATGTGTCTGTTTTGGTGTCAATATTGTGTCATTTTTGTTGCTGTGGCTCTGTATTATAATTTTGGGTCTGGTATTATGATGCCTCCTGCTGTACTTTTCTTGTTAAGATTTGCTATGTCTATTCTGGGTCTCTTATTTTTCCAAAGATTTTCATGACTTATTTTTCTATTTGTATGAAGAATTTCATTGGGATTTTAATAGGGGTTCCATTAAATCTGTATAACGCTTTTGGTAGTATGGCCATTTTGACAATATTAATTCTGCCTAAGAGCATGGGAGATCTATTTTTTCCTTTAGTGTTCTATAGTTTTCATTATTGAGGTGTTTTATATTTTTCATTAGATTGATTCCCAAATATTTTATTTTTGAGGCTTTTATGAATGGGGTAATTTTTATAATTTTTTGTTCAGTAGATTCATTACTGATGTATAGAAATGTAATTGATTTATGGGTGTTAATTTTATATCATGCTAACTTGCTGAATTCATTTATTAGTTCTAGAAGTTTTCTGGTGGAATTTCTTGGATCTTCTAAATATATAATCATGTCATCAGCAAATAGTGATAATTTGAGTTCTTCTTTTCCTATTTGATTTTTCTTTAACATTTTTCTTCTCTCTAATTGCTCTGGCTAACTCCAAGGATGATAACAGACAGTACTGAAATGCAGAAGGTAATCAGAAACTTTTTTGAAACTTTATATACACTAAAATAGAAAATATTGTAGATATTGACAAATTTCTAGACATACATGGATTGCCCAAATTGAATCTCGAGGACATACACAATTTAAACAGAACAATTTCAAGCAAGGAAATAGAAGACACCATCAAAAGCCCACAAGTTAAAAAAGCCCTGGATCAGACAGATTCTCAGTTGAGTTTTTCAGTTAATTCTTCAATTAACACCAATACTCCTCAAATTACACCATGAAATACGAAAATACGAAATCCTTCCAAACTTGTTCTGTGAAGCTAGTATCACCCTGATACGGCAGTCAGACAAAGACACATCAAGAAAAGAAAACTTCAGACCAATATCCTTGATGAACATAAATGCAAAAATTCTCAATAAAATTCTGAAAAATTTTATACAAAATCATATTAAAAGGATAGTGCACCACATTCAAGTGGGTTCATCACAGGGTTGCAAGGTTGTTTCAACATATGGAAATTAGTAGATGTAATTCATCACATCAATAGACAAACATAAGAATCATATGATAATCTCAATAGACAACGAAAAAGAATAAGACAAAATATAGCACCCCTTCATGCTCAAAGGAGGGATAATAGGAACATATGTCAACATTATAAAAGCTATATATGCTAAACAAAAGGCCAACATCATTCTAAATGGGGGAAAAAATTGAAAGCATTCTCTGTAAGAACTGGAACAAGGCAAGTGTAGCCTCTTTCACCAATCTCAAAATCTAAATAGTGTTTTTAATTTTTACAATGCTTTAAATTTTAACAACAAATATATGCATAATTGCTATATTTAAACACAAAATTTAATGTAATTAACATTTTTTCTCAAATAGTTAAATAAAAACTACAGTACTTCAATTTTCAGACAAAGCTATTGAATATTGTAATTTTCACTACAGTTTGATATTGTTTATTTTTAAACACAGAACTAAATGGTTATCACAAACTTAAGAAATTAAATGTCAACATTCTATTCATAAACACTTCCACATAAATAAGAGTATATTTCACAAATGAGTGTTAGGAAATGATATTTTTATTATGTTTTGAGAATTTTCTTTAAATAAACCACTCTTTTGAGGTATAAATGGTATACAAAAAGCTTAATGTACAATTTTAAAAAATTAAATTCTAATGTTTAACATCCTTTGACATAGGAAACCAGACCCTATAACCTTTAATTGCTTTCTGTGCATGAAAAAAAAAAAATCTACCTACTGCAGTATTCAATTGCTAACATTGGTAAAGAAAATAATTCTTAGATTTTCAATAAATAATTATCATTGGAGTGCTTATAATGCAACCTGATTTAATTGCTTCTGGCAATTAAAACTTGTTCTTGGTATGAAAACTAAAGTTATGAATATATTGATATTTCCAATGATATTAATCCTCTAAAATCTGTAACTTTAAAGCAAAATATATTTTCCCAAATTTTCATTTTGTGGAAATCCACTTACCCAAATTTTTTGTCAGATTAAACCTAAGTATGTTATTAATAAATGTGAAGAAATTTTCAGACAAATAAAGAAAAAGGACAGTTCTAAAATATACATAGTTGTTCAAATAGGTGAAATTAGATATCCTTGACAAATATAAATTCTCCCACTAAATATTAAAAGTTAAACTTAAGCTCCTGGATCTCACTTGTGTATTAGTTGAGTTCCAGTCTAGGCATTAATGCCATTGTTGATAATTTAAGTATTGTTTGCATTTAGATGATTTGATAAATTTATCATCTGAACGCTTTCTGTTAGTCTTTTGAAAAGAGGACTTCTTACAATATGTTAGTAATTTTCAACAAAGTGCATGGCATGAATTAAATAATTAAATATTTATGGAAATAGATTTCACATATGTATGCAAAAGTAATTAAATAAATCATTATGAGTGAGTCATGAAAGGAAATTTGAAAATAATTCTCTTTCTTAGTATTGTTTGAATAGATAATTTGGTTATCACTTTAGATGTCATAAATCCTAAATTAACATTTTTAGACATCAGTTTAGTGTTCTAATTAATAATGATTTCTTTTTCAAAAAGTATCTCCAATAAGCATAAGGTTAGTTGGTAAATAAATCACTGTGTATGTGTTTGAATGTTCTGAATTGTTTTTCTTTATTCATTATGTTAATTTCACTCAGCTTATATTGTGACTGAATCACATTATACATTTGTTCTTTGAAATATTGAGTTAGAAAATATACAGAGAGTTTGAAAAAAAACAACATTTTCCCCCAAAATTCATTGCTAAGTCCTTGTACCATTATGCTATTAGATCTATTAGGCCAATGATAATTAAAATGACTCCTAGAAGTCATGGACATTCTATTTTATTATTTCAAATATGATCACAGCAACAACTCCATGTATCTTCTTCAATATTAGTATTTTACAAAATAAAATATAAATTATTTTGATATCTTTACTTAAAGAAACTTTCAACGTATCACTTTCACCAGTGTCCACAGACTGTCAGAATTTTCTTGGTAATAAAAATTCTCCAAAGTTTAAATAGTGTACATAATTCTTATCATAAAAATCTATATTTTCTTTTGTTCAGTGTTCAAAGAATTAGCAGGTAGACTCCAATAATTATTTACAATTTATATATTACAAAATTTAAATTGATCCTCATATGCATTAAAGTCTTAGTTAACCAGAGATTGGAGAAAGCAAGAAAGACTATTTGTCTGATTAGAAGAAGAAGAAGGATGTGTTTAGACTCTGGTCCAAAAAATGTTTAAAGGGCAACTGTTAACTAAGTTCTACAGAGCATTCTTTAAAATTAACTTGAAGGTAGCATTAGGAAAAAAGATCTGGGAAGATTATTTGAATATGAAAATTAGTTCCTTTATCAAAGTTTTCCCAAATAAGTCCGGAAAGAAAGAAATACCCCAGTGGAATACTAGGAAGCAAGTTTGCCTTCTGCAGGTAAGGTGGAACACATCTTAATAAATGAAATTTTGTGGACCAAAAAGCAACAGTTGGTGTATAGAAATTAATGCAACTTAAGACCTCCTAAGTGTTTTCAAATTTTATAATTGTATTTGAAAATGCCAATGTGATGTGATGTGTGGAATGGTATATGTAGTCATTTAAAAAACAATTAACAAAATGTCAATTATAACATGGTTTAAAGGGCCAAATATGGTTGAAAAAATAAACATTGTGGAGAAACAAACTTAAGAAAATTGAAATATGAAAACTCTTCCCAACATGTAAGCTGTAAGTACATATTCACATTGGGAACGTTAGAAATTATATCAAGGGAGCATTCTTCACAAGCAATTATTTTTTTGAGCACCTCCAGTGAATAAATGCTTAATGTTTGGTTAAACATTTTTACAGAGATGATTTGACGAGTGAATGACTGCACGAGTATTTTTGTGATAGTAAATTTCTGTACCATATTTGTACCAGTATTTTAACTGAAAAGGACATCACAGTTGTCATTGGAACTGGGTAGTTTTGGTCTGACCTTTGTCTTTGCCCTAGTTCCTTTATCACAGAAAAATTCCTAGATCAAGTAGGCAAGGAATACAGGATAGGGAGATTGACATGGAAGTTTTATGTATATCTCATCCTAAGAGTTTCCACTGAATTTCAGCAAATCCTTCTCATGTGTGAATATAGTATCCTTCCTCAGTTAAACATAATGGTTTTTGATGAGTACCTGTAAGACACTGAAAATATTCTTTATTTGCTATCTCCTTCAGATTAACTGATAGCACCAGAGTAGATACAAGTTAAGAAATGCTATAGAAACATATGCCCTTTGGGAGTTAGCAGCACCTATTTTAAAGATATAATTCATCATACACTTAAGTTTTTTTAAAGTATATGGATAATTTTCACAAAATTTGTAATATAATAAAAGATTACAACCCTCCAAAATAAGAGCAGATATCAAGTTTAGCAAACATGTAGTTTAATGCGCGATAATATGTTAGAAAAACCTCAATTTGGGATGGGGTTGAGGCCCAGTGGTAGACTGCTTGCCTAGCACTCATGAGGCACTGGGCTTGATCCTCAGCACCACATTAAACAAACAAACTACAAAAAAAAACTTACTAAGTATACAAACTAAAGGTATTAAAAATGAAATAAAAAAATAATACCCTCAATTTTCATGTGACGTCAACACTTAGCAAATGCATAACTTTGGACAAATTACTCAACCTCATAAGCTTCACTTTTGTCATGTATACAACTTGGACAATCATACCAAATTATGGTGGGAAGAAAAGAGTAATGCTTATATCTCTGTATGTGTATATACCAAATAACCTAAAGCTCAGCAAAAATGGGGCAATCAAAAATTATTTTTACATTAATATTACCACATCTGTGAGGAATATCTTCTCAAGTAAAAAGAAAAAAATTAATTTTGTTCTCTTGTGCTATATTGAAAACGAAAGCTGTAATTGAGACTGAAAGAGATATATATGCAAAGAATGAAAACAAAAATTGAAAGCTCAAATTAAATATATAGAACAATAGTAGGGCCACAACTGTCAGTGCAAAAAGGAAAAAAAAATCATTATAGGAAGGACAGAAATAAATAATGCAGAGGAAGAGGGCATGGAGAAGAAAATGCTTCGTGCTAGTCATGAAGACAGCTATAAAAAATAATTCATACCTCTATTTTACAAATGAAGGAATGAAATTCAGAAATATTTTGTGACTTTCCCAAGGTTACCAATGATTGAAAACTGAACAAGCTATTTCATAACTAAATCCAATTTCACTCTATTATATCAAACTAAACGACTTCATTTTATGATTCCGCATTTCTGAACATTAACCACACCTATATTTTAGATTAAGTATGTTAGATAAACACCTTAGTTTCAAAAATATTTACACAACATTTCTGTTCTTTATTTTATCAATAACTAGATTTCTGTTCTTTTATACCCTAACTTGTAGCTCAAAAGAAAGTATTCAAACCATCTTATCAATTCATTTTCATAGACTTTTTTTCTTTCTGGTGTATTTACTTATGAATTTCTGGTATCACCTGTAATGAAAAGACAGTATATTAAAATATAATTGTTTTATATAGACTGTTAATTGTGCTTTTAAAAGTCTTATTATGTAAAACTTCCTATTTCTAGAGTTTGCTCTATTTACAAAAATTATAAATATAATTGGAACATGGTCTGAAAGTAATCTAGAGCACTTTTTTCTAATACTATATTCTCTTCACATCTAAAATTGTGATGGGGAAATTATGCTTATCATGCTTATCAGAAAGCTATTAGTACTGAGATTGAGGAAATATTGCTCATTCATTGATGTGTCAATGAAAATATATTTGTGAAGTTTTTGGTTTATATATAGGTACTTTATTTTTAAAGGTAAACAGCATTCAGAGAATCATGCTTTGTCTTGTATTGTGTTAAAAATATTTACAGTTATCTAGATATGGGTGTTTTTATGTAGTAACTCATCATAAAAAGTAATGTTCCAGAAATTTAGCTACTTACTTCTCAAAAGAAAAGACTAAGAGTCATTACTTTAACAATTAACAAATGTATTGAATTCTTCACACAATTGTCAAGGACTATTCTAGTCACCAAATTATAGGGAGAATCATAGCTCACAAAGGCCTAGTACTTTGTTATTTAGAGACAAAAATTTATCAATAATCTGGTGACCTGATAAAGTAATTTAAGTTACTGGTAAATTTAGTAAAAAATAATGTCAATATCTGGAGCATAATTTGAGCTTGATTTAAGAAGATATTTTTTAAGTTTTTATTTTAAAGTATACCTATGATCTAAGGCCAAAACAATGATACAAAGCCAGTTGTGAGAACATTTGGGGCCAGAGTTCTCCTAGGCCTTGGAAGAACTATAAGAGGACAGGAACTTGGTGAGATTGGTTCCCTTGGGAAGGAACATAGGCCCTGAAATCACATATAACAAAAGAGCCCAGACTGTGCAGGCCTGTGGGGCCCTGATAAATAATTCATATTTTAAGGATTATGGGAAGACATTGGGAGGTGTTGAGATAGAAATAACATAATCTGCTTTATTATTGTAAATAAAGACCATACTTCTGCTTAGTAGACCCTGTATTAAGAAAATAAATAAATAGTACTATATTAAGAAAAAGAAATGCCTAAAAGACCCTTGACAGGAGATTTTAGGAAAAATTATTTCATTAACATTTTAAGAATGCCACTGATAATAATATTGAGAAACCTTACGAAGACCCTGCTTTGTATCAGACACTCTCCATATATTATTGTATTTTTCTATTACAACAACCCTGTTAAGTATTTGAGGAGAACACAAATTGTATACCTTGGAAGTCTTGCCTGTAATCACTAAGGGATAATTTATGACAGAGTTGCAGAGGGATATATCAGCTTGCCCAACTAATAAAGTGGTAGGCAGACTGTCTCTTCGCCCAAGGACATTATTTACTCAGTTGTATAAATTTAAAAGATTGAAAAGAGCTATCATTTTTCAGCATTTTCTAGATGCCAGGCACTATGTGAAATGATTTATGTGCATTAGCTCACTTAATCCTTGATAATTCAAGAGTTATATTTAGATACCAGTTTTATTCCCATTTTTAGGAGAATAAAATGAACCAGAAAGAAGCTAAATTTTATAGTTTTATAGCTAGAAATTTGCAGAAGCAAGGTTCAAATCAAGTTGTCTAATTTTAACTTGCTTACTTAAATATGGCTCTGCTATAAATTCACTTCATCATGAATTGTAGTTTGTATTTTATCTTGATATACTGTCTGTACATGTGGCTTTATAGACAGAATATCTGGGCTGCAGACCTGGGAGCTCCTAAGAAAGTTGTGCTTATATAAAGATTTTAGAAACTTGGTTAAAATTATACAAAATGGGAACACTAACAAATGTGGTTTTGCAGGTGGGAAAAAAGAGTCAAACATAACTGAATTAATGAGGTTGTGGAAGTTCCCAGCAGCTGGCCTTCCTTGAACCTTTTTCTCCACAAGATCATATGTTACTAGGACCTTATTTATTTCAATTTTCTATAAGTGCTTTGACTATGCACACACACAAAAAAAGTAAATAAATCACCTTAGGCTACATTATTCAGCTATCACAATCAATTCCCACATGTTACAGTTTTTAATGTCAAAAGGTTTGTCACTTTTATATTTACTATATGTTTGTTTTGTTATGTTTTTATCCCAGGCTAAAAGAGGAACTTCCCTTATTGGAAACATTTTGAACTGGTAAAAACAATGATAGAACCCAGCAATGACACTTAAAAATTTCCTTTTAGACTCTCCTAAGTTGCTTCTACTTACAATGCTCTGATCAAAGCATAGCACACAGAAAAGGACAATATTACTGCAGCAGCCTGTATAATTCTGCTTTAGGGAATAGTAGGAGATACTTGGAAACAAAATACAATCAATAAATGTCTAAACTCTAAGCAATAAATAACAAATTACCCGATTCTAGTCCTCCTCTTTAAAAAGACACGCTCTTCCCAGACTGAAAACCCATAACCCCATCCAATAATAATATCAGTGTCTAAGTCCAGGATTGAGTGATGGTATCTCTTTCTACCCAGGTATGGCTGACTATTGTGATACATAGACCTATAAACAATAGCAATCTACACAGCAAACAACCAAAGCAGGAGGCAGGGCAGGGGAAGTAACCAAATATAGGTGAAAAGCTCTAGGACTTTGGCCTGTGCAATGGTTATTTTGATATGAACTCAAAGGCAACAAAAGCAAAACTAGACAAGTGAGATTGCACCCTACTAAAAGGTTTGTGCACAGCAAAGGAAACAGCAGAGTGAAGAAACAACTTAGAGATCTGGAGAAAATATTTATGAACCACATATCTGACAAGGAGTTAATTCCCAGAATATATAATGGACTTAATAGCAAAGAAATAATGAAATTAAAAAGTGGTAAATAATCTGAATAGACTTTCTTGAAAGAGTACATACAAATTCCAACATATAATTTGAAACACTAGTAAGCATCACTAATGCTTCAGGGAATTGCAAATTAAAACCACAGTGAAGATATCATCTCACATCTATTAGACTGGCTACTATTGAAAAGATCAAAGATAGGTGTTGGTGAGGATGTGGAAAAAGGGAATATTGTACATAGTTGGTGGGAATGTTAATTACTATAGCCATTACCAAAAATAGTATAGAGGTTCCTCAAAAATTAAAAATACAGCTACTTCATGATCCAGTGATATCAACACTGAGCATACATACAAAGAAAATGAAATCAATGTGTCAACTCCCAATTTTATAATAGTTAAGATACGGAAACGAATGTCCATCAATGAATGAATAGACAAAGAAAGTGTGTTTTTCATATATATATGTGTGTGTGTGTGTGTGTGTGTGTGTGTGTGTGTGTGTATAAAACAATACTCTCCAACTTTAAGAAAAAAAGGAAACCCTGTCATCTGCAAAACATGGGTGAACGTGAAGACATCATGTTAAATGAAATAAACCAGACACAGAGAGACATGTACAGTGTTTCTTATCTGAAATCAAAACTGTTGAAGTCACAGAAGCCTAGACTAGAATGTGGATCTACACAGACCATCACCTTTGTGGAGGAATTTGGTGAAAGAACAGGACAAAATCTGATGGGAAAAAATCTGACATGAGAAATAAGCTTAAGAGACCTATCAGACAGAGTGGTGACTATGTTAAGAACAAGGTACATTGATAAGAGTAGATTCTCACTAGTTTTCACTCTGAATGCATGATAAGTCTGTCAGGTAAGGAATGTGCTTATTAGCTTTATTTAGTCATTCCACATGTACATATAGTTGAAAACTTCATGTGGTACTTGAAAATATATGCAATTTTTATTTGTCAATTTAAAATAAATCAACAAAATATCCAAGTACTAATAACAATAAAGCAAATTGTTTGCTTTCTCTACTTTAAAAACACGGGGAACACACAATGCTGGAAAGGAACAAGATCAATGCAACAACCACTCCTATTAAATGAAAATATGAGAGGCCATGGCAATAACCAGTTCATAGCAATTATGAAATTATTGGGCACATATTGTGAGGTACCTTTGTATTTCAGAGCTGGAAAAAGCTACCCGACAAGACTGAAGTAGTGCTTCCTGGGAAGATGCATCTTGTCTACATATTTCCATAGCTTTTGGACGAGCCATCCGGTGTTTTTTCCCTTTCCTATGACACTTTTTGGACATATACAAAGAACAAAATGTGAACTACTTCATATTTCCATTATTTCAAAATTTCAAAATTCTTTCTGCTTGTGGGAAGTGGAGGTAGAAGTTTATTTTAAATTGAGGAAAGTCAATTCGGTTGCTCCTTTGGCTATGTACCTCTCTCAAAAGAATCATAATTTTTTTTCTTTTTGAAATCTGCTTGATTTTAATTAGGTGACCAGTCAATAAAACTATCCTTATAGGGTACTGAGGTTAATTTAATTACAGCTATACTAAGCCTAATCATGCTTTGTGGGAGGTTCAACGTTGAATGTTTTTATAGAGCTTCTTAATGTAAGGACAGGTATTTAGAAAGCACCACTCAAATCAGAAATTTTGTCAGGAAAAGTTGTGGTTGGAATAGTAATTGCATCTGAGAGTCTAGAAATTTTCATACTTTATTTTTTATATGAACTCTTGCCAGTTACTATTTAAATTCATTGATTTCTTTAAATATTTTGTCATAAAGAAGCAAGAACAGCAATATCAACATTGTTTTCCCATCTTCTGACCTAAAACCATGTTTATTCAATACATTTCTTTCTCTTTATGAGACTCAGACAACATTTTACATATCAGTTGAGACTGTGCAGCAGTATGGAGGGCTTCTTTCAAGACTTAAACTGTTGTGTTCTTAAGACACACTGCTCCAACCCTGGCCACCATGACACATGTCATAGATTTGTCTCTGCAGAAAAACCCTATTTATTTTTTTATTAAATTATTTATTTTAATTTGTTATACATGATGGCGGAATACGATTCATTTCATATTACACATATAGAGCACAATTTTTCAAGTCACTGATTGTACACAGAATATTTTCACACCATTCATGTCTTCATACATGCACTTAGGGTAATGATGTCTAACTCATTCCACCTTCATTTCTACTCTCTTTATCCCCTACTGACTCCTCCCTCCCCTTTGCCCTATCTATTATAATTACTCATTTCTACATCAGTCACATTGAAAGTTACGCTATGGTTGGGGTATCTTTGTGACCTAAAATTGAAATGCTCATTTTCCTCTCACTTTACATGATTGAAAATTTGTTTTGGATCCGCTCCACATCTCCTTTAATATGGGACTGTTTATGAAAAATCTTATCTAGGACACACCAAGATATGGCTGAAGGAAACTGGTAGAATCTTAGAAATCTTTAATTCTGAAAGTGGCACAGTAAAACTTACTGTCATCTCAAGAATATTTTAGTGGAATAAAGTTCTAAAATGAAACAAGAGAAAAATATGAGAAGAAAATAGCATATCTTTGCTGATAATAGTACATCTAAGATCCAGAAATCTATGTAGAAAAAAACATTAATTGTATTAAACAAAATCCTGCATAAATACTGATTAGATTTTCATTTGCTTTTGATCATTTAAGCTATCAGAACCCTTAAATTAGGGTTGAAAAAGGAAAATCTGATTACCATGAATGGATTAAACTTACCAAATACTGTCAAATCAAATTTAAACATGGCCCCATTACTTTGTTAAATAATAACATATACAGATTATTATAATTACGTATAGTAATTTGAATTATAATTTGTGAGTATATAACCTGAATCACAATATCAATTTCTTTTTATTCATAAAAAAGGTTTGATTTTAAAATTTTAAAAATATTCAAATATAATGTGTTATTTTAGTTGATTAAGAAATATCCACAAATGCTGATGTTTTTATATATTAAAATCTTGTGAAGAGTAATTAGAGCTCCTTTCATTAAAATGAGGAAACTTTCCCATCCCTTGAGACTGGGAAACCCTTGTCATTTGCTTTGGCTATTACCCACTTGGACACAGGCCAAAAAAAATCAAAGTCTGTTGATCAAAGATGTTTGAATACATCAGCTAGTGGTAACAATTCCAGGCTGTCCTCACCTACAGTTGATGAGAGAGAGTGAGCCTCAGCTGTTTTAGCCAAAACCCTACAAACACAAAGCATGTTAATGAAGTCATTCAGTGCAAGCCAGTCTCTAGACAACCTGCTATTGTTAAGTGCAGGAGAGGCAAAACTCTCCCACTATTCTTCTTGGGGCTCTAGATAGGCCAGAGGATTAAATTGACATAGGACAGCTTAACAGGAGAATGGTATACTCATTTAAGTTTTTTGTGACACAGAACCTCACAGGATGTGAAGACCCAGAGAAATGGTAAAGTCTACATACTTTTGTATTAGGTTGAACAAAGAGAGAAAAAGATTATATGTGGAGATTAAAATAAAGTAAGAATTATTTTAACAAGGTCTGTTAGTACAGATTTCTCTCAGCTCAGCCATTCAAAGAAATTGTGTATTTTCTCTTGGTACAGGATGGGCATTTTTCACATGGGAGTTTTTTACCTTCCTGTTTTCAGGAAGAAAAAGCAAAGTTAGAATCTCCTTCTCGCACCTGCAGTTTTTGAAAAGACTGTAGCTCACAAAGTAATTCACAACTTAAAGTGGTGTATTTGGGGGTGGCATACTCTGCCACCTTCCAGAAGGAACTTGTGAATGAAACCTACTGAAATCATCTGAGCTTGACCAAAAGGAAAACTTAACAGATCAATCAAGAATAAAAGCCATGACATTGCTCAAACTGATGTGTGTTAGGGTTGTTGGCTTGCAACAAAACTGATGACAATGTCAGGTATTTTAATAGAAATATACCAATAAATATTTCTCAGATAATTCTTAAAATAGATACCTAAGTCTCTTCTGGCATTTTTGCTATGGAATAGCACAAAAAACATCTAGGTTCTTTAATGAATCTTTGTCTTATAAGCAAAGAAAGGTAGAATACAGCATACCAAATACACAAACACACACACACACACACACACACACACACACACGATCTTGTGTGATTCTGTTTCATGGGACAGATTTGCTGTAATTAATTTACTTCTGATAAAGAAAATTTTCATATTTTTATAATAATTTATTATCAATTAAGGGTTCAATTTATTTCTTTTAGTCATTTTAGGAAATAAAAGAAGTTAGCTACTATTTATAAAACACTGAGAGGTGAAGGGAGGAGAAGAAACAGAAAGAGTTTAGTTTATCTCATACAAAAATGCAATAGTGCTTTATTTATCTTACATGCCTATTTATCTTTCAAAACTTCTTCAATTTAATATTAATTAGTAGACTAGTTCTTTTAACTTTAATCATCTTGATCATTGCTGCCATATGTGTAATACAGAGAAATTAAAGCATAGGTGACAAGTTGAAAAGAAATATAAAATCAGCAAGAAAGGACTACATTTTGCAAGACTGCATTTTCAAATATATTCTAATGTGCTTGAGACCTGTAGTAGACAAGAAGATTGAAGTTAGCTGTGCTTTAAATTACCTTAAGGTTATCTAGGACATTCTTTGAAGGCAACCTAATAGGGTACTGAGTGTTTTTGTTAGATCTGCAATAAGCAGTTTTATTTTACATCAAACAGAGGTGAGTTTTAATAGTTCGACCTAATTTCTTATGAACAGAGCTCTTTGTGTAAAATACTTGAGAAGATTTTATTCTAGTGTACTCAAGGACATTAGGAAAATAGCATTTTGTTATGGTTTTACTTGCAGGTTCAGGAGTTGAACTATCAAAAATGACCTGTTCTTCATAAAATGCCCTTTTAATTTGCTGATTTTGCTCCCTGTGACATATAAGTCTGCTGATGTACTGATCACTAAGTTGTGTTAGGATAATTATTTCAAAATAATTTCCCTGAGTTGCAAGACAGGTCAAAAGTGAAAATAAAATTTATAAAGTTTAATGCTTAAAGGAAGGGCATTGGTAAATGTTTTCAAATTAATGGTGTAGGCAGAATTTAAAAGGCAAGCTAACCCCAAAGAGTTACTACATTTAAATCATTGCTTCTTTCTAAATAAATACTTTATCCTAAGCCCCTGAAGGAATTACCTCAAAAGCATTTAGGAAAAGAAAAGTATAAAAATTGATGCCAGAAAAATATACTTTGTCAACAAAAAAAAAAATCAGAGCTTGGAATATAAATGTTTAGGACTAACGTTTTATTAATATCTTTGCTTTCCAGTCACATTCAATGTGCTTTACAAACATACATATGCAATTAAAATAGTGAGTGAGATCTAAAGAATGTTGAATATCACCATTTTGTGTACAGTTTTGCCTACAGATATATTCAGGATTTGGTTATTTAAACTCTTCATGCTCAGAATCTCTTTGTCTAACAAAAAGAAAGGAGACAAAAGTAATGATCTAATCTATTCCTTTTTAATGGAATATGATGAAAGATTTAAAATGACTCTGAATGTACCTTTGCACATATCCATCATATTATCTTATGCAAATAATATCTAGATATTTTCAGACAACTGAATCCAACTTTAAAAAGTCCAAACTATTCGATTCTCCTCATTTAAACTTAGTCATTTAGTCTTAACAATATCAAGAAGATAAGAGGATAGTTCAGACCTTAGAGACTAAATAGATATTGGAATACCTGTAAACACCTATGTTTAATAATACTAGTTTCAGGACACTTCTTTGTTTCTTTTTTCTTTTGGTACCACAGATTGAACCTAGGAGTTCTTAACCATTAACCAGCTCTTTCTCTTAAATTTTAGTGTGTGACATTCTCACTAAGTTGCAAACTTTGGCTTTGAACTTGCAATCCTCCTGCTTCAGCCTCCCAATACTTGCCATCTTTGGAGGAAATGTTTCAGAATACATAATTATAGGTTGCCGAGCTTTTGAGAGTCTGTTTTGCTATTTGTTCTAATTAGTTGTACATGACTATACCTTGTACTTTGACGCACCATACATAAATGGAGTGTAACTTCTCATTTTCATGGTTGTACATGATGCAGAATCATACTGGTCATGTAGTCATACATGCACATAGGGTGATAATGTCTGGGTCATTCTACTATCCCTCCTACCTCCATACTTCCTGCACTCCTCTTACTCCTCTCTGCCTAATTCAGAGTAACTCTATTCTTTCCTAGGCCACTCCCTTATTGTGAATTAGCATCCACATATCAGAGAAAAATTCGGCCTTTTGTTTTTTTGGGGATTGGATTATCTTGTTTGCTGATGAGCTATTAAGTTCCTCTTAGGCATTTTTCACATCTGTCATGCTTTCTTTTTCCAGTAGTGTACCTGGATTCCTTCTTAAGCTTCCCATTTCTTTGCTTTCATTGCCCCTCTGTTCCTGCATATAGACCTTGTCATATCTGGTTTTATTGCTTGCTCATTCTCTTTAAAAATTGTTTTTAGCTTTTGGTATGTCTTGTGATTTCTTCTTGAGATACAGACTGGATGAAGTGGGTATAAAAAAATTCTGTACCTAGAGTTCTAGTAACATGACCACAACGTGAAGGGTGGAAATCTTTAGTCTGACAATTATGTCTTGATTTTTTAGTCTTTACACCTCTTAGATGAAGCAGGATGATTGCAGTAGATAAAATTGAGCGTTTCCCTTCCCATAGTCAGTTAGGCTCTTGATATATTCCAGAAGATTTGATGCTGGTTAGCTAGCCCTCCACCACCCCTGCAGGGCAGAACTTATTATGGACAGTGTAAACTGGCATATTCAAAAGATTTACCCCCTCCCCCTTGCTGCAAGCATGAAGCAATTTTTCTCTGATAATTAATGTGAGAACCTGGTAAAACCACTGAAAATAAAACTCAAAATTTTGAAGGTCTTTCTCTGACTAGCTTCCTTTGAAGTATTTTTAACCTTCAGATCTCTCCACACTGGGCTTTCAACAATTCCTCAATTAAAGTTAAGGTTTCCTTACCCAGTTCTGGTTCACGCAGAGGTTGGAAGTTTCTCATTTCTAGCAAGCTGTCACTTTCTATTCTTGGGCTGATGATTTTACCTTTATCCTCATTTCTTTTATGTATCCAAGAAGAGTTGTTGTTTTTTTAGTATATTTAGACTTTTACTTGTTAGGACAAATGGCAATTATCAAACTCTTTATTTAACAAAATTGGAAATTTGTTTTCAGCTTGTACTGAAATATAAGAGGTGATATCTTAATTATTTATGTCATCAAATTATCAATGATCACTGTAAACTTATACTCCCAGTAACTTGGGATGCTGAGGAAGAAGGATCACAACAAACTCAGCAACTTAATGAGAACTTAAGTAACTTAGCAAAACCCTGCATCAAAATAAATAAATAAATAGAAATAATTAAAAAAACAAAGAACTCAAAACACTTAACAAACACACAAAAAACAACAACAATAACAACAACAACGATAAAATAAACAAATAAGTCAATCAATAAATGGGCAAAGGTACTGAACAGACATTTCATAGAAGAAGATATACAAATGGCCAATAAATATGTGAAAAAAATTCAACACCTCTAGCAATAATATAAATGCAAATTAAAACTCTAAGATTTTATCTCACTCCAGTCAGAATGGCAACTATCAAGAATACAAGCAACAATAAATATTGGCCAGGAAGTAGGGAAAGTTTATGCTCATACAATGTTGGTGGGACTGCAAATTGATGCAACTACAATGGAAAGCAGTATAGAGATTCCTCGGAAAACTTGGAATGGAATCACAATTTCACCCTGTTTTCCTACGTTTTGGTTTATACCCAATGGCCTTAAAATCAGCATACTATAGTGACACAGCCACATAATATTTATAGCAGCTCAATTTACTAGGTTAGCTAAGCTATGAAGCCAACTTAGGTGCTGTTCAACAGATGAATGGATAAAGAATTTGTGGCATATATACATGGTGGAGTATTAGCTACAAAGATGAATGATGTTTTGACAACTGATAGTAAATGGATGGATCTGGAGACTATTAAGTGAAGTAAGGCAATCTCAAAAAACCAAAGGTTGAGGGGCTGGAGATGTGGCTCAAGTGGTAGCATGCTCGCCTGGCATGCGTGCGGCCGGGGTTCGATCCTCAGCACCACATACAGACAAAGATGTTGTGTCCGCCAAATACTAAAAAATAAATATTAAAAAAAAAAAAAAACAAAGGTTGAATATTTTCTCTGATATGTGGAAGCTAAACCACAGTGGGGCCGGCGATGGTGGTGGCAGAAGAGAAGTTCAGTAGTTTTGACAATGGGAAATAAAGGGATGGGACTGGGAAGAGGAATAAAAGAAAAGCTGTAGGACAAATCTAACATAATTTTCTTATGTACATATATAAAAATACCAAAGTGACTCCCATAATTGTGTACATACACAAGAATGGGGTCCTAATAAAAAAATCATTTAATAATCATATTTATTATAATTATACCATAATTAATTCTATTGTCATTTATAACTAAAAAGAACCAATACGATAAAAACATTTAAAATGGAAAAAATACAAAAGAATTTAAAAAATAATAATATAATAAAAAATGCTCAGAATGTAGCTCAGTGGTAGAGCACCCCTGGCACTTCAATCTCCAATAGAACAAAATATATATTATTAATAATAATAATAATAATAATAATATGATGATGATCTATGATACAATTTAAAAAATACACTAAAATGTATTAAGCAACATACTTATAGAAATCAAACTCAAAATTTCTTTAGCAAAGGAAAGGAGAACTTTCTTGAGTGATATAATTTAAAAAGTTCTCTCTTAAAATATCTGCCTGTAGCAAAATGAATAAAGACTTTTAACCAGCAAAGCCTAGCATAAAAACCTTTCCCTAGTGTGGATCAAAGGAAGAAAAAGGTTTGGGCTCCCCAAAGGAAAAATATATTTCTTCAAGAATAATTAGAAAGAAAAAGAGGCTTGGATGACTGAAGTTATAGGTAAGTCAGTCAGTCTACTTCTAAGTTCATTTTGTATTATCTCAGATTAATTTCAAAAGCAACTAATCATGTACATTTAGCATGCCTTAAAGTTCTTCCTAATGAAAGAAAATCGAGACCATTTTTATATTTATTCAACTACTAGAGGTCATTGATATTTCCAGCCCTTTCCAAATATATCTCATAAATATCTTCTCACAAGAGAAAGCCATTAGGTTTGTATTAAGAGAGAAAGTTACACAGCAAAAAATTATAATGATACTGCATATATATCCTATAACACAAAATAGGTTACACTTTCCCTATGAATAAGAAGGCAGAAGGAAATGGAGTGATAGATCTTTGGAAGGTAATTGTCCTCCAAGATCCCAGGAAGTCATGTATTTAATTCTTCTTATATATGATTGTCAGCAAAACAATTTTGTTGATGATATTACTAAGGGACACTTTTTTTTTACATATAGGATCATAATCTCTACATAAATAAAATAGGACAAAGTTTTATGAATAAATTAAATAAAATTTCCCATTTTCTTTTTAACTCAATTCTTTTTTTCTCCTATGGTTCCATAATGTTAAAATGGAGAAAACATTTCTATGAAATAGTCATGAATTATGTGGAAAATTTTAAGGTGTTCCCTTAAAGAGATGTACCCAAGGTATTTCCTTTGGGTTTCAAGGCTAATTGTCTATAGTTAAAACAAATCTTAAATATATGAACAATTGTTTTTATAAGATATCTATAATCAGGATTAACAATTTAAAAATTAAAAATCAATTGAATGTAAGGTAATGTTAAATATAAAAGTAGTAATTCTTAAAAAATGAAGCAAATTTAATGATAGAATTCTATTTTTCTAAATTCAAAATAGAAGCAATTTTACATTATAAATTGAAGAATTCACAAATGCTTTTCCTTCTTGATCGAAAAATGGCTCTCAGTGATTCTGTATTATGTAGTAACATTTCTTTCTCCCAGCTGTATTTTGCTAGTAACCTATTAACATTGAACTGTCTGGAACAAGATAAAACAACAGGCATTGTATTCCTTATATGACCACACAATATTTAGGAGCATATTCCTTTATTCAGTGTTAAATATTGTATATATTTTGTATCACTGCTTTTCTCAAGCTATATTACAAATGATTTGAATTTAAAAACCTCATCACAGGATCAGTCTTTCCTTCTTATACCTTGGTCCAATGTTTGAAAACAACAGCAAGAACTATAAAAGTTATTGATACTTAATCCTTTTTTTTCTAGATACCTCTCCCTCCCAGATCTCAGCTTCTGCAAAATTTCTCAAATATGTATGTTAGAGATTAGGTTAGAAATATGCCTTTTGCCATACATTCTATCAACTCAAAAGAGAATGAAATTAGAAATCAACCATAAAATAAGTGATAGAAGCTACTCTGAAACCTGGAGGCCACATATTATGCTATTGAGTGACCATTGAAAGCAGAAGAAATCAGGAGTAAAATTAAAAAATACTTAGAGATAAATGAGAATAACAACACAATATATTAAAATAAGGAAAGTAATTGTAAGAGGAAAGTTCATTGCACTGAGTTTATTCACTAGAAGAATAGAAATTCACCAAATATATAACCTAAAATTACTTCTGAAATCCCTAGAAAGGAAAAACAAACCAGCATCAATAGCAGTAGAAGACAGGAAATATTTTAAAATATAGCCAAAATCAATGAAACAAGCAAAAAATAAATTTAAAAAATCAATAAAACTAAAATTGGCTCTTTGAAAAACTAAATGAAATCAATAGACACCAAAACTAAACAAGAGAAAGAGAAAAAAATTACAAATTACTAAAATTTATAATGAAAAAAAATGTCACCATGGATACTACTGGAATACAGATAACAATCAGAAACTACTTTAAAATCTATACTCCAACAAAATAGAAAATCATGAAGACATCAACAAATATCTAGAGACATATGACCTCCATAAATTGAAAGAGGTCATATAAAATGACCAGTCAGATTCTCAGCCAAATTTTACTAGACATTTAAAGGAAAACTTAAACACCAATACTCCTCAAATATTTCCATGAAATAGAAAAGGAGGGGATTCTTCCAAACTCATTCTATGAAGCTACTATCATCCTCATACCAAAATCAGACAAAGATACATCAAGGTAAGAAAATTTCAGACCAATATTGTTGATGAACATAGATTCAAAAACTCTTAATAACATACTGGCAAACTGCATACAAAACATATTAAAAAGATAGTGCACTTTGATCAAGTGGGGTTCATTACGGTGATGGAAGGTTGGTTTACAATATGGAAATCAATAAATGTAATTCATCACATCAATAGACTTAAAAAACAAAAATCACATTATCTCAATAGATGTAGAAAAAGCATTTGACAAAATACAGCATCCATTCATTCTCAAAACGCTAGAAAAACTAGGGATAGTAGGAACATACCTTAATATTGTGAAAGCTATATATGTTAAACCCAAGGCCAACATCATTCTAAATGAAAAATTGAAAGCCTTCCATCTAAAACCTGGAACAAGACAGGGATGCCCATTTTCACCCCTTTTATTCAATGTAGTCCTTGAAACCCTAGCCTGAGCAATTAGACAAAAGAAATTAAAATGATATGAATAAGAAAAAAAAGAGCTCAAACTATCCCTATTTGCCAATGACATAATTCTATATTTATAAGACTATAAAACTTCATCAAAAACTTGTAGAACTCACAAATGAATTCAGCTAAGTAGCAGGACATAAAATTAACACCCAGAAATCAATTTAATTCCTGTATACCAAAGATGATTCAGCTTAAAGAAAATTAGAAAAATGATCACATTCACAATAGCCTAAAAAAAAAAAAATCAATCTAGCAAAAGAGGTAAAAGACCTGTGCAATGAAAACCACATAAAACTAAAGGAAACACTGAAGATAGAAATATTCCTCATGTTCTTGGATAGGCATAATTAATAATGTCAAAATGGCCATACTACCAAAAGTGCTATAAAAGTTCAATGCAACTCCTATTAAAAGTCCAATGACATTTTTCAAAGAAATAGGAAAAGCACTCATGAAATTTGTTTTGAAAAATAAGAGGCCCAGAATAGCCAAAGCAATTATACTACAGACTATAGTAACAAAAACAGCATGATATTGGGGGAAAAAGGGACAGAAAAACCAATGGAACATAATAGAAGACACAGAGACAAATCCAGATATTTATTGTTATCTCACACTAGACAAAGGCTCCCATAAACATACATTGGAGAAAAGACAGCCTCTTGAACAAATGGTGCTGGGAAAACTGGAAATCCATAGGGAGTAGAATAAAATTGAACTCCTATCTCTCACCCTGCACAAAAGTCAATTGAAAGTGATCAAGGATCTAGGCATTAGACCCAAGACTATCCACCTACTAGAAGAAAATATAGGCCCAGCTCTCCATCATGTCAGCTTAGGGATCGACTTCCTCAATAAGATTCTTAAAGTGTAAGAAATAAAATCAAGAATCAATAAATGGGGTAGTATCAAATTTAACAAACTTCTTCACAACAAAGGAAACGAGAAGAGAGAGTCTATGAAGTAAGAGAAAATTGTCTCAGATACAGCAATCATTTTAAGGAGATATATATATATCACTCAAAAAAATAACACCAAAAACTCATAGAACCCAGTCAATAAATGAGCAAAAGAATTGAACAGACACTTCACATAAGAGGAAATACAAATGGTTCACAAATCTTTAAAAAAAAAAATGTTAAAGATCTCTAGAAATTAGAGAAATGCAATTGAAAACTACACTGAAGTTCATCTCATTCCAGTTAAGAATGGCAATTATCAAAAATACAACTAACAATAAATGTTGGCAACGATGTGAGGGAAAAGGTACACTCATTCATTGCTGGTAGGAATGCAAATTGGCACAACCACTGTGCAAAGCTGTATGGAGATTCCTCAAAATTCTCTAAATGGAACCACCATTTCACTCAGTTTTCTCACTCCTTGGTATATACCCAAAGGACTTAAAACACACATATTACAGTGATATATCCACATCAATGTTTATAGCAGTACAATTTTTAATAGCTAAGCTATGGAGCCAA
Source organism: Callospermophilus lateralis (assembly GCF_048772815.1). Taxonomy (NCBI): domain Eukaryota; kingdom Metazoa; phylum Chordata; class Mammalia; order Rodentia; family Sciuridae; genus Callospermophilus; species Callospermophilus lateralis. The sequence continues at coordinate 27,137,564 of NC_135312.1, forward strand.
CCTAGGTGTCATTCAACAGATGAATGGATAAAAAAAAATTGTGGTATATATACACAATGGTGTACTACCCAACCATAAAGAAGAATGAATTTATGACATTTGTCAGTAAATGGATGGATCTGGAAACTATCATGCTAAGTGAAATAAGCCAATCCTCCCCACCAAAAAAAAAAGGCCAAATGTTCTCTCTGATATGTGGATGTTATCACATAATAAGAAAGGGGAAGGAAGGATAGAAATTAATTGAATTAGACAAAGGAAATGAAGGGAAGGGAGTGGGGAGAAGAATAGGAAGGACAGGGCTGGGACTATAGCTCAGCAATAGAGTGCTTGCCGAGCATGCATGAGGTACTGTGTTTGATCCTCAGCACCACATAAAAATAAGTATACAAAATAAAGGCACTCTGTCCATCTACAACTACAATTTTTTTTTAAAAAAGGGAAAGACAGAAAAATGAATTGAACATAACTTTCATATGTTCATGTACAAATACATAACCAGTGAAACTACAAATCATGTACAACCACAAGAATAGGAAGTTATACTCCATGTATTTATAGTATGTCAAAATACACTATACTATCATTACTGTCATGTATATTTAAAAAGAATAAATAAAAAATTAAATTTGAGACAGACTCCAAATAAATTTTCCTCCTCTTAAAAAATATATATACCTTTTGAACTAATTTCATATAATTCAACTATACAAAAAATTATTTAAGTACTTAAAATTCTATTTTGAAAATGTGCTGATTTTCCTTTTTCATGCATATATCATATAAAAACATTTTTTATATACCAATGTCATATATTTTTTTCTGAAATTCATATTTGCTTCCAAATTGATTGTGAAATTTTTAGCTGTTATAGAAGTACATTTTATAAAACTACACAGAATATGTTGAATGATGATTTCATCATAAGACCATAAGTGTAGGACTATGACTCATGAGAAAGTGAAATGAATGAGGTATGCAGCATGATATTCCATTCTCTCTTTTTGGGAGTATCTTATGAAACTACAACATAGATAAAGATCCCAAACAAAGCATAGACATATCATTAGATGCAGGAGATTGAAACTTATTTCAGACTTAAAATACCAACAGTCTGAGAATATGAATATTTCAAGGCATCATTCCAGAAAGGAAAAAACTATTAATAATAATAATAATATCCAGAAATTTGCATAACATCATTCTGGAGCCTTTGTAAAATATGAAGATGTGCATACACACAGAACTAATAAAATTTAACAAAACAAGTAAGTGAGAAACTATGTCACCAATTTTGCCAGTTACTAAATAAACAAAGAAACATAAAAATGGGACCTGTGATAATATCAGTCAATAGAAACAGAATCAGAAATCATAAATGATGGCTTTATCAGACAAAGAAATTAAAATTTATTTTATTCTTATGAATAACTACTTTAAAGGAATACAGTGAGGAAAGAAATAGAATTTATAGGAAAGAAGCAAATGGAACTTTAGGTAATAAAAACTATAATGTCTGAATTAAAACAAACAAAACATGGAGTCTAGAGAAGTAATTACTTCTAGAGAAGTAATTTTTCAATACATTTTTGCATAATGTTTTATAGCATGTTATGGATTAAATATGAGGTGCTCCCCAAAAGGTCATTGTGAAACAGTACAAGAAGGTGTAGAGGAGAAACAATTGGGTTATGAGAGCCTTAACTCAATCAGTAAATTAATTCCCTATTGGGATTAACTAATGGCAGGCAGGGTGTTGCTGGAGAAGGTGGGTCACTGGGGACTTGCTTTTGAGGTATATATTCTTTCTCTCTCCTTCCTTGAACCATGTTCTAGCTGCCTCCCCCTGCCACACCCTTCTACCATGATGTTCTGCTGTCAACTCAGGCCCTGAGGAATGAGGAGATGGTTGTCTATGGACTGAGATCTCTGAAATCATGAGCCCCCAAATAAACTTTTCCTCATCTAATTGTTCTTGTCAGGTATTTTAGTTGCAGCACCATAGAAGGCTGATTAAAACATGGCACTGATCTCAAAATGATCATATTCACATAATTTTTACTATAACATTATTATAATTGTTCCACATTTGTTATTAGTTATTAATCTCTTTGTTGTATCTTATTTAAAAAAATAAGCCTCATCATAAGTATGTATGTGTAGGAAAAACAATATGTATAGGGTTTCTCACTATCCATGGTTTCAGACATCCACTTGGTATCTCAAAATATATCCCCAAAGTTAAGAGTAGCTAATTTAATTTAATTACTGCCTACCTAAATTAGTTGTACTTGGTTGCCATAAATTCTCTTTTGAATTGAAACTTTAGGAAGAAACTGATGAGATATCTGCTAGTAAAATTTCGAGGAGATGGACACAAGGAAATACCTGTGGGCACATACAATACAACAAAGAGATGGGGTGAGTATTTTTAAATAATCAAGACATTATTAATAAGCAGTTGGTAGTTATGCAAGAAAAATTTGAAAACATATAAAAGATTACTTGTAAGTAATTTTCATGTATTTTGAAAGTTTGGACTTGAAATTCTGTGCTTATTTTGTGACTTCCATTTAATTTTTATGACCTACATCTTAGCTATAATAACTTTCAATTTAGTTAGTTTTTAATACACCAAAAGTTAAAGGTACTTGTTATGAAGAAAAATAATTAAAGCTCATGATTTAAATTGACCAAAAGAGATTTCTCAGAGCAAAATTATGTTATATATAATTATAAAAACTAAATTAAATAACACATAGCCCCTAAATGTGTAGCGGACATAAATTACCACAAAGAGAACACTATGAATTTCAATTTATGTTATCCTCCAAAATCTCCTAGGTGACGTTTACAAGCTAAATAAGTAGCTAATGTGATTAAATATACCAGAATGTTCAGTAATGAGGCCAGAGATCAAAATTAATCATAAGAATTATGAACAGAGAAGGACCTGAGGGTTATGATATTGGGTAGAAAGAATTACAGCTAAAATTATATGAAGTAAGGTTTCAAGAATCAACAAAATAAGGTGAGAAAAAGAAAAATACATGGATTCTATCCCAAGCTACTGATATATTCATTAGTTCTTATTCATTTTCAGTCAGTCAAACAGTGTTATTGTGCACTTATAGTGAGTACTTAAAATAACTGAAGCACTTAATGATCTGGATTCTTTAGCTATAAGCTTGGACCAGAACTTCAAGAAACTAAAGTGCCCTGCTTTGTAGCTCAGTCCATGATCCCCAGGATAAAATTTGTGTTAATATGATTACTCTAATCTCCCCCAACCTGCTGACACCAAGAGATCCTCAATGTCCATCTCAAGTCTTTAAGCACCTTGGAAGCAAATGTCATGTTTTCCCTCTTGTAAATCACAACATTTTCCTATAGTGGCTCCCATTTTTTTCATCTTTCCAGGTGTTTTTTGCTATGTCAGTAGCTTCTATCTAGATTGCTTCCTATTAATAATTCATATAAATTATCTGGATTATTTTAGAGGAAGTGGTGATATATGCCTGGGCTTTTAAATTCTGCACTTCTACAGCAACTATATTCACCAGCAGGAAGTAAAGTCAAGGGGAAATAGTTTATGAGATAAGGAAGGAAAGGCTTTTTTTTCCCCTTAAAACCTAATGTAGATGTGATATATATATATATATATATATATATATATATATATATATATATGCTTTTCCCTTTAGGTCCAGTGTGTGTGTGTGTGTGTGTGTGTGTGTGTGTGTGTATGTGTGTGGTGGTTTTGGTGGGATACAAAAAGAGGAGAGATTCTTAATTTCAGTAAAGATGAGATAAGACAAAAAGAAAAAAGAAAGAACAAAACTACCTTTGTGTACTTTCAGAGCCTTATCTTTTTGTCTCATGATCACAGTACTTTAAGTTCTAGTGCCCAAACCTAGCACTTCAACACTTATAAACTTGAATCAGACTTTAAAAACATGCTGTTTCTTATCTGAAGCCTATAACAGAAGAACAAGGGACCAGTAAAAAGCACTAAGGAGTGTATCTTTAGCAGTCAAAATTTGCAGGTTTTGTTTTCTTAATTTGTTTCTGAGAGAATCAATGACCAATAATTCTGAAAAATATACGGCATTTATTGCCTTCAAGAAAGTCCTGTGCAAGATGGGAGGAGAGGGGAGGGGGGATAGTAGGGGATAGGAAAGGTAGCAGAATACAATAGTCACTAATATGCCATTATGTAAAAAGGTGAGTGTGTAACCGATGTGATTCTGCAATATGTATTTGGGGTAAAAATGAGAGTTCATAACCCAATTGAGTCAAATGTATGAAAGATGATTTATCATGAGCTTTGTAATGTTTTGAACAACCAATAAAAAAAAAAGAAAGTCCTGTGACATGTGCTGTTCATGTGGAATTATTTGCAGAGATGAAAGAGGTCCTACCATCTCTCCATCTTCCCATAATAAGCCTGACAATTTATGAGAGCGTATCTTAGACCACTTTAATACAGACTAGTTGAAATGTGAACATTCAATTTCATGAAGGCAGATGAACTGTTTTCCTCAATGTAATCCTTAATTTTATGTGTTGTTTTACCTAGGACATGGTACCCAAATGCTTGGCCCAAATACTAATCTAAGTATCACTATGAGGATGTATTTAGATGACATTAGCATTTAAATCTGTTAACTTTGTGTAAGGCACATAGTCTACCCAGTCTTGGTGGGCCTCCTCCAATATGTTTAAGACCTAAGAGAAAAGACCTTGGAATACAGAAAAAAAAAAAAAAAGGAATTATACTTTCAGACTGCCTCTGTATTCAAAGTACAACTTCAGGTCTTCCCTTGGCATTAGCCTGGTTTTGTTTCTCTCTCTCTCTTTTCTCTCTCTCACTCCAAATCTCTTTCCATCCTGTTTGATCTGTTTCTCTAAAGAATTTCGACTAATGCATAAGTACTTTAATTTTTCCTTCCCCCAGGAAATATTTATTTAAAATCATTCTTGAGTAGGAAGTCTCTCTTAATTTAGGAAAAAAAAAATATCTTCATCTCTGACTAATTTTGTAGGACTATTCATGTGAATCCCCCTATTAATCAATTCTTGTTCATCCATCTGAAATATGCCTAAATACCATGACCCAATTTAAGATGAAAGATACTTTACAGTAATTGTATGAGATTCAAAGCCTGGAAATTGATCTCAAGGGAGAAGATCTCTTACTGTCGATTGTCTTCAGCTCTGGACATTCTACTCAGAGAATAGTTAGTGGCACCTCCTCTAAGTTACCCAAATCCTTTGCCTGGGTAAGCTACTCTACCCAGCCACTGCATCCTGCCAATTCACTGAAAATCTTCCATGGTGACTTTCACTGATCATGAATATTGCAGCACATTCACACTCAGCTTCCCTTGCACACTTCCACTTGACACCTAGGAAAGCACTTTAGCCATTTTTAGTCTTCAATGATTCAGAGTCTGTTATTCCAAGGTCTGTTTTCCAATTACCAACACACACTATGACACTATCACAAATGCCTTTAAAATCAATAACATGTTCCATATCAATGATTGGCAAGTCCTGTTTATGCAAAAACAAAACTGGAAGTATTATAACAAAAAAAAAATAGATTGCTATTTGTGTACTTTATTACTATTCGGGTTGGTCAGAGTTTTATACTTCTATTCCCACCATCTCCTGCTCACAGAAAAAAAAAAAAAAAAACATGAACTTTGGGGAGAACAGTAAACTAGAACCTGTGATGTTCCTTTAGTGCCCACAGGAGTTAACTTATGCAGAAATATATCTTCATTCAAAATGTACTTTATTACTAGCAACTGTGCTTTCTTGCCATATAATTATTCTAAGTATTTGCTTTTTTGTAACTTCCTCTAAACTAGGTCATTATGAAAGATGTAGTGGGCAGCAGTTATGTCAAACACTGCTTTTCACAGGAAAAGGCGACATTTGAAATATTTTATCTATAAGCACATACTTAAGTATATATAGTTAGTATTTACAAGTCCACATTCCAAAGGCATGGACTGCAAGATGTTCAGTTTTCTTTATCTCTAATTAATGTCAAATCTTTAAAAATTAGCATAATAATAGTAGGGGGGAAAGTTGGCCACCATTTGAAATGGTGATTAACACTTGCTGAGAAAAACACTGCTTTAAGTCTTTTTCAGACATACAATTACATTTAATGTACCAAATACCTAAGCAAGTAGTTATCATTAAGCTACATTTCCACATGTGGAAAATGAAGCTAAGAAAGTTTGAGAAACTTATATGGAATGGTGAAGAGATGGCGGGTGGAAGGTAACTCATACAATTCACTACTGGAGACTAGAGTAACAAAATACTGACAAGTTTGACTTTTCTAGTTCTTGTAATTTTATCTCAAAATTCCATTTCTACTTAATTTTTACTAGTTTTATTACACAGACCTGTAAGTATAAATGACACATAATTCAGTTTTCATTGAACATTATACAATGTTAAATTATTCTCTGGACTTCGTTTTTGGCAACTCTACATTTAGTCACTAGAATTCATCTATACTATTGCATAATTACTTCTACAGTATATCATTGTTTGAATATGCAGCTTATATATACATTTTCCTTTTAATGAGAAGTTAAATTGTTTCTACATTATTATTTTTAGCTATTGCTAACAGAACCAAACTACAAACATTTCTTTTTCTGTCTTGATTCAGATGTACTGAAATTTTCCTTGGTTCTACCAAAAACTGTAATTGTTAGATAATGAAGAATGTGATTGGTCAGGCTTCCAAAAGATAGTACCCATTTATTTTCTAAAGTATTTTACTTCCCACCCTCCACAATGACTAAGCAATTCTATAGATCTATATATTCTTCAACTATTTGATATTGTTAGATGTTTTCAATTCTACCAATGAAAAATACTTTAAATGTTAATTTAAAAGAATGATTGATTATTATGCCTTATCATTTTTGAGGTTTAGCCTTTGTTCATCTTTTTTGACAATTAATGTCTCTTCATCTAATAACTGATTTTTAAATAATGTTAATTCACTTGTCATGTGGATTATTTATGTTTTATATCATTGCTTTCCTGAAGTTAATTATTTTGATATCAATTACTGGCATATCCTGTAAGACTGAATATGTATACTGTATCAAATATAAAATTCGACTGTATGTTTAGGACCCTGGATTGATGTGTGTGTGTGTGTGTGTGTGTGTGTGTGTGTGTGTGAGAGAGAGAGAGAGAGAGAGAGAGAGAGAGAGAGAGAAAGAGAGAAAGAGAAAATAGCTTACTCCATTTGTATCACTATGCAGTCTTTTCATGCCACTGCTAGTATTGATCTCAAAAACCTAAAATTATTAAATAAATATAGGTATTTTTATACTTACAACAAGTCTCAGTATAAAATTCTTTAGGTAAATACAGGTATCTCAATTCAAATTTGCCCCAGGTCTAATTTCTTTATTGCTAGTAATACTGCTAGTAGTAAAATAAAAATGATTGCTAACCACTTTTATAGACAACATAATGCTTCAGAATTGTAGGGCACTTAAATGTAGTATTACAATAGGTCACCACTTTCCTACATTTTAAAAATCCATTTCTATTTGTAACTATTGTTGCCTTCATTTCTGTTTAAGATCAAATAGATTTTCTGGACAACATCATACCATACATATCACTTGAGGTTTGCATGGGTTAGCAAGAAACATTTTCCTGAACTTTAGGAAAATGTAGCTATAACATATACATATTTTTTCCTGTCTGGCTAATAGAGTATGAATTGTTCACCTTTCAAAATGTTTAATGAGTCTATAAGCCTTTGATCTTTTTATTATGTTTTTATTATTGCACCATCTACCACAGTTATAATTCCATTACCCTCCTGTCAATGATCTTCCTCATTCTGGTTATAAATCTTGCCCTGATGACTTCTTCTTTTTAATGCTAACCTAGCGCTGAAAGTCTTTCATAGATATTCATTTTCTTCTGACCAGTTATCAATACCATTCAGAATCTTAGTCCTTTAATAAATTCATATTACCTTAAAATTCTATTTCAATTGGTATCAAAATGATGATCAATTATCTGGATCATTTTTTTCCCTTTCAACTTCTGAACTTAAAGATTTTAATATTTCTTTTTCTGATAGTTCAATCAAAGAATGAAATTATTTCATCTTATAGTAATCCATTTTGGATATAGAAAAAGTGTAACTTGCTGCGTTTTTCCATGAGGATGTATGATTTTTGCATTTGAGTAATTCCCTCTCTTACTTTACTCCACATACTTAGTTCCTTCCTTACCATAATAGCCAGTCACATTTTTTTTTTCCTAATAGATACTACCTACGGAAATGCTGGAATTCTGTTTTGACACATTCCTATTGTTTTATTAAAGACAAAATCACTTTAAATATTCAATTTAGGTTTTATCAACTATATTTTCTTCACTTCTTAGAGCATTTATAATACATGGGAGAGAAAGAACATTTTGTCCAGACACAAAAATCTAGTATTTTCAGTGGAAATCTTCTATGACATAATAACTACAGTTAAAATTAGTTTGAAGCTATTTAATAGCTGTAAAATTCTAATCCTTGAATATCAGTGTTCAACCCACCTTTCTAAAATTATCATCTCTAATATTTCTTTTTTTAAAAAATTATTCTTTTTAGTTATACTTGATAACAGAGTGTATTTTGACCTATTATACATGCATGAAGTATAACGTATTCTAATTAGGATTCCATTCTTGTGGTTGTACATGATGTAGCATTTCGCTGGTGCTGTATTCATAACTGAACATAAAATTATGTCTGATTCATTCTATTGTTTTTCCTGTTACCATCCTCCTTCTCTTACCTTCATTCCCCTTTGTCTAATCTTTATTCACTCTGGATCTTGTTTTTCATGAACTGACTTATGTCATTGTCTCATCCTGAAATATAATCTACTACAAATTTTGCCTGAAAGAATTCCTCAAATAACCACTTAAATTAGTTAAAATTAAAGAATTCCCTCAATTTCTTATTACCTTGAGAGCCTCGATCCTGCTAGGTCCTGGCCTTCTACCATGGATGTAATTTCTTTCAATAAAGTCTGCAATGCCTTCTGCATGATTTACTGCAACTGTTCATGTCTTTCTGCCCAAGACATTGCCAGTTATGCACATGGTGTCACTCCATTAATACGTACTCTCTCCCTAGGATACAATGAGTACCCCATAGAACATGAAGCAAAGGGACATGGAGTTTCACCATGCAGGTAAATTCAGCCCTCCAAGCAAATAGGAAATTTCTGATAAACTCTTGAATTGCCTAGTTTATGATCACACACTTTAATATGGAAATCCCATCAGGGCACCTGTAACAGTTGATCTAGAATGTTTTGCAAGTCAAATTTTGGGGGGCTTTCCTAGAATTACCTGAACTATTATTAAGATCAATAGGTTTTTATTGTGCATCATAATGAGGATATTTTTTATTATTCACTCAATGGGTCTACTATCTTTTCTTCCTGTTGATAATCTCAACAGTCATGCCATACAGTCCTACAGTTTTCTTTGTTCTCTTTCTGATGATGTGGTTTCAATATAAGTGCTAAATGCCTGTGTGTGATGGGTACAAATCCTAATTGATTATTTCTCATTTGATTAAATGGAAAAGTGCTGACTACTAGTTCCTTGGGCAGCAAGTGATGTTGGCTCCCCTCTTCTTTCTTTCACTAATACTTTTAGGGCTACCTGAGTTGGTTCTTGAGTAGAAGTCTTCTGGCCAGATATTAAATATAGGATTTAGACCTATGAATTGAGTCCATGTGTTGTATTTCTTCATGACATACTAGGCAGTTGGGAAGTAATATTTAACTTAAGGAGGTCATTTTCAAGGAATATGAGGAAGATTTGGTTAGGTAAATTTTATGTGAAGGTCAGATTCCACACAATATTCTGCAAATGCACCCCAATTTGTTTTGATAGATTACACATGACAATTAATTAGTACCTTATGAATAAACATTAAAAAAAGCAGATTTCATTAAAGAAAGCATCATAATCTCTAAGAGCTCTATGCTTTTAGAATAATAACACTGGATATAATATTTTCCAAACACAAAATTCACAAAATGTTTTACAAACATTCTAAAAAACACATTCTATTTTAAATTTTCTATAGCAGCTAAATTTTGAGAGATATTTATTTGTATTACTCTTCATCTGTGATTTCTAATTCTTTTTGCCTTCCTGCTATTGTCCTCCCTTTGTTCTACATTCTGCTCCCACAGATCCATCCCATAGTTAGTCACTCCAGTATTGCATCATTTCTAAAGTGTTAGTTTCAATCACTAAAGCACTATGTTATTATATCCTTAGGATTTTTGTACAGGACTGTACTAAAATTTGGACCTTGAATAAGCCCCAATGGCCAGTGTGTTTAAAACTTAGTCTCTAGTCCATGACCCTACTAGGCTGTGGTTGAACCTAACACAGGTGGGTTCTAGTTGGAAGAAAGTGGGTCATTGGATTGTGCTTTTTGAAAGGGATATTGGAACCCTGGCCCCTTCCTGTCTCTCTTTTCTTCCCAGCCACCATGAGGCAAACAGTACTTTTCTGCTATGTGTTCCTACCACAATTTACTGTGTTATCAAAGGCTCAAAGCAACCCGACCAACTGACCATGAACTGCAACTTATGAATTCATCAGTCAAAATAAAGGTTTCTTCTTCATAAGTTGTTTATCTTAGATATTTTGTCATAGTAATAGAAAGTAGACTAACAGAGATTCTCATTCTAATATTAAAAGATCTTTTCAAAACTTCAAATGCACTAACATTACCACTTCTATGGTACAAATAACAGAAAAAGCCACAATGACTCCTCTTCTTTAAAACCTAGGAAGTGCATAAGTTGCAAATGACTGCTAATAATTTGGAGTCCAAACAGTTGACCTGTGATTATTTTACTTCTTTTGGAATTGTCAAATTAAATATTGGATTCTCCAGAGGGCATTATGTTGGTTGGTAATAAATGCTTCAATAGGAACAAGAATAAAATGTTAAATTATAAGCAAACTTAAGTAGGTTGAGGCAAAATGAAGAGGATTCTGCAAGTCATTTTGAAATAATAATCCTTGACTACAGTTATTGCCTGTGCAATAAGTAATCTGCAGAAGTATTTTTGAGTAAGGTTGTGGTGATCTTTGTGCAAGGTTGTAGCTCTGATAGTCTTTTGTGATAGTTTTTTTACCAGGCAAAAGTCATGAGATCCCTTCCTGCATAACTTCTTGGTTTCATATATTTTGTTGTTATTAGGGTTTGACACAGTGACTCCATTTTTAATCTGCCAACTTTTACATGAGAACAGGGCTACACATTTGAAGGTAGGAAGAGAAAAGAAGGTATTAATTCAGTCTCATATTCTTCTTAACTCATATTTTTACCTCCAGATAAATAAATTAATGATATTTATTACAAAGAAATTCCATACTCCTTAAATGAAGTTACCAAAGTGTTCTCTGTGCAAGGGAACTCACATACCAAATAATTCCCAGAATCTCAAGAGACATGGTTTACTGGAAAATATCTTAGAGGGTGTAAAATTGTCTGCAATATTAAACGGTTATGTTTCATTAACTAAAATTCTGCCTGCTGTTTCAGGAGATTTTCAAACTTAATAAAAGGCTTTATTTGTTATTCTAGGCAGACAGAAAATGTTCGATATGGGGAAATAGAACCTGGAACCTGGACCCCAGTCTCAGAACTCTCCTCAATTCTTGTGAGTCCCTTTAATGACTATTTACTTGAAATTTTTATCAAGTTTGATCTCTGATACATTTAATACTGGATATCTGATCTTTCAATTTAGTGTGTGCACTTGAGATTTTTCAGGAAACCTACTTCACTTTAATGAGAATGTTTACTTTCTCACTCTAAAAGTGTACTTTTGCTTCCTCTTTAACTTTGTGTCTTGAAAATGGATGCTGGCATCTTGACTTTTCATGCAAGACCACAGGTTTTTGAAATTGGTTGTTTCACAAATATACAATGCAAACAGATCAGCTGTTGTATAATAAAATGTATATTCAGTCTTTGTCCCCAGTTTCTAGCACAGAACTCATAAAAACCTTGGAATTCCCTGAGCATTAGGAGTGATTTTTTCATTCAAAAGAAGCCCCTTGATTATACCTAAATTTATGTTATATTGAGATGACTTTTGTAAGGCCTCTAGGTACCCTCAGGATGGGGATGATTACCAGAAAGACTAGGAAAATAGAACCACTAACTCCCTATGAAGGGTAAGGGAAAACTGTGTATTAAGTTTTATAAAATCTTTTGAATAACTAGATTTGAGTAGTTTCAGACTTATACTGCAATGGAAGTAGGGGTAATCTAGACTTGAGATTCACATCTAAAGTAGGGGCAGTCTTGTGTAATGGTTACTAATTCCAGGTTTAAAGTTTCAGAATTTATTCAAATCATACAGACCTAGTTAGTTTCCACAAATAATTGGTGATTGGTGGTGGAAAACACTTTAAGATGAGCTCTCTGCAACTAGGTTAATACCCTCTCCTTCTCCTTAATACATTCCTGAACAAGCCAAAGTTGACTCTGCTCTTCATGTCCTAGATTCAATATATTGCAACTACCTTATGAACTTTGTTCTTCAAATTATTCCCTCTTCTGTACTTGATAATTTCCATTACTTAAAAGCATGGTCTGTCTTTTCCCTCATATATTAGTACATCTAATGCATGGCCTCTTTTTACTTGCTATTAAGTCAGGTTTCTGCTCTTGTTCTAGAATGTTCATTGGAAGAGCTTCCCCAATCAATACCCTGAGTCTCCTCTATCTCAGTCTCCTTCTTCTAGAGCACTCACAACTTTCTCCATATGTTTCCTTATTAGGCACCATAACCCATGATGCAAACTTTCCTCTATTACACCATGCTTGACCTTTAACTTCAGCTCATAGAGGTGATCTTTCTTATCTTTTTGAAAAATTATTTTGTCTTTCATTATAATATGATCTGTTTTCTATGCAGATAAGGTTGTGCCTCCTTAATCTGCTTTGCTAGATAATTTTCAATTGAATTTTAACGTTTGGAGTCCCTGAAAACTAGGACCTGTTCCTTTCTCATTTCTCCAAGTATTCTTTCTTTTATAGGTTCTTTTGTTCAGTGCTGTCACTGAATTAGTATCATACATATGAAGATGATTTTTGCTCTTAATTCCCATGTCTGTATGTCCACTGCCGTCAGTATTCGTTCTGAAATGTTAAAGTTTCACATACTTCATTTGTCCAAAATCAAATTATGGTGGTTAATTTCTAGTCTGTTCTTTTCTTTCCCAGTAATCCTTGTCGGTGTTCATTTAGTTGCTTAAGCTGGCATCCATAAACCCACTCCTGCTATCACCAAGGCTTTTATTTTTGCAGTTCTCTCAGCCTTAAAATCTGACCCTGCTCCACTGCCCCCACCAGAGATTAGACAGGAATCTCTCTATCCAGACACTGATTATGCTAGTGTTTTTCCTAATACCATTATTTTCCCTAAAGTCTTTCTTGGGCATGTTTTCTGAAATTCTCATCTTATTTAGAGAATCATTAGATTATTGTGGTTGACTTTTTTCCCCAAGGATATTCTACCCAGCATCTAAAAATTTTTTTGGACTAAGTGAACACATCTCCAGAAAATCTAAGTTTGATTGATAGCTTCATCAATCAGTAAGTTGATGACCTTCTATAAGTTATTCAAACACTGTAAACTTGTTTCTTTGTCAAAATAAAGATATTAATAAATAAAACTTTGTAGCATACACACAGAAAGTATAATGCTAAACTAATGTCTTAAATCTGTGAATAATGTACAAAATTTAGTTTCCATTCCCCTTAGGCAAAGAATACATAATATAAAACATGTAGCTGAAATACAGCTACAGATGGCCTACACTTACTAGATTATATTTAGCATTCTATGATATGTAAAGCATTCTTTCACATATGATACATACATGCTTTATAATATTTCTATGATATATATCCTATGATTATCCCCATTCTACAGATTAGAGAAAACTGTGGAGCAAAGAGGTTAGCTACAAAGTATTTTGGAGTAGGTTACAATTTGAACAGCCTGGCTTTTAGAGAAGGTACCCTTAATTGCCACAATATACAAAAATAAAAGTGAATACTTGTAGGCTGAGTGTGAGTGTGTGCGTGTGTGTGTGTGTGTTTGAGTACAAGTATATACATGCATTTGTGAGGGCAAAGCTATAAAGAAATAGAAGACTACAATGAAATTGATTCAAAATAAGATATCTAATGAATAAGATTTTGAAAAGTGCCAAATTCTTATGCATAAGTGAATACATTTTAAACAAAGGATCTTCTCTTTTTATCCCATAATTAAAGAAAAAAAAAACATTTCATTGTTGTGTGATCACTCTTACTCACAAAGGAAAGAAAACAAGTAAAACAAATAATAAAATTTCAAAAGCTCTATAAATTGGGAGTCAACTAATGAGGTCTTCAAGTTAGATATTGTATTTTTATTCATATGTTCTTGTCATTAAAATACATTAAACCACATTTCTTTATTCTATTACTCATTACAAAATTAAGTGGCATCACAACAACCAATTATGTGGGGAAACTTTTTCTTTTTAAAATTATATTAAACTGTTTTAGAGTGTGTTGTTTGGTGCAATCTGAAGGCTTTAAGAACAGCAAATTATTTTTTTATTGAAAGAAAATAATACCTAAATTGCCTAGCAGTTTCACAGGCATAACTAAATGTGCAAAGGGCTTCCTGGGGTTGTAACTGTGTGATTCCCATTTTAGTCAGCGGGGATCATTGACTTTAATGGGAATCATGTGGTTAACACCTCATGCCACACTTCACAAAATCTGAATTAGAGCCTTTTGATTTAAAATAAGGAATCATATTGTACTTTCAAAATATGCTTGAATTCTTTGTGCTTTTTTCCCATTCACCTCTTGTATTTAGCACTTTCAAACTGTATTTAGATGGAGGAATCTGTTTTTGAATGAACGTTAGTATTTATAAGCAATGGAAATGTTGGTTTAGTTAAATCAATTTCTATTGAAACTGACTAGAAATATAGTCAAAACTGACACAATAACATCCAGATTTTTTTTGAGTCAGCCGATACAAACAAGTAGACAAAAAGCACGCTGTAATTATTTAATAAAACTAGAAAACAGGCATAACATAAACCATAAGAAAATGTTAATTATCTATTTCTTTAAAGAAAACTTTAAGTAGCTAGAAAGATACTAAGACAGACATTTGGTGTCTTACTAACCATGTAAAATGCTCTAGAAGTAATTGATTTATCACTGTGATAGTTAATTTTGTTATGTCAAATGGACTTGCTTAAGGTATAGCCAGGTAACTGGTCAAATATATCTGGCAGTATTTTCTTTTTTTTTTTTTTTGTAAACTCTCTCAGGACTGGATCAATTGCCACAGGAGTGCATGTTACTTTCTTTTTATTTATTCTAATTTGTTATGTATGACAGCAGAATGCATTATAATTCATATTACACATATATAGCACAATTTTTCATATCTCTGGTTGTACACAAAGTAGACTTACACAATTCATGTCTTTATATATGTATTTAGGGTAATGATGTCCATCCCTTTTCACTTTCTTTCCTACCTCCACGTCCCCTCTTTCCCCTCCCACCCCTTTGCCTATCTAGTGTTCATCTAATCCTCCAATATTTCCACCACAACACCATCGTGAATCAGCCTCCTTATATCAAAGAAAACATTTGGCATTTGGTTTTTTGAGATTGGCTAACTTCACTTAACATTATGTTCTCCAACTCCATCAATTTACCTGAAAATGCCATGGGATTATATTCTCTTTTAATGCTGAATAATATTCCATTGTGTATATATGCCACATTTTCTTTATCCATTCATGTATTGAAGGACATCTAGTTTGCCTCCATTGTTTAGCTATTGTGAATTGTGCGGCTATAAACATTGATATGGCTGTGTCCCGGTAGTATGCTGATTTTAAGTCCTTTGGGTATAGAGAAGGATAGCTGGGTCAAATGGTGGTTCCATTCCCAGTTTTCCAAGGTATCTCCATACTGCTTTTCATAATGGCTGCACCAATTTGCAGTCCCACCAGCAATGTATGAGTGTGCCCTTTTCCCCACATCCTTGCCAACACTTATTTTTGTTTGTATTCTTAATAGCTGCCATTCTGACTGGATCGAGATGAAATCTTAGAGTAGGTTTGATTTGCATTTCTCTAATTGTTAGAGATGTTGAACATTTTCTTCATATATTTGTTGATTGATTGTATATCTTCTTCTGAGAGATGTCTGTTCAGTTCCTTGATCCATTTATTGATTTGAGTTATTTTTATTTATTTGTTTATTTTTGTGTTAAGACTTTTGAGTTCTTTCTATACCCTAGAGATTAGTGCTCTATCTGATGTGCCTGTGATAAAAATTTGCTCCCAAGCTGTAGGCTCTTTATTCACTTCACTGATTGTTTCTTTTGCTGAGAAGAAGCTTTTTAGTTTGAATTCATTCCATTTATTGATTCTTGATTTTAATTCTTGCACTATAGTTGTCTTACTAAGGAAGTCAGGGCCTAATCCGACCTGATGGAGATTTGGGCCTACTTTTTCTTCTATTAGGCACAGCGTCTCTGGTTTAATTCCTAGGTTCTTGATCCACTTTGAGTTGAATTTTGTGCATGGGGAGGGAAAGGGTTTAATTTCATTTTGTTGCATATGGATTTCCAGTTTTCCTAGCACCATTTGTTGAAGAGCCTATCTTTTCTCCAATGTATGTTTTTGGCACCTTTGTCTAATATAAGATAACTGTAGTTATGTGGGTTTGTCTCTGTTTGCTCCATTCTGTACCATTGGTCTACAAATCGATTTTGGTGCCAATACCATGCTGTTTTTGTTACTATTTGCTCTGTAATGTTGTTTAAGATCTGGTCTAGTGATGCCACCTGCTTCACTCTTCTTACTAAGGATTGCTTTAGCTGTTCTGGGTCTCTTATTTTTACAGATGAACTTCATGACTGCTTTTTTCTATTTCTATGAGGTAGTATTTTTGAAGGTATTTCTGAGTCATGGGACAGAGTCAAGAATGTCTGCTCCTACCAGTTTGGTTGGGCATCACCTAATCCATTGTAGACCATATAGAACTGAAATAGAGAAGAAAGCAAACTTGTTCTCTGATCTGGAGCTGGGAAACTGAACTCTTGCACTGGGACATGAGAGCTCTAAGTATACAGGCCTTCAAGCCTGGGTTAAGAGTTACACCATGGGCTATCCTGATTTCAGGATTTCAGACTCAGAGTGACCTCTACTGCTAACTTTATTGCATCTCTAGCTGCAAACAGAATATTGTGGGTCTTCTCAGCCTCTATAATCGTGTGAACTGATTATTATAGTAAATATTGTATTAAATATCCGTACACATCCTATTGATTCTACGTTGCTGGAGAACCCTGACCAACAACCACTGAGAGGTCCAACTCATATCCAATTGGTAAAGTAGCAAATATTTATATAATGCCCATTTGTATCCATAATTCAACCATCTGAAATATAATATCTAATTTAATTCCCATAGCACTTTGTGAGAGGGGTGCAATTTTTGCCCCCACTGCAGTGGAAAAAAATTGGTAGAACTAATATTCAGTATAATGTTACAATGTCTCGGGTTGTGATTCTCAGAAATAAATAAAAATTAAGATTCCTATGGAAAGAATTTATCACAGAAGTGGTCATGGGAAAAATCAGAAAGAGTTTAGGAAAAGTACACAAAAGAAAAGTGTTGCTAACAAGGGTGAGATCTTAGGCAATATCCAACATAGAAGTTTCATTCAAATTCTTCCTTACCAAGTTGTTCATTTACATATCTGATGATATGTAAATTCCCAGGAATGTATGGATTATTCTGGATATGAGAGAAATGGACCCAAGTTGATCAACAGATACCTTTTTCCTGTTAGAACAGAAAGCACACTGAAGTGTGTGGGGGAGGACAGTAGAGGGGAGAAAAAAGTAAAAAAGTCATCTAGAAAGATGTCATCAGAATATATACTAGTTAGCTTTTCATGCCTGTGACTAACACACACAACAAGAACAACTCAGAGGAGGCAAAGTTAGTTTGGGCTCACAGATTCAGAGGTCCAGTCCATGGTCAGCCAACTCTATACTCTGGGTCTGAAGTAGGCAGAACATCATGGCAGAATGGGATAGAAAAGGAAAGCAATCCAGAACATGGCAGCAATGAGGAAGCAGAGAGCTCCGTGCTCACCAGGGACAAAGTATAAAACCCAAAGTCAACCCACTAGTGACCCATTAGCACCAACTACACCCTACCTGCCTAGTGTTATCACCCAGTTAATCCATCAGTGGTTGAATCCACGGGTCAGGTAACAACTCTCAGAGTCTAATAATTTCATCTCTAACCATTCTTGCACTGTTTCACACATGAGCTTTTGGGAAATATCTCATATCTCAACCATCACATAGGCTATCATGGTTCATGAACACACCATTTTTCCAGCTTTGCATCAACTGTACATATGTTTTATGTAAATACATTTCTGTGATCTTAATGTAATCTCCATTGGCTACTCAATTATTCTTATGCAATGGACACTTTTAAAATTACTAAAGTCTTATAATTGAGTTTATTTTATATAGAGCTACTGGTCCCATTTATTCTGAAAATATATTTTCTATTCTTGGTTCTTTAAGTTTTTATATGAAATTCAGAATAAGCCTTTCCAATTCCATACACATATTCATAAAATAAAATCCATAAGATTTTTGTCAGAATAAACTAAGAATGTGTTCAGAAAAGAATGCATTCCCTAAAGTTTTACATATTTATTGCTAATTTTGAGTATTTTTCTCTAGCGTATGTTCCAAATAATTAGTTTTTGCATTCCTCTTATATTCTTCTGAAATATTTTATGTTTAATAATTTTAAAATTGAATTGAAACTTATATGTAAGACAAAGTATCTTCTCTCAGAGAGAACTGGATATGTGAGTTGTATTGTATAATATCTGGAAAATAACAAATATGTTCAGGAATCTAAGAAGATATAATAACATGAATAACACTGAAAGTAATAAACAAAAAAAAAGAAACAGAACAACACAGATTTTAATTATTAACATTCTTTAATCAGACTATCATATAACTCTACTATATTCAAAGAGTGAAAATATAAGAAAATTTCTTTTTGGGCAGATACATGCTAGCTATAAAATGGAATCAAGTAGAAATTCTAATTTTGAACAACACAATAACCAATATCAAAAATTTAAAACTTGAGTGTAATATCACATTTCTAATAAACAGGAAAATGACTAATTTGGTAGGGGTAGATCTTCTTTACTCAGTCCACTGACACAGAAACACCCCCACAAAACACTCCCAGAAGTATTTGACCAATTATCTTAACCAAGTCCAATTATCACGGTGATAAATCACTTACTTCTGATACATTTTACAGAAAATTGTTACCATAGTGTACTATTACCACAGTTAATTTTAAGCACCTATAATTTTAATAGTGTACCTTTATATTTGTTTACATTTCTCTGGATTGCAAAGAGCACTCAGTGCTCTTTAAAGGTGTTTATGTGTGTAAGTTTTGAAACCATTCAACATTTTATAATAATTTTGTATATAATTTGTGGTATGAAATTATAAAATACTATTATTTCTATATATTTTATGCATTCTGGATACATTCAAATTGCATTTATTTATTAGTATTTCTAGACTATGTGTTTCACTTGTTTTTCAAGTTGTCCTAAATCTCAAAAAGAAAGAAAGAAAGAAAGAAAAAGGTAAAAGAAAGAAAGAAGAAAAGAAAAGAAAGGAATCTTCATGTAAGTGGATCTGTGCAGTTAATAGCTCCTTCTCAAGGGTCAACTGTACATTATGGTATTAGAAATTGAAATCTCAGTTAAATGAACCCAAAATTTTAAAATTGTGATTTAATTGCTCATAGTAGGAACATTCTTGGATGCTCAAAATGTTATATTTCTAAATACAGATATTTTCTCTGGCTAATTTTCACTTTAAAAGTTTGCTATATTTTATTTATATGAAAGTTTAACTTGTATGAAGTAAAATTTATGAATGCTTTATTTTTTATTTCTAGCTTTGTATCTCTCTTATATTCTTCTGAACATTTTATGTTTAATATTGCAATTGAATTGAAATCTGTGCACTCTCTTAAATAGATATTGAAGAGAGAAGTGATATATCATCCCTTTTTATTACATATTTTGTCAGTGGATAGCTAATTGGCCCCAAATCATTTTTCTAAGGAGGCAAGATATCCCATTTTTTTCCAATCTAATTCAAAATATTACTACATAAAATGGATAAATAATATCTTATATGAAAGGTTGAAAAAATAAGAACATATTGAAGAATTACAGGTCACATTCAAAACAATAGGTAGAAGCTTAGAGAAGCAAGTGCCCTATTCCTACAGGCAGCTGTCACTATGGATGTAGAATCTGAACTACTTAAATATGGGGATGTGATTTTGAAAAATTTCAACATTTTATAATAGATTTGTGTATCATTTATGGTGGGAAATTTTGGTAATATTATAATATGATGACAATTTTGTAGCCTTTTCCTGTTGTCATCACAAGGAATCAAAAGATATACATTGATTTCCTACTATGCAGAAGGTTGGTGGCCATAAGCTGAGTTGCCCAAGGGCCAATGGTTTAACAGCATGTTTTTGATATTTACATACATGGACTCATGATATTTATAATTTTTGTATCTAACTTCCTTTTCTTTGCTTTAAGATTATGAAATCCATGTTTTCATATATAACTGCCATTTGTTAATTACCATTTCTGTCTAGAGGCATATTAGTTTGAATTTATTAACAATACTTGGGATGTCTAACCGATAAATGTAAATTACTGATGTTTTAACAAATTCAGTCATTATTAATATTTCTGAGTTTATAGCTTTTGAAATAGAAAAATATGTTTGAAATGTTCTCTTCCTTAAGAAGTATATTTTGCTAAAGAAATCTATGAGTTATCTGAACACATTAATTTTAAAACACAATTTTGAGGACACCATCTCTCTCCATAATGAAAGTAAATAGAACATGTTTATCATGTCCCCTTAAATAACCAAACACATAGACAAAACATATGAAATAAGAGTTTTCAGGTACTGGGCAACAATACAAGACATGAGCTCCTGAAAGAAAGGTTCTCAATGACACCAGTTGTACAATTGCCTGAACCAATTGCTTAGAAGGGGTACAAAGGCAGTAGTAAAACTGAAAAGAGCCAGTGGTTCCCTTGAGTTGAGAACATCAAATTCAGAACTTATATAAGCCCAGAGGTTTAGAGATTGCATTCTAGAATCCAGAAAAGCAAGGGGGTGAGGGAGGGCTGCAGAAAGAACTCTGGGAACAAGTGTTCCTTCAAAGTCTTCAGCCTGACACCAGAAAAGCATGCATGAAAAGAAGGAAATCCAGGAAAGAACCACCAAATAGGAGCAGCACCTGGAGAAATCTTCAGTACTCAAGGACACCTGCAGGAAGCACAGGTGCTGACATGTCAGGTGGACACACCTCCTAACTCAAGAAGCATCAAATAAAGTTCTAGAAACTTTGCCTAGGCAGTAGCACCACAAAGTTGTCCAGATTTGGGCTTGACTCAGTAAACAAAGCTTAAGACCCATCAACACATTTCTAGGTAAACAAGGAAAGAGTTCCAGAGCAAACCCAGCTGTATTTGAAAGAAGAGTGAGTAATGTATAGTACACATTCCTTGATGTAGAATATATAATAGCTAGCATTTGAAATAAAAATGGCAGACAGGCAAGGAAGTAAAAGCATAAAACCCATAGTAAAGAAATCAATTAATTAACTAAAACAGATTTAGGAATTACATGGATTTTGGTGGTAATAGCAAAAGACATTCAAAGAGCTATTGGAAGTATACTATATATGTTGAGGAAGGTGGAGGAAAACATTAACTTGATAATGAGAGAAATAGTTGACCTTAAAATAACTAAATAAATCTTCTGCAGCTGAAAGTACATTTTTTTTGGGGGGGGGGAATAAAAGTACAATACCCAGGTTCAATTGAACATTAAAAATTACCAGATAACAAAACCAGTCCAGAGCAACAGAAATTGAATAGTTATGCAAGATGAAGAAGTTCTAGACATCTGCTGAACAACATATTATCTATAATGACAACAATGGACTGTAACTCCAAAAATTATTGGGGGTAAATCACTTGTCACATGATTGGTTTTTTTTTTAACCATGGTAATAAAGATTTTAAAAAAATACACACAAAGTTAATACTGCTTAAAAACATGAACAGGAGTTTAATCAAACAGGAAAGCAAGATCATATGACACAAATTATTTACAATATTTGAAAATACAAATAAATCTCTAGTGACATTGAGATTATATATGTTGTTACTTAGGGAGTGTGAAAATAGAGGGGTAAATTTCCAGGAAACATGAAGAAATCTGAGGGATTTATGGGAATTTTTATTATTTTGATTGTGGTGGTGGTTTCATACTTGTAGATATTATTATTGAATTGTACACTTTATTGCTCATAAAGGGTACATCCATAGAACTAAAAAAACTACTTTCAGTGCATAGATAGTGAAATGCTAGGCTATACTAAGAATGCATAACATCAAATAATTCTTAAGAGATGACAGCCTTAATCAGACATCACAAAAACAACAGTGCTGTTGGTAAGATGGCAAGACAGGAGTCCTTTGACTCATGGAAAATAATTACTGGCAGCCATCCACAGACATAAGTGACTTTGGGGGAGCTATGGGATCCAGGTAAATGCTGCAAAACTCTAGTGGAGCCCAGTTGTGGAAAACCATTTCTAGAAAGCAGACCAAGGCTCAGCTGGCCTCCACTGACTCTGGTATAGGATGCAGATCCAGACAGTGCCATTTCCCCATGGACTCACCTGCAGTTCAATATGGTCTAGGTCCTGACACAAACACCATCTATTAGTGGGAGTCATACCTGCCATGAGTCAGAAGTCTATACAAGTTAGTCCAAGTTCTGGACCCTAACATGTCCTTTGACCCAGTGCTAGCCCACAAAGATATGGTCATAGGGTAAATCTTCCCCTAGGGTCTAACCAGAAGATATACTCATCCATGTCCTAGAGACAGAGCCACTGAACTCAGCTGACCATGGATACTGAAGTGACCCTGTAAGTCAACTCCAGTATCTGCAGTATCTGCCAGTCATGGTCCAGTAGAAATCTGCCCACACAGAATTTAGGCAAGAGAAATGCTCCTCCATGCCCCTGAAAGATGGTATGTCAACATTAATCCAACTACGAATCAAAGGGCCTCATGCCTAAACTTTGGAAGTGCTTTGATAATTAAGAGAGTCAGTCAGAAAATACAGTGTGGATTTTACTTAATGTAGACTGAAATTTATGGTTATACTTTCAGGTTTTTCTTTATTCTTGGTTATATCGCTATATACTTGGTTATATCAATAAAATATATATATATATATATATATATACATATATATATATATATATATATATATATATATATCTTCTTATCAAACTGAAAATATAGATAGAAATGTCTCACAACAATTTTAGCTGAATTTGAGCCTCAGTATATTAATGATCCACAGACCAAGTAATAATATTTTAATATTAATACTATAACTAATAAGACAATCAATTTCTATAATGAAGCTTCAGTTAACTAACCAAATAGTTTGAAGATTAGAATTCCATTATTGTGTCTTCATATAGTTAGGCTGCAAGTTTCTTGGGTATTTGAAAAGGATCAATAACTTCTGCTTTAAAAATTATGCCTTATTTTAAGAAAGAAATTTTACAGTTAAAATAATGTCATGTATCATTTCAGTTACAAACTTTGTCAAAATATTGTAAAAAGTAGACCAAATTTGGGAAGAAGGAGAGTCTTATTTTAAACTTGGCCTCTACATATATTTTATCAGACTGTTCACGGCCTTCAGGTCTTCAAGTTTCTATTTTGCAGTTATTGAAAAACATAGTTTAGATAGTTTCTAATAATGAATTAGAACATTAAAAATATCTAGGATTCAGAGCAAAGAACCACATTATCAAAATCTGCTTACCTTCTTTGAGGATGAAAAATATGAATAATTAAAACTATATCAAAGAAACATTCTTTTGTGGCAATGAACCAAATCCACAGATGGTAAAGATGATACCACACTGTATTTTAAGACATAGGATTGATTAAAAATTTTTAAAATTTGTTTTAATTAATTATACATGACAGTAGAATGCATTTATGCCCTTTGATATATCATACATACATGGGACATAATTTCTCATTTTTCTGAGTGTACATGATGCAGGCCATATTGGTCATGGAGTCACGTATACACATACATTAATAATGTCTGTTTCATTCTACTATCTTTTCTATTCCCACATCCCCTCATCGCCCTTCCCATCACTTCTCTCTACCTAATCTAAGGTCATGCTATTCTCCCGTAGTGCCCCCTGCCTTATTGTGAATCCATATTCACATATTATAGAAAACATTCAGCCTTTGGTTTTATAGGATTGGTTTATTTTGCTTAGCATGATATTCTCTAACTCCAACCATTTGCTGGAAAATGCCATAATTTTACTTTTACTTTTCTTTAAAATGGAGTAATAGTCCATTGAGTGTGTGTGTATATATATATGGATAAAGAAAATGTGAGATAGATATATATATCTATCTCACATTTTCTTTATCCATTCATCTATTGAAGGACACCTAGGCTGGTTCCATATTCTAGCTATTGTGAATTGAGCTGCTGTAAACATTGATATGGCTCTATCTAGGGATAGAGTCACTATAACATACTGATTTTAAGTGCTTTGAGTATAAGGCAAGGAGTGGCATAGCTGGGTCAAGTGGTGGTTCCATTCCCAGTTTTCTGAGGAATCTCCTTACTGCTTTCCATAGTCATTGCACCAATTTGCAGTCCCACCAACAATGTATGAGTGTACCTTTTCCACCACATCCTCACCAACATTTATTGTTGCCTCTATTCTTGATGATTGCCATTCTGACAGGAGTGAGATGATACTTTTAAGGAAAGCAGTGACACAAGTTTGAAAAGGATCAACTTATCTACTCTACAAAGCTGCAAACAAAATAGTCAAGTTGATATGAACAAAACAGTACCAAGAGGAAGTTTGCAACAGAATCACAAGGGTCGAAGGAAACTGTTCACTCAAAAATAAAAATTTTTAAAAGAACTCATTCCAGTAAAACTGAAATGGCAGAGTCAGAGAACTGGGATCATTGACACTGGAGCTGTAGGAAATGAATCAAATTGTCAGGCAAAGATGGTGATTATGAAGAAAAGAAGAAAGATAGTAGTACAGATGTTGATGGAGAATGAGATAAAAGCAAATCAAAGGTCATGTGTTGGAGTGGAAGGAAGTACATCAAGATATGCAAAGAAAGAAGACAACTTTACTAAAAAGCAAATAAAAGATAACTTATCCTGTTTATAGTCTGCACTCCCCATATCATGTACCCCCTACAAAAAGAGTGATGGTAGCTATATACCAGGGTTAAACAAATTACTATCTAGGCATATGGGGTATATAAGAGGCTTATGAAAAACAGGTAGAACCAGAGTTTTCTTTAACTCAGATCCTGGAAATTGTGGATACAGAAAGTCACATCTAGTGGGATATAGAGGCATGAAGACCAGATGAGAATGACAACTTTGAAACAGTTCTAAGGAAGATACTGATAATTTGCATACATTTAAAATCTTGACTGAGAGTGTCTAAGAACCCAAAGACAGGGAAATCCTCATGTCAATTCAGTTATTAGTTATTTTATCAGCAACATTTACACCAAATAAATTAGGCATTGGAGATGTCCAGGTGAAATTTAAAGCTTTTAAATGCTTAAAGTTTTTCAAGACTTTCAAGTGTAATACAGTATATTTGTTTTATATTTAAATAATAAATTTTTTATTATGAACATTCAAAACTGTGTGCTTTATGTTGCCTTATTAACTTATGGTCATGACAAAGTAAAAATATATAAAAAGCATATTATAAAAAAACACCCATTGATATTATGTTTTGATTTTGGTTAACACTGAGTTAAATAAATAGTTTGCATATGTTTTCAGTAATACCTGCTTGTTTTAATTTCTTCATAAATTCTATTATTTGTTTGATTGATATTGTGCAAAATTCTAATAACAAGGATATTTATAATACTTCATTAATAGCTTTAATTTTTAATGTGTTATGATTGTAACAGCATTTGCTCATATTTCATGTAGTATAGAGAGTTACAGTTTGAAATTTGCCTTTTCTAAATTGCAGATTTATAAAAATTATTAAATGAATTCAAGATTAAGAATTATTTTATTTTAAAAAATCATTGCCACGTCAAATTTTAATAGCTAAATGTCTAAAAAATTTTGAAATAATATATTATACAATGTTGGTGAACTGCATTTTAATACCTTTTAATAAATGTACAATATAAAACTAAAACATACTATTAGCCTTTAGTATATGTCATTTTAAGAAACCCTTTGAAAGAAAAAAATAGACAAAGGAAATATTTTAAAAATTTTCATTCATTTAAAATTGTTTTCAAAAACTGAAAGTTTTCCTTTATTTATGTTTATAATGTCATCTTTTGCTCCCAGTGGAAATAAATAAATCAGCAACAAATTGTACTATTTTCCCAAATGAAATATTTGTAAAACATACACGGATTTATTTATGAATCTATCATGTCACTCTTTCTCTCTCTTTCATTTTGTTCTATGCAGGTCTTCAGTGGATAATGTGATTTCCCATCACATTCTGAAGGAAAATCAGCTTTATTCAATCTACTAAATGCATGTCAATCTCATCTAAAAATTTTCTCACAGAAAAATCCAGAATAATGTTTCACCAAATATCTGGGGGTTTCATGTCCCAGACGAGATGACATCAAAAATTAAACATCATGAACATGGCACATACATGTGCTAGTGTTTCCATGAAGTACAGAAAACAATTGAGCAAGAAGAGTTTCTATTCATAACAGTTCAGTTTTAAAAATAATTGTTAGACAAAATATACATTTTATGCAAGTGAGTAATCAATGCAAGATTCATATATGGCTTTATTAATAAATCTAGAGAAGTCTAAATTCCACAATAATTTAGATTTGATTGTAAAACGTTGATCTATACAAATATTATTATTTTCCTTATCAATAAGTTAGAGATGAAAATACTATAATAGAACACAAATTAGATTATGAGTTCTTAAAAAACACTTTATACTCAATTTTGTCATCCAACATTGTATTAAATTCATTGAAAATATGATTTTAAAATAGAGGAAGAAAGTATAAAAGTAAAGGATGTTTAATAAAGTTATTTTAAACAATAAAAATGTCTCCATAACAATCACAACTAAAAAATAAAAACTTAAAATGTATACTTAAAGCACATGATCCAGAGGGTAATAAATATTTTATTAATTAACTGTCTGGCACACCTCACTAGAGGGTTTTTCCTACATTTTGATTTCCTATTTTGATTTGTCTCTTCACATAACTCAAAATTGGTAAGACTTAGTATAGACAGAAAAAAAAATAGTTCATTTTTTTCTTTAGCATCATTGATCAATTTTATTCTTTTATTTGTCCTCATCATGTGATCTTATCATGTACATTTCTTATATTGATTTATTCGAGATTCTTTGTATAACTGTCTTTCAAAATGCTGTAAGTTAGGAAAAAATAATAAAGAAAATTTGTAGAAAGAGATATTTTAGCTGGGCTAAGTGGTGCATGCCTACAATACCAGACACTCAGAAAGCTAAAGGGGGGCAACCATTGGAGGACAACCTGAGCAACTTAATGAGATCCTGTTTCGATTTTATTTTTTAAACAGGGTGGAAGTGTACTTTGGTTGTATAGTGCTTACCCAGCAGGTGTGAGGCCCTGGATTCAATTCCCAGTATTGAAAGCAATAGCAAGAAAAGAGGATTTTAACTCTAAAAACCAAAGCTCATTAATGAAGTTGTATTTACTTTGTACTAATGTTAGAAATAAAATTATAACTTATTAAAGACTCTGTTGATCATAATATTGACTACTCAGTAGAGATACCAATAGTTTTATTATCCTCTAATTATTTTATTGTGTTATCTAGGGACAGAGTTGAACAAAATAAAATATTTTAATATTGTAGGTTACCTAGGACTTTCTAGCATAAACAGCTTAGATTCTAAACAAAGCAACTAAAATATATATGTTATTTTTGAAGGGAAAGATCCATAGGCTTTGTCTTTTAAAAAAATGTGAAAGAATTTCATAAGTCAGATTTATAATTTAAGTTTCTAAGATTGTTTTGGCTTCGTTAATTGTTCATAGTCCTTTAAACTCACGAAAGACAAAATACATAATGAAGTAGATGAAATAGTTGGGGCCTCATCTAATAGGGCAAGGTTTTATATGAAAACAGACTTTCTATTTCTGAAAATATTGTAGACCAGATGTCTGGGAAAATGTTCAATGATAATAGCACATTACTTATTTTAACACAGTGTAAAAAAAAGTCTGTTTAAAAATTATCTTTAAACACATTGCTAAGTTAGAGACAAAACAAAATCAATAGAAACCAGAATCAAGAATACTTGTAAATTATGTGTGTAATGATACAAAAATTGCATGCCAACTAAAAGATGTAGAATATGCTGTTTTCTTAAGAAACTTTGAGCTCTACTCAAACTGGTACAGAGTACCTTCAATGAATAAAGTAGAAAAAAATTATCTCTTAGAATAGACAGTGGATCTCGCCTTGTCTCGCTTTTAGGTAAAAGAGATG
This sequence comes from Callospermophilus lateralis, assembly GCF_048772815.1. NCBI lineage: Eukaryota > Metazoa > Chordata > Mammalia > Rodentia > Sciuridae > Callospermophilus > Callospermophilus lateralis. The sequence continues at coordinate 27,166,499 of NC_135312.1, forward strand.
ATTGCAAAGTGAAAAAAGAACAAAACTTCTCCCTTGGACATTCTTAAATATAAGGGCTCTTTCTCATGACTTTAAGTCAATAGTGAGCAATGTCTTTGTGTTCAAAATAAATAATAATAATAATAAAAAGATGAACATGTAAGCAATCTAAAATTTGACTTATCAATGCATAGCAAAAACAAAAACAGAAGGCAAATCATTTCTAGAAAAAGAGAGTTGAACAGCAGCATTTGAAAATTCTCACATGTATAATATTTCATGTATTTTGATAAGGCATATTTTTTAAGAAATCACTAAACACAAATAGCAATGACCAATTAATATTTAAGTCTTCAAAATAAAACCTTTATACTGGAACTGAGTATTGAAGTTATTAGATATAAAAATACAAAACACAAATTATAAGCATTCAAAGAGAGAGCAAATGTGAAGGAAATATGATAAAGTTAAAATAGACAAAAATGAAGCAGCTTCAGAAAAGAACAACTAGATACTGAAATAAAATACATAAGAATAAAGATTAGATCCTGGACACTCAAAATAAAATGAAGAAAGAACTGGTAAACTGGAAGATAGGGTAAAGATGTTATCTTGATGTCAGCAAAATACATAAAAGAACTGGAAAATTTAAAAATGAAGTTAGAAAAGTGTGAAGTCTAACATCTGTTAAACCCCTATCTCTCTCCCTGCACAAAACTCAACTCAAAGTGGATCAAGAATCTAAGCATTGGATCAGAGACCCTGCACCTACTAGAAGAAAAAGTAGCCCAAATCTCCATCATGTCAGCTTAGCAACAGAATTCCTCAACAAAACTCCTAAAGCACAAGAAGTAATATCAAGTATCAATAGCTGTGATGGTTTCAAGTTACAAAGCTTGTTAAATGCAAAGGAAACAATCAAGAATATGGAAAGAGAGCCTACAGAATGGGAGCAAATCTTTGTCACCTGCAACTCAGATACAGCATTAATCCCCCGGATATACAAAGAACTCAAAAAACTTAACAGCAACAATAAATCAATCATTAAATGGGCAAAGGAACTGAACAGACACTTCACAGAAGAAGAAATGCTATTGATCAACAAATATATGAAAAAATGTTAGAGGTCTTCAGCAATTAGGGAAATGCAAATTAAAAATACACTGAGAATCATCTCCATTCAGGATGGCAATTATTAAGAATACAGGTAACAATAACTGTTGGCAAAGATGTAAGAAAAAAGGTCACTCATACATTGCTGGTGGGTATGAAAATTGGTGCAACCACTGTGGAAAGCAGTATGGAGATTCCTCATAAAACTTGGAATGGAATCACCATTTTATCCAGTCATCCCACTCCTCAGCTTATACCCAAAGGACTTAAAGTCAGCATACTATGGTGAAGAGGCCACATCAAAGTTCGTAGTAGCTCAATTCACAATAGCTAAGCTATGGAATCAACCTAGGTGCACTTCAACAAAAAAATGAATAAAGAAATTGTGGTACATATACACAATGGAGTATTACTCAGCCATAAACAAGAATAAAATTATGAAACTTACCAGTAAATGAGTGGAACTGGAGAATATCATGCTAAAAAAATAATCCAATCCCCCAAAACAGGTTAATGTTCTCTCTGATGTATGAATGTTAACACACAATAGCAGCTGGGGGGCAGGTAGAAGTACTTTGGAATGATGGGAAGTGAGGGGGATGGAAATAGGAAAGACAGTAGAATGAATCAGACATTACTTTTCTATGTTCATATATGAATACATGACCAGTATAATTCTATATCTTGTTCAACCACAAGAATGGGAAGTTATATTCCATGTATGTATAATATGTTAAAATACATTCTACTATCATGTATAACTAAAAAGAACATTTTTTTAAAAAGTCTAACATCTTATATCTAATATCTAATTGGAGGACCAAGAAAATCAGTTTGAAAGAAAAATAAGGAAGAGGTAAGAATCCATAAAATAATAGCTAAAATATTTTCAGATTTAAAGAAAGGTGTTATTAAAACCTCCCAAGTAGAAGGACACAACTCTCTCTCTCTCTCTCTCTCTCTCTCTCTCTCTCTCTCTCACACACACACACACACACACACACCCCTTATGCACATGGATTCTTTTCATTGAAAATGGATTTCTCCAAAGACAAATACTGAACAATAAAGGCAGACAGAAATAAAACACAGATTAACTGCAAGGAAATAACATTTGCCTTAAATATTTTTATTTAAAAAAATCATAAAATGGCATAATAGTATCTTTAAAGTCATGAGATAAGATAATTAACTACCTAATATTGTGCATCAGGAGAAATTATTTTAAACATGAGGGTAAAGTCAGAATTAAACAAAACTGAAACTAGAAAAGGTTTTATACACGAATGTTTCTTTTTTCTATGATGGCAAATAAATAATATTTGGAATAGCAGATATTCTTTTCAGAGGTGCTGTGAGGAGAAACTGTCCAATGTATAGTCCCTTGTTGAGTGGGAAACTCAGCGTTATCTGGCAGCTACCTACTTACTCTTCCATTTACTCAGATATTCACAGATGTGGCTTTGAAGAGTATATGTTTATATTTTCTAAACCTACTACAAGAAAGAAAGGGGGGTGGTTACTAAGTTTCCTGAAATACTATACATTTAAATAGTGTCCAAGAGGTCAAAAATCCCCCCTATCCAGCCTGCCTAAATGTTTGTCTCCTTGTTTGTTTTTGTGTTTGAGTTTTTCCTGTCTAGAAATCTGGACCTCCCTTTCCTTAGGGCATTGAAATTGCAAATATAGAATTGCAAGTTCCTCCTCTGTCTTTTTCAGTAGTAAATCTTTTTAAAAGCCTCTTGTAAACTTTACAACTCAGGGTTATCTTTCTCAAGGACTTAGGAGCTATCTTGTTGAAGTGTAACCACCAAGGAAGATATTCCTGTCTCCCAGTGGTAGGGGAAAGTAGGAACCAAACTTAAATGTATACTAGTTATCATAAGAAGATGGCCTCAACACAGGGAAGAATATGCCCAAACTCAGGAATAAAGACAAATATCCTTATCTCACTAACCAATGTCTCCTTTAATTCCTCCATACTTTTCCATTAGCTCTCCAAGATTTTAACCAAGCATGTTACCTTTTATTTACTTATTATCTTGAGTGGTGGTACCAGGGATGAGGATTGAACTCAGGGGCACTCAACCACTGAGCCACATCCCCAGCCCTGTTTTGTATTTTATTTAGATACAGGGTCTCACTGAGTTGCTTAGAGCCTCCCTGTTGTTGAGGCTGGCTTTGAACTTGGGATCCTCCTGTCTCAGCTTCCAGAGCTGCTAGGATTACAGGCATGAACCACTGCACCCAGCCAACCAACCGTCTTATCTTTTATTTCAGTGGAGAATAGTTCAGACTCTGTTCCCTATTGCAATAGCTTCAATCAAATGTTCCTGGCTCCTTTTACTTTGCAATGTGCAATTTTTCTTTGACAGCACTTCAGATGATTTTGTTTTCCATCTTCCTTGTGCTCAAGGAAATAGTACTCAAATGCTAACGGGAGACTTATTTAAGAATGCATAAGTGGAATCAGTTCAGTGTTTTGTTTTTTTTTTCTGTATGTGTAGGCATGCATAAATACATCAATATTGCAAATCCTCACCACTAGCATTATTTCCTCAACCCAGTCCTATTTCTTTGCTATTCCATAAATCTTATAACTCTTATAAGCTTTAGTTCAAGCATTTAGAGTTTAGAGAACATAAAGTATAATAACCCATTTAGAAAACATTTACAAGATTAAGCCAGGACTTGGCTAATAAAAACTATCTGGGTTACTGTTTCTCCCTGCCATTCATATGATAGCACAAGAAAGCAAAGAATATGGATTTATCAGTTTGCAATTGAATACCACTCCTTTTATTTAACATCTTTGTGTATAGGAATAGCAGTGCATTTTCAAAGTAGTCAGGTTTGACCTGTGATAACAGTGGTAAATAAACTCTCTGAATTTGTAATGGTAAATGGACCAAATTTAGGAGACCACAGTTCTGTTTAGAGCAAGCAACTTCAATAAAAGATCTAACATTGTTTACAAAGTTATATTCCTAGCAGGATTTTAATTGCTTCCATTCCATTGTTCTCTTTTTAAAAGGACTTAGATATCTTAAATATATGCTTCTAAATCACAAACTCATTTCTTTGCTCTATATAAATATGGCTTTTTATGTGAAGTGATTAACTTTGTGGATGACCCAATTACAACTATTGCAATGCAAGCCCAAAGAGTAAAATAATGATTTAGAGAAACAACAGAGAAATTTATTATTAAAGACAAAATATATAATTGCATCATCATCAAAATTTAGCTTTTTTTCCCAAATAATTCAATCATACATATTGAAAACAGTTATACTACTCAGCCTTTTTTGACTGTTCAACTGTTTTTATCTAGATTTTCTCAAGACAAATTGGGGATTACATGTTATACTTATTCACAATTCCTCGGTGAGAAAAGCAACTAATATTATTTCTCCCACCTTATGTCCAAAGAAAGGAGAAGATGAAAACCAAACATGGGTGCATTTAGTTACCTCATTGGGTGTCAATTTGTTAATATCATAAACCCAATATTTTGGCTACCAAGGCAAAAATATTTGCTATGTCCACAGTTCATATATCTCTACTTAGAAATAGCTATATAGGTATTCAAGTAAGAAATAACCTATTCCAACCTGCTTTCTTACCTCCACTTCAAAGCCATACAGTACTTCCCTGTGGATTCTAGGCAAGGATGGAGTATATACAGAGGCCCCGAGGTCATTTCTTCTGTGTAAAACTATTTAGACTTAATTCAATTAAACAACTCTCCTTAGGAAAATCTTCTCTAGCCACCATGTAGACAGTTCTCACTGTTGTCTGTTTCATATCATCATACAGCCCTTTGATAACACTGGCTGCAACTGTTTTTGCGTATTTGTGTGATTATATATTTTCTATCTCATACTAAACTATAAGCTACATGAGAACAGGCATTGGGTTTATTTCACTTAATATTATATTCCTAATGCCCAGGACATAGGCTAGCATATGGTAGGAACTCAGATATATGGGGAAAATGATGACATAAAGGAAAAACAAATAAGAAAAGGTCTTTGATTAAAAAAAAACTGAATATGTAGTGTCCAAGATCCTTTCTATCCATTTTACTACTATTTTTTTGACACAGATTATGTGCAAAACCTGCATTTCTCTTTCATTTAATGCTCCTGAACTAAGTTTCATCATCAATGTGACATACCTAAATAACCTCAGATTTTAAGAAACAAACTGAAGATTAAATAACCAATTAGTTAAAAGAGAGATGGGATTTGAATCTTGACTTTCTATTATTTCTTTCAGTTATCTTTTGGCACAGTGTGAAAGAAACAATCAAAAAATTCTTAGTGTAGAACAGAAAGCACTTGGGAGTTTTGTGGCATGGATTGGCTGGAAGTCAGCTGATCTAGGCTCAGGATGCCTGTGGAGTCTACTGACTATAGTCAAGGTGTTCTTGCATTCAGGAGACCCTGGGATGTCTAATCTAAATGAAGCCAACAGGGACAGGTGGCCATAGAGACCAATTTATTATCCTTCTTTTGTGAATAATGCCATGGTCTTCTCATGTCTAGATGGCTGAAGAGTTTTATATCAAGAAATGTGATGCTTGCTCCAGATTTGGGGGAAATATAATTTGAAACACAATGTCCTCTCAATCCAGCTAACTCATCTACAAAGGTAGAGGGGAAAGAACATGATTTAATATTGGTTAGCATTAAGCCATGATGTCATGTTGTTCTACAAACAATATAGACAACATAGGGAGAAACATCAAAGGTAGAAACAAATATCACTCTTCAAATTGCCAAGAAAATAGAATCCATTAGTTACATTTTTAAAACAAATAATAACTAGTCAAGTAGGCGGATTTAGCAATATCATTTACCACACATCATCATAAATTCACTGGGTATTTTGGAAGAGTTAAGAGATAATTGTCTTTATCCATAAGAACAATAAACTTGAAACATCCTCTGAGAGAGAATTTTGGAGTGAAGTGACCATAGAAGGTACACTCTTAGTATCCCTCAGAAACTGAGAGAGAGAGGAGCTATTTCAGTTTTTGTTTTTGGTAATCTCATATCAAGGACAGAGTCCTCAGGTTTTCTTGAAGACATGGCTTGTCATAAAACAGGCAGGTGGCTTATTAAGCTTTCTTAAAGATGTTCATGCATTTCATGGATACAGAAAGAGGACTCATAATTACATGTTTTCAAAAGTAAAGTCTATGAAAGAGGAAGAGGGCAATGTCTGTACTTATTATCGACAGGAAAAATGAAGCATTTAATTTTTAATTATAATATTTCTATACAAGATCTAAGTGCAGAACAGGCAGATTTTCATGTCTTCTTTGTTACCTTGGCTAAAACAAAGAGCATGATCCTTATCAAAACAGAGAGACAGGGATATAGACTCTGTTTTATTAGTGATAAGAACTGAAAATTGTACTGACAAAGGTTCAGGATACAAAGGCAAATACCTGAGGTCAATGATGCTGTGGATCAGAAAAAAAAAAACAATGCCATCCGTGTCTGCTTCCAAGAACCTATTAGCTCTTACAGATCATTAATATAGATCATTAACAATGATTGATGTCTCCACAGATCATTAGTAATGATTCCAAAATTATAAAAAAAATTATATTTAGAAAAATCTTGAATCTATATCTATCTCATTCTCTATATTTCCTCCCTTGGAGATATTTAAATAAAATCCAAAATTTGAATAGATGTTCAAAATATCTGTACACACAGCTCAATAAAAAGAACTTCCAGTATCCTTAAATGTATAAAACATACTCAACATCGGCCATACTAAAATTAATGCTAATTTAGAATATACTGAGATATCATTTCTCCTCTGACAAAATACAAAAATTGAAAAGTTTAAATATTTTCTTGGTGAAGTTTGAAGAAATCAAAATTTTCTTGCTTTGTAAATTTCTCTCTAAGGGAGTTGTATACTTTTGTATCTCTCATCTCTGCATGCCACATTTTCTCAGGTAAACTATCCTGTTGAAGCTAGTAAAGATTCAAAAGTATACAACCCCCATAGAGGGAAATTTGATAGTACCTACCTGTTTTCCTACCTTAGTCTATCTACCTACTTACATATCTACCTTGCTAAGCAATATAATATAGAAATTTATTACACAAATATCTTGGGAAAATAGAAATGATTCATATAAATTATCTTAATTGTGACATAAATCCTGATGATTGGTGATATTGAACAAAAAAAAATCTGTCTACCCCTAGAGACCTCATCCAATCTTAAAAAGCTGCAAGGGAATCTTCACATTTCAAAATAATTGCTTTTTCATCATTTAATGCTAATTACTAACCACCTTATTAATTACATTCTCTTCATTAAGGATATACATTTAGAAAGACAGAAAATTCACAATGACAGATGAATTTTTTAAAATGAAGCAAAACACTATTTATAATACCTAATTTCAGTTAAAAATCTTTCAGAAATAACATAAAGTAAAAATACAGTGAAATACCTTATTTATTGTATTGTCATTGATACAGTATCAAGTTTCTTCATGGTATCTCAGTATTCTTTGAGTTTTTGCTAATGTTTGGATAGAATAATAATTCACTGCAATAGTGAAAATAAATGTGCAATGTATTCCTCTACCAAGTTGATTTGATGCTTACCAGAGGCCAACAATTGCACTTGGTACCAGCATTGCTCCAGGGAACAAGAGAAACATGGGCCCTGCCCAACACACAGTCGAAACCCTGACTGGAAGACATGACAGCTGTGACAGGTTATCTCAGGAGACTGTTTCAACATAAAAAGAGAAGCCTAAAATTTTTCACAGAGTAGATTGGATTAGGAATAAATGATTAAAGTAAGAAATAAAATCATGAAAGTCAAGACAGGAGAATTAATACGTGTAAAGCGTAAGAAGAGAACACATTGACTTTTGTTTCATTTTTGATAAGGGATAAAATGTGTGATTTGTTATCATGAGGTCACAGGAGAAAATAAATCTAGAAAGGTGAGTGATGTTCAATTCACCAATCTGATATTTGTAATAATTTCATGTTAGACTATTAAATGTCTTAAGTAATTTCATCCTTGAATGACAGTAATTTTTATTGTTTAGATTTATTTTATATTTTTAACTCACTTATGCATTAAAAATATTGTTTATCTTGTTTCTAGAATGGTCTCAGGCAACTGTAAGAAAATGGTAGGAGGTCTGACATTGGTGAAAGAGCCTAACAAATATAATTGATTAATTTAAAACCTCTTTAGCTCAGCATAGTAAAGTTACCTACTGATATTGCACAGATTTGGGTTCTATAAGGAGTTCTGTCAGAGACTGTTCTTGTGACTTTAAGAGAAGAACTTTAACTTTTATGCACATTTTTCTCATCTTGATACATTAACAATCCTTCTAACCCTTGTAATCTAAATTATGAAATCTGCTGATTTTCTCTTTTAAAACCAATTATGAAAACCAATCAATGCTTTTCCTTAAGTGAGCAAATCATTTGCATTGTACGCTGTACTGCTATGCTAAACTATTTTCTTCACTTTAAAAAGAAAAAGAATTTAGGATAGAATTTACAATAATAAAATGAGACATTGGATTCCTTAACATAATTCTTAACGTTTTCCCCAGAATTTAAATGATTAGGCAGACAACATATTTCTATCCTCTATGTTCTAAACTTAAAAGAGACATATTCTGCCTTGAGCAAAAATGAAAGTGAGACTTTTTGCTGTAGAATGACAATTATCGACAATAACAATCAAAGATGGGTTATGTCACTTAAATGGCAAATTCATCCTTTTGGCTGTGGGCATAAATAAACAAGATAATCACATACTGTTAGAAAGCAGTATTTTTTTTCCCTGTTCAAGCTAAAAGAGAAGTTTATTGTTCAGTAGGTGAAAAAGTGAATTCGAATTTAGAACTATATTACAGAATAAAAATCCACGATTTGCTAAATAAATTACCAGTGTAATTGCTATAGATTTAGATGAAGTATGGTTCAAATCTAAGTGGAAATTTTGTACTCACATTTGCTATGGGACCGGATATCAGGAAAATATAATTATCTCTCATTGGTTCTAACTTTTCTAAGCAATCTATTGAAAAGCTAGTTATTTCTCTTGTGAAGTTGATTTGCCGATAATTAAATGAACGGCTAGTGGAGATTTCAATTTTAAGAAGAGAACACAATCATACGATATATTTTGATATTATCAGCATATTGTACATTGATATATTTAATACCTATACATTCTATTTGGGGAGTGGGGGTACTATATTATTTTCTCATGTTACAGGAACTAAGGCATAGCTAATTAAGTGACACACAAAGAGTCAAGCTAGGATTCAAACTGGGTTTGATGACAGACCCTATACTCCAAGACATCTTACCAGCCATCTTTGATGTACAAAAACTCTGAAAATTAATGTGAATATGAGTATGAAGATTTCTTGAACAACATTAACTCCTGATAACGCTAATCATATGTATGATTTTTCTCATTTTTTGCATCAATAATATATGCATTCATCAGTTATATAGAATAAATTAACTCTCTATGTTCTGAAATTCTGTAATGAGGGGAGGGGAATTTAAGAATCGAAATCTATCACAAGTATGCTTTTTAATAAATATATTTATTGCATTAATCACTAGTGATAGGTAAGCATTAAAAAGGATTCTGTTTTCATGGAGTTTAAATTCTAATGGCAAACCAGAAAATAGCATGTAACAAACAATGAAGAAAATTAGAGGTCATATTAAGTTCTTGTCAGAGGTGGTTAACAGGTGATATGATAGTATGCACAGGAGGAAGCTGCTAGCTTCAATAGGATAGTTTATCTGAGAAAACCTCGCATGCAGAGATCAGAGATCACCAGGTTAAATGGCAGAAGATATATAATGGGACACATTCCAGTCAAAAAAAGTATGTAAAAGGCCCACTTCTAAAAAAAAATTAAATGTTTGCTATAGTCAATACACTGGAACTCCAGAATATCTGTAGCTCTGTGAGATGGAGAAATAATGACATAAGGGCAAATTGCATAGGAAGTGAAAATACATGTCAACAATATATGTTGGAAAAGCTCAGGATTTCCTCACTGGAAAAACCTGTCCTGTCCCCAACAATACTCTCCTGTCACATTCCCCAATTTGGATGTGTTGTTTCTCCTACAAAGGACAGGTTCTACTTTGATATTCATATTTACTTTCTTAGGAATTTAAGATTCAAAATGTGACTCGCCTCTGGGAATTATAGAGAGTTGAGCTGTATCATTAGTAACTTTCAATCCATGAGCTATGTCTGCTTACCCTGAAATAGACAGACGCATAATTTTGTAATTTTGGATATTAAAGAGAAGGTGCAAGGGCTGGGGTTTAGCTCAGTGGTAGAGAGCTTGCCTCACATGTGTGAGGTATGGGGTTCGATCCTCAGCACCACATAAAAATAAGTAAATAAAATAAAGGTATTGTGTACATCTATACCTAAAAAATATTTAAAAAAAGAGGAAGTGTGAAAAGGTGACATGATAAACAACAGCAACATTCTTTATTCTTCCAAAGCCCTCTAAACTGAAAATATCAAGACAGTATCCATTCATATTTTTGATGTGACTATAAAAAGCCACAAAATATCTAAAAATGAGTTCCTTCTAACATTATACCTTTTAAAGAGATGACAAGACTATCTTCTATAAATACTTCTATAAAGTAATAACTGCTACTTTTTAATAATTAACTTCTTTAAGTTTTAAAGCACCTGTGATTTGGATATTTTGACTATTTCTCATTACAAATCATATTTGTCACATTTCATTCATTGTTACCTTACAACTCATCTCATTTCTTTATTTTGTGCATTTGCATTATATTTTAAAAACTTACTACACCCGTTAGACTTATTTCATAGAAAAGGACAAAAATTCTTTTCTACTTCAAACTGACAGTTTTTGTAAAGAATATTTTGATTCTAAACATCTAGAAGTAAAGAAAAGTTGGATTAGATGGTAGAAGAGTTGGCCAACAGGCAAACAAACAGATTTGACATGTGTTTTGAAAAAGAATTTCTGCAAGAGGTTAGAACACTTAACTTGGGGTAAATAGAATGTCTACGTATTTTTATGCTTTTCTATATATCTAGATATATACATAAATATATGTATAATATATATATAGCTATCCCTCAGATTTCTACTGTGCTATTCATAAATAAATATTAAATATGTATTTGTTAATAACTATAATCTTAAAGATTCACACAAATCATAAATTAACAGTCCTGGATAAGAATAACTGACTTTATATTTGGCAACCTAATTATTAACTCCTTGCTTAGGCATTCAAACTGAGTTAAAATATGCTCTTTTGAGAATGTAACTGGATTTCTGTGCTTGCAACTATTTATATTAATTTTGAAATAGGAATTTCCAGTACATCAAATGGGCAGGGGCTTTATATGTGCCAGAAAACTACCATAGAAGTTAATGGTGCCTCATGAAATAATAATTGTACTTATTAAACTATAAGTGGAGAATTGCACACACACACATATAGTCATTTAAAACTGTGCTTATACTGGTATTTTATTATGGCTGAAAAGGAAACTATGTGTTCTATTTAAACAAAGGCACATTTTGTAGTCTTTCATACCGTAAGCACATAAACTACTTGACCATGTCAGAAGTTCAGAGACTATAAGTTTTATATAGTTAGCTTTGCCCAAAGTAAACACTATTTTTTAACAGAAATCCAAGTATATATAGACACACACACACACACACACATATACACAGACACAAAAGTGTAATCACTTTTTCTGAATATAATTATTTAAATACATGTCTTTACAGAATATTTTAGGAAAAAATCTCCTTTGAACTGAAATTAGGGATTGATACTAAGTAGAGTGAGTATATTTAGTAAATTTCTTATAGATATGATGCATATTGAATAAATGAAGGAGACAGAATTTTACAATATTCCTTAGGTGGGGCACCCACAGTGAAATATATGTATCAGTTCTGAATCCTAGCCAATGTCAATAGATAATGAAACACAATAAAGGGCAAATGACTTCAAAATCTCGATGGTTTAGGAAAACAGTTCTTGGAGTTGTTATTGTTGTTGTTCTTAGTTATACATGACAATAGAGAATATTTTGACATATTTATACAAAGATAGAGTACATCTTGTTCTAATTATGATCACATCTTGCGGTTGTGCATGATGTAGAGATTCACTGTGTTATAGTCATATCTGTATGTACACAGGACAATTATGTCAGAATCATTCCACTGTCTCTCTTGTTCCATTCTCCTTTGAGAAAGGATCATATTTGATCTAGGTTAATTTTCTGCACTTCATTTACCGTTTTTTGTTGTTGTTGTTGTTGTTGTTATTTTTAGTTATACATGACTAGTCTGTGTTTGGCATATTATGCATACATGGATGCAACCCATTCTGATTTGGATGCCATTCTTGTGGTTAAACGTGGTATGGAGTTACATTGGTTATGTATTCATATATTAGCATAGGAAAGTTATATATGATTCATTCTAAAGCAGTATGGAGATTCCTCAGAAAACTTGGAATGGAACTACAAATTGACCCAGTTATCCCACTCCTCAGCTTCTACCCAAAGGACTTAAAATCAGCATATTATACTGATGCAACCACATCAATGTTTATAGCAGCTCAATTCACAATAGCCAAGCTATGAAACAAACCAAGTGCCTTTTAACAGATGAATGAATAAAGAAAGTGTGGTGTATATATACAGAATGGAATATTACTTAGGCATTTAAAAAGAATGAAATCATGGCATTTGCCAGTAAATGGATGAAACTGGAGGATCTCATGCTAAGTGAAATAAACCAGTCCCCAAAAAACAAAAGTCCATGTTCTCTCTGACATGTGGATGCTAACCCATGACAAGGGAGGGTAGAGAGAGGAATTACAGAAGTTCATTAGATTAGACAAAGTGGAATGAAGGGAAGGGAGAGATAATGGAAATAGGAAATCAGTCCTTATTTATGCGAAAGACCCAATTACATTTTAAACATATGAGATCAGTATCACTCAGGTACCAAGATAATAACAATTGTTGCCGATGGTTATCCCTGATTACTACGTTGGGGGGTAAGAAAGGTGGATGATTATTTCTTACATATTTTTACAGGATACATTCATGAATATTGCTCAAAGCAAGAAAATGCCATTGTTGAAAAGATACGTAAAGATACATCTGCTCAGAAAGAAACAATATAAGACTTGGTGAAATGACTCATGCATGTGATTTATACACCAGAGATATAAATAAATATAGGAAAGAAGGAATAAGAATAATGATCATTATTTACCAATAAAATTAGTTTACTATGCATAAAGCAAAAACAAATGAAAGTCACTATAGAACTCAAAATATGCAGATCTTGACATGAATAAAATTATAAAAGTCTATTGTGAGACTAAGAAAAAATTTGAGTATATGAAGAATCTGTCTTGTGGACAGAAAATTTACACGTATAAAGATTTTTATTTTTTCCTAAACTTATCTCTATATTGTTGAAATCACAATACAAAATTCCATACTATTTCTCAGAAACTGAGAAAATTGTCCTAAACAATGCAGAATCTAGTCATGAAAAAAAAATACATATATACATATATACATACACACACACACACACACATATATATATATATATATATATATATATATATATATATATATACTGGAGATGCAACTCAGAAGCACTCTACCACTGAGCTAAATTGCCAAACAATTTTACTTTATATTTGCAGATAGGGCCTCTCTGGGTTGCTAGGCTGGCCTCAAACTTGCAAACCTCAAGCTTCAGGCTCCAGAGTTGCTAAGGTTTCAAGAGAGCACCACCATGTTTCTCTAGTCAGGAAGTTTTAACTGAAGTAAAGTTGAATAATGACAGAGAATATTTTGTGAGTGGATGGATGAAGTGTGTGGCTTCTGAATCTATCAAAACGAGTGAGCACAAGCACCAAATCATAATGAGACAACAGCGTTCTGGATACCCCCTGCTAAGCTGAATGTTCCAGTTGTTGGATAACAAGGAATTTCTATGGTACTGAGGAATAAACAGGGACCAATCCAGGAATTGGGATGGAGACTACCCAGCATAAAAGTGCTGGAATTCAGTATCTTAACAAAAGCAACAAATATATGACAGCCTATACAACATTATACGACATTCCTGAATGTCATCCCGAAGCCACATTAAAGATTTATCAGAAGAATTCAGAAAACATAGAAAACTATGAAATTACAAAAAAAACAATAACATGAAAAATATGGATTTTCATCCTAGAAGAATTTAGAAGTAACCAATTTCCTTTTATTTTGATAACAATACTTACGTTATAACTAAATGAATTCCAAATGGATCAAAGAATTATCTTGTCCATCAGTCACATGCATTTAGTCAGTTTTAACTTGGTCGTTCTTTCCCATTATATTCTGAATCAATCATGTTCATCTCACTCCTTAATCAGCCAAGATGCAAGCAGCCATCATTTCTCACGTCACCTGTTCTCAAAAGTAACTTTTCCTGCATATCTACTTCTCTCACAAGCCTTCTCCCTTCAGCACAGAGTGACTGTTATGATTGGAGTTCTGTTCCCCTCCCAATTTGCATATGAAAATTCTTAACTCCCATGTAATGGTGTGTGGAGGTTAGGCCTTTGGCAGATAATTAGATGTTGATGAGGTCATGAAGTGAGTTCCTTTGATGGAATCAGAACCTTTCTAATACAATATGAGAGAGTTCACTTTCTCCTTGCACATGGCAATTAATCAGCCACTTGTCAGCCAAGAAGAGAGTCCTCACCAGAAACTGAATAGGTTGGTGCCTTTCCACCTCAAGAACTGGGAGGGATAAATGCTATTGTTTGAGCTGCTTGATCTTTTGCATTTTGTTGTAAAATCTGACTAAGACAACCTAAAGACTGTTTTAAAAAAATTAAATCAGGATATTGCCTCACAAAGTCTGTTGTGGATTTTTTTCTTTTGCTTAAAATTTTAATCTCCATACCACTGTGGTTACAGGTGACTGTGTGATAGTGTCACTTCATGCTATTCATGCTAGTCTCTCTTGACAACCCAGTCACAGTGGCCTGGACAATCTGTCATAGAGCTCTTTCCCATCCCACGTCTTTTGTCACAGGTACTCCAGTCACCGAAAACATCCCACCAACGTGATGCAGAGCAATGTCATTTCACCTTCCATGTCTGCACTGCAATGTCACCTTCTCAAGGAGGACTGCCATCACAGTTCTGTAAAAGAGGACCATAATACTCACATACTTCTTTATATTTATCTTTCTATACTTCATATCTTTTTAAATATTTCTGGCTGCTCTGCAAACTGGAACACTAACAGATGGCTGGTAATAATACACTGAATTTAAAGTAAATGAACAAGACAGGAATTCAGCAAAGATTATTTTCAGAAGGAAATATGACCCATTCTACATGTTACTCTCCAAAACTAATGAAAAATTGAACAAAATAGTATAAATAGATGATTAACTATGTATATATTCATCATTAACCTATGTGGGCTAAAACACATTACTTAGTGAAACATTGGAATTCTAAGTTATCAAAAGAGTTGTATGCTCTTTCTTTCTTTCTTTCTTTCTTTCTTTCTTTCTTTCTTTCTTTCTTTCTTTCTTTCTTCCCTTTGAGACAATGTCTTTTACTTTTACGTTATGCATCTTTTAAAACAAATTAGTTGTAAATGGCATTCTATCCATCTATTTGTTTATTTATATACAATGCCAAGGATCATCAAAACCAGTGCCTCACACGTGGTAGGCAAGTACTCTGCCACTGAGCTACAGCCACAGCCCTGCATTTTAAATATAAGTAGTACTGGACAGCAGACTGGTAAGCATTGCAATAATTTAGGATTATAAATACATATCTATTTTATCATACAACTTCCAATTTAAGATGAAAGTGTGTAAACAATTATGAGACAAAATAAGTTCAGATGACTTTTTTGGACCAACTGTAATTCAAATGATAATTTAAAAAATTCTGTGCAAAACACAACAAAAAGTACTGGTGGATGGCATTAGTGCAATCAAATCTACAGAGAGTCAACAATAACAACAACAACAAAAAAGATGAAACAAAACCATTTTAGCCCTTAGCCCTTGAAAGAAGTGAACTGTAGAGGGTGACATCCACATTTATGTTTGGCCCCTAGGATCACCTCATAGTTGATTAGCAAGGGACCATCAGAACTCATGGAGAAATCTTCATTTTCACTGGCTTATAGTGTCACAGGTATTTGGGGCTGTTATCGAGAGAATAAAGTTGAAAAGAAGGATGCCATAGAATGTGAATATAAAAACCTCAAATGTAAAATATTTCAAGTCACTGTCTGACCTCAACTGTGCATTTACAAGAGACTCCTCCAAGTGAACTCTATGTTCACTCCTCACATGAAACTTTCTGTAATCAATGAGTTATGTCCCAGTAAACAATGTCTCTCACACATTTTTCCTCTGAATTTTTAGATTATTTCAGCATGTACTGTTATGGCTAAGATGGGAGTCCTCCATACTTCTCAGCCTTTAAAATTATGGTTGGAAGATATTTAGGGAGTTTCAGAGTGAATTTTATAATTTTCACATATGATATATTAAAACTACATTACTTATAGTAGCTCAATTCACAATAGCTAAACTATGGAAACAACCTGTGTGCCCTTCAAAAGATAAATGTCTGAGTAAAATATGGTCTATATACACAATGGAATATTACTCAGCTTTAAAGAAGAATGAAATTATAGCATTTGTCTGTAAATGGATGTAGCGGGAGAATATCATTCTAAGTGAAATAAGCCAACCTCCCAAAAAACCAAAGGCTGAATGTTTTCTTTGATAAGTGGATGCCAATTCACAATGAGGCGGGAGCGGAAGTGGGAAGAACAGTGCAGTGAGTCATACATTATTACCCTATGTGCATATATGATTACATGACCACTGTTATTCTGCATTGTGGAAAACAAGAAAAATGAGAAGTTATACTCCATTTATGAATGATATGTCAAAATGAATTCTACACTCATGTCTAACTAATTATAAAAAAAATTTAAAAATAGAGATATAACAAAAATTACATTGACTTTATTATGTATATATCATACAAAAAGTTAATACAGATTTCTACAAGAGATACAATAAAGTGATTCTGATTAATACTTCAAAATGTTTGTTAAAATGTGAACATCTCACTTTTTGGAAATAATACATTAAAAGTGAATTTGCAGCTTTTCTATATAACATTTATAGTTTTTAGCTGGAATGAAAAAAAATGGCAGTTATGGTATAATGTAAAAACTGGGTTTTGATTACCATCCAAATGGCCTTGCAAAGGCTGGAACCAAGAATTACACATGGTTCAAATGTACACTGTACTGGGGCCATAAAAAAACAGCGGGGAAAAAATTACAGGTCAAATTTAAAGCATAATTATTACACGCTCTTAAAATGAGTCAATGATATTCCTGGTATTTCAGGAGAATACAAATAAATCTGTGCTTTTAGTCTTCAAAATAAAATTATTCAGAAAAAAAAAGAGAAAGAAAAGAAGAAGAAAGTTATAGTATATTCATTTGCCACTAGCAATAGATGAGATGGAGTAGTGGTTCCCCAAGCTACTCTAGAATGTTCCCCTTTCCCTTCTGATTTTGCAACCTCCATCAGAGCTGCATGGAAGACCTGATTACAAAGAAAATGTTTGTAATTTTATCCAGTTTGTTGTTCTTTCAGAACTTTAAAGTTAAAACTCTGGAAAGAACCCTTCATTATAATATTCTTGGACTATCCCATAATTTAGTTCCAAACATCCAGATGCACTTGAGCAAAGGGTTTACTTGTGTATATGAAGAATGAATCAAAGAAACTTCACTCTCAGTTCCCAGGAATCGGCAATTCACAAGATCTGTGTCTTGAATAATCAGTTAAAAAAATAGTGGGATCATCTGTGTTGGTTTATGAAGTACTTATTTCCATCTTCTTCTCCTTCTCTTTCTCCATCTTTTTTTTGCTGCCTTCTTCTCTCCTTCTTCTCCTGTTCTCTTTCTGCCTTCCCTCCCCTTTCCCCTCTCTCTTCTCCCTCTTCCTCTCCCTGGCCTGAGCCTGAGGTCCAGAGACACTTCTCCATTCTTTCCCTGATTCTCCCAGGGATTAGGCAGACACTCAGAATTGTAGAACACATCAGTTGTCACTGTCTTTAAAAAAATCTATCCATATAATCCTCTCTTTTTTATTTCTCCATCAGATCATCCCAACCATTTCCTCCTGATTATCTGAAAATTTTATGATATTCCTTGGTTTTTTGTTTTGTCTTAGATTTAGAGCTTTGGGTTCCAACAAGCCAGTTCCTTTTTATTTATCTCCCCTCCAAACCCCAGTATATCCTGCTATTGTTTCCTCTACTTGTCTTTGTTCTTGTGGGAAATATCTTTAAAAATTCTATATGGTCATTTTAAAGATTTGGATACATAGTAGAACTTAATAACTGCATTCGATATTATGATTTTAATAAGTTTTGCCTTTTTAAGCGTCTTTTATTTTCAATCTGTACCAGGTGAAAATAATTCAAATTTGGTAAAAATGTGTTACATTTTATAACTATAACCATAAAATACAAATATAACTATATAATAGCTA
Source organism: Callospermophilus lateralis (assembly GCF_048772815.1). Taxonomy (NCBI): domain Eukaryota; kingdom Metazoa; phylum Chordata; class Mammalia; order Rodentia; family Sciuridae; genus Callospermophilus; species Callospermophilus lateralis. The sequence continues at coordinate 27,185,308 of NC_135312.1, forward strand.
TAGTATAACTACTGTATATACCTCTACAAAGAAGCCCATTATAAAAATGATTCTCAAACATAGTATAAACTCATCAAGCTATAAAACATCTACTGAATGAAAGATTAAATAAAAAATATTCTTTTTTGGCATATTATTCATAGTGTATACTCAGCACGGTGCATCAATTTGTAATAGTATTCTATAAGCATAGATAAAAATTATAATAATTTGAAATAAAAATTAAAGGAGGTTTCATGTTTGTTTCTAATAATATTTAGAAGAAATTTTATTTTAAATGCTTTGTTGTACTTTAACATTTATTCTTCTTATCAATCATTCAAAGAGTAAAAGGATGTATATTTTCTTTTGGGGAACAGTGTTTTCTTAATAAAAAATTGCTTAGTTTCAAGTTCAATGTTTATTGGACAGAGACACTGAGCTCTACAAGAGAGAACTAATTTATTATTAATAGATTCTTACACAAACATAAATTCAGTACATCAACTTGTCCTCTTTAACTGCACCTCTGGGCACCATGTGAATCATTTATGAGGTGGCTATATGTCTCACAATTGAAACGAGTGTAAATATACAAAGCATACCAAGAGGAAGGCACATATGTATACACATATCTATACACACACGTATTATGTGACTTGATTTTCAGGAGAAGAAGGACTTTACATGGTGGAATAATACATATTGAAAAAATGTCATTTCTATACAATTCAGTTTTAAAATTGAAATACATTTCTAAAATATACAATAAGGCTCCATTTTCAAGATAATAAAAAAATCGAAACAGGTCTGTGATTTAGAAATAATATTTAAATGCAAGTCATTTAATTGCAATTCCTGAAGTTCTTAGAACATCTGACTGATCTATAAAAAGAACCCATCATTGTATTGTCAAAATGAGTGATTATGACTTTTATCATCAGGAACAAATGATTACAATTGTTTTAAACACTACTCTAACATAATTACATGCACGCATATTACATTTTTGCAATATTGTCAACTAAGATGATTCAGGTTTCTAGTTATCCATAGAATAAAAGAATAACACAACTGGGGAATTTATACTTTAAAACTTATTTACTTCTAGAAATGCTATATTATTTTTATCATAAGAAAATGTTTCCAATTACATATACTATTTTATTTATATCTTATTAATAAGGTCATGTTGATGTTGTTACACTGTGTGTTTGACAAAAGGATGACTTTGCAGGAACATAGTTACTCAATAAACTGCTAATCTCTCTACCTATCATACTTTCACTAAAATATCTCTTTTCAAATACCTCTTGTCATCTAGAAGAGCAAAAGTTTTTACAGATTTTTTAATACCATTTATTTATTTATTTATTTATTTAATGTGGTTCTGAGGATTGAACCCAGTGCCGCACACATGCCAGATGAGTGCACTACCACTGAGCCACAACCCCAGCCTCTACAGTTATTTTAAATGCAGATATCTAACATTTAATTATAAAAGTTATTTTCTATGACTATAAAACAAAAAGTAAAAAAATCACAAAGAGAAATTTGACTTATTTTCACTTGGTACACAATGAAAATAAAAAGGCCCTTAAAAAAGTAAACTCATTAAACCAGCAGACTGAACACATTTATTAGAAGTCATGATTTTGCTTTTCTAAATACTGTTTTGCGTCCAAAGATTAGCATTATCCTTAGGTCAACATATATGCCCTGCCTAGATAAATAGATCAATGTATCAATGAATAAATAAAATTCCAAAACGAAAATAATTTCCAATTTTTTTTAATTGAGAATAAAGGAAAACATCTACCATCTCCCAAAATTCTAAAAATATAAAGGACTAGTCAGCTGAATAATTTATTATATATTTTATTTTTTTTAATGTAATATCTATTTACTCTTTATTTTTTTAATTAATTTTTATTGTTGGTTGTTCAAAACATTACATAGTTCTTGATATATCATATTTCACACTTTGATTCAAGTGGGATATGAACTCCCATTTTTACCCTGTATACAGATTGCAGAATCACATCAGTTGCACATCCATTGATTTACATATTGCCATACTAGTGTCTGTTGTATTCTGCTGCCTTTCCTATCCTCTACTATCCCCCCTCACCCCTCCCCTCCCCTCTTCTCTCTCTACCCCCTCTACTGTAATTCATTTCTCCCCTTTATACTTTTCCCCCTTTCCCCTCACTTCCTCTTGTATGTAATTTTGTATACCCCTGAGGGTCTCCTTCCATTTCCATGCAATTTCCCTTCTCTCTCCCTTTCCCTCCCACCTCTCATCCCTGTTTAATGTTAATCTTCTTCTCATGCTCTTTGTCCCTCCTCTGTTCTTAATTACTCTCCTTATATCAAAGAAGACATTTGGCATTTGTTTTTAAGGGATTGGCTAGCTTCACTTAGCATAATCTGCTCTAATGCCATCCATTTCCGTTTATACACAATGGAGTATTACTCTGCATTATTATATATTTTAAATGTACATTTCAATTTTGCATGCATTATGTCATATTTTCTGTGGTAAACAGAAATAGATACTCCTAAGCCAACTTAGAAACAAGTATTTTTACAATTCTCAAGTCAAAGACCTTGAACTTCAAACTTTTTCACAATTGATGGTGAAAAGTGAAATGAATTACATTCTTTTATTCAGAATGTAGTATCATAAAGAGGAGCAAAACGATCAAGAGTTGTCTAACCAATATATCATTTTCTTATTACATATAAAACAGATTAATATTAGAGACACAACTTTTATATAATATCCGAGATTGATATGTAGAAATAATTTTCCCAGTTTAATTCCTTAGTAATTATTCCCAGAAAAGCTAATCATCTATTGGTCCAGTGCATATTTCTATATATTGAATATATGCATATTTAAATAACCTTACATTTTACACTTTATTGAGTTGCACTTACTGAAAGTATACAAGTCAATGAGTTTGAGGACAAGTAGGTACTCATTAAATCATGACAGCTGTCAATGCTATCAAAACATATTTCATTTTCCAAAGTTTACTCCAGCCCATTTATTAATAATGAATAAATTAAATTTGGGATAAAAACATGAGATCTACTATCTTAGAACCATGTAAATATTATTAGCTATAAGAACTATGCAACATAGTGAATCCCCACAACTCATTCATCTTGTATAACAAACTCTGAATTTCATGAATAAGGATTCAGTACACATCACTTCTGTCTTATTGCTCTTTAAACCACTTTTTACCTCCATTCAGTAAAAGGTATATCAAATATTTTTAAGGTGGTAAATACACATCAAGAAAATTGATTTTATCCCTATATCATCTCATCACTTGATAATGAGGTATTCTTTTTTGATCACTGATTATCCTAGTTTATTTTTTGAAAATAGTTCATTCATAATTTAATACTGATATTTATACTGATTTATTTATTCTTTTCTTCTTCAAACACAGAATATCTTCTTTTAAAAGAATTTTATGTTTATTTACTTATTTATTTACAACAGGGATTGAAACCAAGGGTACTTCACCACTAAGCCATGTCCCCAGCCCTTTTTCTATTTATTTATTTATTATTTATTTATTTATTTAAGAAAGTGTCTTGTCAAGTTGCTGAGAACATTGAACTTGCAATCCTCCTGAAGCAGCCTCTGAAGTCACTATGACTACAGATAACCTCACTGTGCCTTTTTTGCTTTTTGCTTTTTAAGATATACTCACATATGTCATGGTAAAAAATATTTTCCCTTAGGTTTGTATTTTTTCTCTAAAGATTTAATTATTTTCCTGTTAATACTAATTCAGGTAATTTGAGAGGTAATCTTTTCTTTTCATTTATTTGTCAAATTTTTGGAAATATTTCCCTTGAAATATTTTATTAGGTAGTCTTTTCCTATTTTAAGGCTTCTATTACCACATTACAACTTAAAGCATAAATATTAGTATCTTTCTTTATTCCCTAATAGATATTAGTCTGTCTCCATCATCTTGTACAACTATGAAGTTTTAATTTACACTATATCTTGTTTTTAAATTAAATTTACATCCATTTATGTTCTATTTCCTCTGAAGTTCCATAGCAATAGTGCTGATAATTCAATTTGTCTTGGTGGTGACATTTTCCTTTTTTTCTCCTCCACATTTCAGTTGATTCCAGACTATTCTGTTCTGAGGAGCCATAAGAAGGATAAACCACAACAATCTTCCTCTTTCATTGTTCTTAACTTTCCTCACATCTGGAAAATGATTTTTCCATGTGAGTTAACATACTCAAAACTTCCAGTTTTGAAGACAAGGAAAATTTGGGGAACTATTCTGCCTACCATTGACAACGTAAGATAGAGAAGTCATAGTTTCTGATTCACAAAGCAAATCCCTGAAGTTTTGAATATCTAGTATTTGAATACCTTCATAAAATTGGTAGGCTATGAGAAAATAATTAAAGTACACAAATACCACTTATATGTAGCAGAGATCACTATAACATGTCATAGTGTAACTGTACAGCAATTTGACAAGACACTGTGGTTTTTTGTACCAGTTATATATGTGAAGAAAGTATATATACATATATGTGTGCATTCCAAAAGAGAGAAAGGAAGAAAAAAAAGGAAGAAGGGAGAGAAAGAGGAAAAAAAGTGGAAAAATAAAGAGTTTATTTTTTGTTAAGGTGACAGGAACACTACCATGTTCCACAAACAGTACTGTTCAGCTCTTTAGTTTTGTTTTTCTTCTACAGTCAATGTCTCAAATTGTTATGATTTCCCTAGCAAGGTTACATTGATAATTAACCTGTAACACTATCCATTTTTATCCACATTGGATTGCAGACAATAAACATGGACAGTTATCAATAAAACAGGCAGAAATGGAGAAATTCTTGCCTTAAATTGAAGGAAACTGTCATGAGGGATTATTTTTCACATTTATGAGTCCTCAAAAAATGTGCAAGAACATTCTGAGTGACAGGAGATATCGTATCAGTACAACATATCACAAAAGCTGTGATGAAAGCTTTGGGCTATAACAGACTACTACTCTTAAATTAGGTGTACAGTATATCAGATAAAACAAAAAAGCAGCATATAAATACCACATTGCTTTTAGCCCAATGAGAAAACATTTTTAGAGGAAAAATTATTTATAGAAAATGGGAAATTCACATAGGAATTTTAAAGTGATATTATTTGTGAATGTAAAGCTATTCAATACTTATTTATCCTTTCTGATTTTCTGGCAATTAATCATTTAGTTCTCCATTGCCTCATAAGGGAATAAGCGTTATATAGGAAAAACCTCACCATACCCATTGATATATGGTACCTGATTAGTACTTTAGCATTAAATTGATCAAAACCACATAGTAATCCTCATTTATTTAGAATGACTTCCTCTCATGGACTCTTTACTAGAGCTTCATGCCATAAAAATGATCTGATTTCTGCATTTCTGAAAGATCTGTCTTCCAAAGAAAAGAAAATTCCTTGGGAATAGGAACTGTATTATCATGTGTAAAAATGTTGGAGCCCGGGAGATATTTAACATGCAATTCTTGACTGGCTAATTAATTCAATGGCAATGTATCACCTTCTCTCTCATGAAGAGAAATGAGAAAGTGAGCAGCTGGAGCAGAACAATGTTTGAAGAGGAAAGAAATATGTCCAACAGGAAGTGGTCAACACTGCCACATGCTGCAATATGATTCAGGAGAAAGAAGATCAAGAGAATGTAAAAGCCAGATTGTAAATGAGAAAGAACGTTAAAGCATGGAGAAGAGCAGCAGTAGGTGTCAACAACAGATTCATATATTTTTGTAGAAAATAGAAGAGAAAAAAATTTGGCTATAGAAAGTACACGACAAGAGCAAATAAATTTGCAAGGAAAAGGGCTTTGGTTAATTCATAGTAAGGAAATCAGTAACTTATGCAATAGGAACACAAACAGAAAGAACCTGTTAGGTTTATTTTTTATGGCCACTTACTGGAATGTTCTTATATTTTTATTGTATTTTTATACAAAATGACATTTTTCTAATCATCTCAAAAATTTTATGAAAATTGTCACAAGTGGAGTTAAATACAATAAAATATAAATATAAATTAAATTTAGTGACCAATTTGTTTCCTCTTTATTTGTATTCTACCTCATCCTACAAAGGAACTGAGATGGTTAGCGGCAGCTAATATTTGCATACCACATTCTTTTTTATAAAGTATTTTACATAGACACCTTCATTCACTAAAATTATGTTGAGGAGAAAAGGAAAGAAAACTATACAAAAAGATTCTGAAACTCATTTCAGGGCAGAAAAAATATATATATAAAATCTGTATTATTTCATAGCTGACTCTGTGTCAAGTTCCATAATATAGAAGAGGCTTAGATAAGTAAATATTATATTAGAGATATTAACATATTAATACATATGTATAACATATATGGGCCAACTCCAACACAGACATTAAAATAAAGATATGTGCAGTGCATTATGAAAGCAAAGAAGGTGAAACATATTTCAGGCTTCTTAGAAGTGTTGATACTTGATTTGAGATGAAAGGGATTAAAAAATTATAAGATAAATTATAATTAACAGATTTGTGCATCTAGGATAAGATTTTCCAGTAAATTAGGTTATATGAAGTTTAACTGACTTATGATAAGGGATGTGATGTACAATTCTATTTCAAGCATTACAAATTTAATGTAACGTTCAGATACACAGATCTGACTTACACACAGGTAAATACATGAGATAAAAATTTAAGATGAGGTTAGGGCTAAAAGAGAGACACTGGGAGTCATTAGCATATTGATGGAATTTTTAATCAGGGCAGTGAATTAAAATAACAAAAGAAGGTGCAGAAAAAGATACAACTTCTTGGGAAAACGCATGTTTAATAGTTAAATATGGAAGTCAGACCCCATAAAAGACTTCAAAAGACTGGGAAAGAAAAAATCATACAATATAGTATCATATCAGGCTGAGAGAACAAGCAGATTTTTTTAAAATGACTGCTAAACAGCATAGAATGCGTCAAAGAGTCTAAGCAAAATATATACCAAAGAATTAATTTTAGAAAATCAAGTATAATGTTACGGAAGAAATAATACTGCATTAAAATAGCCAAGGATAGGAAGGAAATAGTGAAGTATCTCTGACTGGATAATTTTCATAGTTTTTGGCTGGAGAGAAGTTATGAACAAAACAGAAAACCTAAAAAAATATTTGATGAAGAGGCAATTTAAACAAGAAACTCAAATGACTCAAGGATATAATGAAGTATTGAGGGAGTTAAATGGGCACAAATAAGAAAACAAGTGTATTTTTCTTTTAATTTTCTGTGTTTAGTCAGGTTCTGCTGAACCTCTCACATCTACCTTTGGACAATCTCTAGGCCTCCTAGGTTTTTCCTTTACCTTTATTTTTATGATTAGTCTCCTTTCGGTGATTGCTGTTCACCTTGTGATCCAGTGAGCTTCTGTCCAGTCCTGCAGACTCACTGCAGTTATAATTTTTCTCTCTTATTCTAGGCTCACACCAGATCATGGTTTGGCTTCTTCCTTCACAGGGCAAGATGTGGAAGCAGGTGGTAAGGCCAAATGGACAGCCACATTTAACCTACGTGCAGTAGATTTTTGTGAGCAGGAAACTGCAGTGTTCTGCGCTACACAGCGGAGGGTTCATTCAGATCAGCCTGTGAGGTTCTTCAGGTAGTCCACCAACAGGCAGGCACCCCTTTTATAGGCAGGTCAGACTTCTCAAAGAAGTTCTTTCTTCTGGAGCCTTCACAACCTCTTCAGGAGCCTGGAGCTCACAGTGGCAGGATTTGGGAGGATAGGATCATGAGGGTTCAAGCATTCATGAAAATGCATTTACACATCAGGGATCGGTGAGGTGGAACTTTCTAGACCTTCAAGCGCCCTCCAAGACTGTCAGTGAAAGAACCTGCAAACAGCCACATTGAAAGACCTGAGATAACTGATAACTGAAGTCTGAATTAACAGAGTAGCAGTCACAGAGGATGTTCCCTCTTTACACTAATCCCCTTTCCTCTCACTCCTGCTGTGAAGGAGCCCCTCCTTGCAGTCAAGGGTGAAGATGGTGAGAGAGAAGGACTGATGAAGGAGTAGGTGGAGCTCTTCTTCCTCCTCACAGGGTTTTGAGCCATGATCAAGCCCCATTGGGACTCAGGGGCTTGAGAATATGAAAATGGGGTTTGAGTTTAAAGAATTTTTGAAAACATACCTACCTTATCAAATTGGACTGGTTTAATACTAGAAGTGGCATTAAGCTCAGTTAGGCAAAGGGATCTGGGGAATGGAGGTCATTCCTCAGCCTCCCATCTTTCTATGTCAGATATACCTACAACCCAGAAGAAATAAGTTGCTCAGTAGGGTTTATAAGTTTACCCACACAGTACCAAGCATTTAAGGTGACATCCTTCTGTTCGTATCAGATAAGTGCATACCTTATAAAGAATTCTGCAGCCAATAGTCTCAAAGATTCTAGGTTCTGTTTATTATAAGTTACCCTTAGGAAGAAATGTTCTGCTAAGGGTATTTTAGAAAATATAATCCCTCCCTTTATATATATTAACAGCTTGATTGAGGTACTTCTGTTGAAAATTTGTCAACATTGAAGGTGTAGAAATGAATATGTTGATGTACATATAGTGAAATCATCACCACAATAAAGCTAATTAAGATACCCATTACCTCTACATGTTCCATTATATGTGTGCAAGATTTAAGATTTTCCGTATAGCAAATTAGAAATATTCTATCTGTCATCAACTGTCATCACCATGTTATACATTAGAACATCAGAAGTTATTCATCTGTTGTGATTGAAATTTTGTACTTTCTGGCCAATATTACCCCATTTCCCCAGTTCATCATGCTCCTGCAGCCCTTGGCAGAAACCATCCTAATATCAATTTCCATAAATTTTCTACTATAGCTTCTACATATAAGTATGATCACTCAATATTCCTCTTACTGTGTCTTGCTTATTTTTCTGAGAATGTCTTCCAGCTCCTACCATGTTGTCACAAATAGCAGAATTTCCTTCTGTCTCAAGACTGAAGAATATTTCAAGATATGATGTATTATTATATGTCAAATATGTATACATATTATATATATATATATATATATATATATATATTCATTTATCCCACATTTCATTTATACATTCACTCATTGAAGGACATGTAGCTCTATCCCACATCTCAGCTCTGCTGAATAATAATAATACAATGAACACAGACACAGGAGTGCTTGAGATAATGATTGCAACATTCTTGGATATACACCCAAAGTGTAACTGCTGATGATACAGAATTCTATTTAATTTTTTGAGAAAACTCTATACTGTTTTTCACAATGGTTGTAGTCATGTTCATGGTAATTGATATTCCTATGTAGTGTACAAGAGTTCCCTTTTCTCTACATCTTGGTCAACACATGTCTTTTTGGCAATAGTTGTCCGAAAAGGTGTGAGATGAAATCTCATTGTGGTTTTATTGTTTCCCTAATGGCTTTGCATTGTTGAACACCTTTTCATGTATCTGACTGCTTTTTGAATTTCTGAGAAGTATTTCTAAGCCTTTGGTCCACTTTTTAATCTAGTTACTTGTTTTTAATCTAGTTACTCGAGTTTTTATATATTAAAAAAAAATGGAGGGGGTACCAGGGATTGAACTCAAGGGCACTTATCTATCCACTCAATCACATCCCCAACCCTATTTTGTATTTTCTTTAGAGACAGGATCTCTTTGAGTTGCTTAGCACCTCGCTTTTGCTGAGACTGGTTTGAACTCCTGATCCTCCTGCCTCAGCCTCCTGAGATGCTCGGATTATACTGTGCTCACATATTTTGAATACTAACTCCCATGAGGTATACAATTTGCAATATTTTTAATTTTACACGTTTATTTTTCATATTTTTGTCTCATTTACTCGCCAGAATCTTATTCTGTTCCTTTTCAAAATTGCATTTTATTAAATTTTTAATGGTAGAAGCAGGATGCATTTTTATATAAAAAAATTTAAAATAACAACAAAAAACACTATCCAGAAATCCATCACCAGAGAAAATCACAGTAAATATTATGACATTATATTTCTTTTAGTTTTTTAAGTAACTTTTTACCCACAAAAAATGAGATCATATTTTAAATGTCATTTTTTAGCCTATTCCTTTTCTGTGTTAATTCAGGTCATTATTTTTGTCAGAAAAATTTGTGAAGGACTTTTGTTTCTCCTTTAATGAAGTAAAAATTGAAGTAAAATAAAATACATAAATTTGAAGTATGCAATTTGATCAGTTATAACATGTATGTAACCAATACAATCAATATAAAAATCGTTTCCATTACTTTTTAAAATTTGAAATGATGAGGACTGTGTTTTCTGCATGATTTATTACATTAAAAATCAATCCCTTAAATATATAGAACCCTGCCCCTACATGTGTACTATTTCAAAATTATATAGTACATGTATAAATTGCTCAGAGGTCAAGGAAGAAAGCACAAGGGAAAAAAAGTGCTTTGAACTAAGTGATAATGAAAGCTTAAAATGTCAGGATCTCTGGGATGAAACACTATTCAGATGAATATTTATAACTTGAATCACTTGTAACAGAAAGAAGCTAGAATAACAATCAAATTATTTTCAAATTATGGAGTAGGAAGGAAAAAATAAGAGTATGGGCAGAAATATATGAAGCAGATAAGAAATAATACAGCTAGAACTTGATAAAAATCAACATGTATAATCAAGAGAAAAGTAAGAATACATAAATTAATATGAATGGAAAAGGAGCTATCAAAATAGCACTACAGATGCTAAAAGTATATTAAGGTAATATTACAATTGTATGTCAACATATGTGATATATATAACATGGTCTATATTAGAAAAGGATCTAGGTGCTTCTTAGAAGAAAGTGTATCTAGTCACTGATGGAAGAAATATTCAATATATGTCTGTTAAGTCTAAATTATCAATCATATTTTTTACTTCTATATCTTCTTTATTTAGTTTTTGTTTGGAGGATTTATCCAGTGATGACAGAGGCATGTTAAAGTTACCCAGTATTAATGTGTTTGGTCTATTTCTTTCTTGAAATTGAGAAGGGTTTGTTTGATGTACATAGAAACTCCATTGTTTAGGGCACAAATATTTATGATTGTTAAGTCTTACTGATGTATAATTTCCTTATGCAGTTATGAAATGGCCTTCATTCTCCCATCTGATTAACTTTGGCTTAAAGTCCACTTTATCTGAAATAAAGATAGAAACCCCTGCGTGTTTACTCCGTCCATGTGGGTGATATGTTTTTTCCCATCCTTTCACCTTCAATCTGTGGATGTCTTTGCCTATGAGATGAGTCTCTTGGAGATAGCATGTTGTTGAGCCTTATTTTTTAATCTTATCTGCCAGCGTGTGTCTTTAGATTGATGACTTTAGACCATTTATGTTCAAGGTTATTATTGAGATATGATTAGTATTCCCAGTCATTTGGGTTTATTTCCAGTTTTTAATCTGAATTAGTTTCTCCTTTTGATTGACTGTTCTTTTAATGTAAATCCTCCCTTTGCTGGATTTTATTTTTTTATCTTTATTATTTTTTTTTCATTTTGTTGAGAAAGTTCTATAGCGCAGGCTTTCTAATTGCAGATTCTTTTAACTTTTGCTTATCATGGAAGGTTTTTATTTCATCTTTAAATCTGAAGCTTAATTTTGCTGGATATAGGATTTTGGGTTGGCATCCATTTTCTTTCAGAGCTGGGTATGTTATTTCAGGACCTCCCAGGTTTGAGGGTCTGGGTTGAGAAATATGCTGAGGTCTAAATTGCTTTCCTGGGATACGTAATCTCATATTTTCTCTCACAGCCCTTTAAAATTCTATCCTTATTTTGTATGTTGGGTATTTACATTATAGTGTGTTTTGGTGCGGGTCTGTTGTAATTTTGTACATTTGGGGTCCTGTAAGCCCCTTGTATTTGATTTTACATTTCATTCTTTAGTTTTGGATAGTTTTCTGGTATTGTTTCACTGGAAAGATTGTGCATTCCTATGCGTTGCATCTTCATGTCTTTCAAGTTTGCCAGATAATGTCCTTGGTGTCCAAATGCTCCATAACCAGACATGAGGAGAGCCTCCCTGAAAATGCAGATTCCTTTAATTCCCTTATCCCTCTACTATGCTGACGGTGGGACCAATCTGGCTGGTGCTTCTGGAACATCTTTGGCAGTGGATGTGTCACTGGGGATTTCTTCCTTATTTTATTATATACAACCTTCTATGTCCATGATCTGCTTTAATTATCCAGTTTTAAGTTCCAGTAAAGTCCGCCCACTTCTATTTTTGCTCACTCATCTTTGCTAAGAAGCTTCCTGCTTGCTTTCTTGGTTTCACTCCATGGAGCAGCCAGGAAGGCTATCTCTATTCCACCATATTAAAAACCTTACAGAATCATTTTAGTTTAACATAATTACTAGTCTTATTTTGCTTTTGCTTTCTGTGGCTTCAGAGTCATATTAAAAAAAAAATATTGCTAAAAGTGGTGTCAAGAAATATGTTCCTTACATTTTTTTTCCCCAGAATGGTAAAATTTAGAACTGGATTTTAAACTTTAATTAATTTTGAGTTTTTTTTTTTTTGTGCATGGTGTTAAGATGGGGGTCCAATTCCTTTTTTCTGCATGTAGATACCCAGCTTTCCCAGGGCCTGGGGTCGTGGCTCAGTGGTGGAACACTTGCCTGGCATGGGTGAGGCACAGGGTTTGATTCTCAGCACCATATATAAATAAATAAAGATCCATTGACAACTAAAAAAATATTAAAAAAAAAAAGATACCCAGCTTTCCCAGCACCACTGTTCTTTCATTGTTGTGTGTTCCCAGCCCCCTGTTCAAAGATCAGTTGAGCTAAAAATCTGTGGGTCTATTTGGGGCCTATATTTTTATTTTTATACAATCTGTAGATTTTTATTGCGGTTTTCATAGGGATTGCACCGAATCTGTAGATCACCTTGGGTAGTTTGGACATTTCAACAATTCTAATTCTTCCAAAATGGGAACATGGGATGTTTTTTCACTGATTTGTGTCTCTTAATTCTCTTCATCAATGTTTTATAATTTTCAGTGTATTCATGTCTTTCTAACCTCTTGGTTAATTCCTAAGTGAATTTTTTTTTTTTTGCTAAGGTAAATGGGCTATCTTTCTTTATCTTACTTCAGATAGTTTATTAGTTTATTGTTAATGTGTAGGAACACTATTGATTTTATATGTTGGTGGTGGATCTTGCAACTCCACTGAATTCATAGATCTTATCAGTTAATTTGTGGAATCTTAGGTTTGTCTACATATAATCAAGTTATTGGCAGAGACAATTTTACTTCTTGTTTTTTCACATGAATACATTTTATTTATTTATTTATTTTTTTGCCTGCCTACTTAATGATTTCTAGTACTGTGTCAAATATTAGATGAGATTTCTAGTACTGTGTTAAATATGCCCTGTCCACAGAGGGCATCCTTCTTAGAGAAAAAGCTTTCAGTTTTTGCTCATTCTTTATGAGTGTGATTATGAGGGGTTTCATATGTGAGATTTATTGTGTTGAAATGAGTTACTTTTATGCCTTATTTGTTAAGCCTTTTTATCATAAAAGGAAGAATTTTGTCAAATGATTTTCTGCGTCTATTGAGATGGCCATGCAGTTTTGTCTCTCATTCTGTAAACCTGGTATATCACACTGGTTGATTTTTTTAATGTTGAACATCAAGACACAATTAAACCTCAGAAATGTCAAGATGAACTGGATGTCCAAGAACAACTATGTATGAGTCCAATTATATAAAGTCCAGAAAGAGTCAAAACAAAATTTTACTGTTGGAAACCAAGATTATGCCCATTTTGGGTAAAAGGATGAGACTAGTGATTGGAACTGAAATAAAAATGTCTTTGGAAGTACTAAAATATTTCATTTTGCTGCAGTGTGTATAGTTATATGTGTTCACTTTTGAATAATTTATTACATTGTAAAGTTTTCTTCTTGGTATTTTTTGTATATGTGCTATATTTTACAAGTTACCAATTACATTATTATTAAGTGCTTTTAAAATTTATATTGGGCTGCTGTTTCAGTTATTATATTAAATTTTTATCAGACATTAATGCTAGAAATCTCTATTAAAATTCACATTTGAGTAATACATTTTCAAACAAATTTGTATGCTATATGTTCATTTGTGTTTACTTATAATACATATGATTTTTAAAAATTTTTATAGCTAATTCTTTGGGTACATTAGAAGCATTAGACATATTTTAATGGAATGACAGAACCAGTGTTAATTATTTTATGAAACCTAGCTTTCCTTCCTTTAGCCAGTAACCTATAAGCATTATGTCTTCTTAATTCCATAACGTTGATTTTTACTAGCATTTGCTATAGTTAAGTAAAATGCCTAATTCAGTTAATCCACAGTGTAGGTAAACCAATCTTTATCATCTAAATGTTTAGACATAAAATTCTCTTTTAAAAAGGAAGACTATCATCTGAAACATTCACTATTCTTCACAACTATACCCTGCAAATCCCTAAAATTCCAGATGAAACCTATAGTTGCTACTATTCATAACATACAACAATGCTAATAGAAAACTGAGCTATAATTATAAACATCTACATTTATGTAAATTTAAGTTCTAACTACTTGAATACAAGGAAAATAGAGGGCTGAAACTTCATATAATAACAGTTTTAACCTGTATGTGAAAATGTAGTTAAAACCATTATCATTCCTAGAATAACAAGCAGTTTTCTTGGTAACATTAAAAAATGTCTTGAGAAATTCTCTTTTCCCATTATAACAATGTGGAATGAAGTAGCTCAGTTTACCACTGTGTGTCCTGCCTTCTCTTCTTCCTTGTATAGTTTTAATCCTTTCCCACATATTATTAAAATTCCCTAAAGAATGATCAGAAACAATGACACAGGAAATGAAGAAAGTAAGATTGGTCAAAGAAGGTAATTATTTGAAGAAAAATCACACCATGTAAAGTTACTTTATCACTGACTGGGTAAGGAAGTTGACTTGTACTAAAGAAAAAAAAGGTGAGGAAGCAAAAGAAGTTTGATAAATGGATGCAATCAACAAAAGATAAATGACCACAATGATCTGACTTATTCACTTATGAGTTTCTGAGAAACATTTAATCTCAATGAAGCCTACTGAGTTTTTCATGGCTTCTGGTAAAATTCGAATATAATTTATTCATATAAAAAATCAACTAGTAAAAGGGAACAAGAATATAAATTTTATTTAATGAATAGTTTTCAAAATACACATACACAGATAAACACTTTCCTTTTCCTTCTATTTAATACTCATATATAACCATTGCTCAATATCACTTATACTTTCTACAATTTCACTTATACTTCTATTTTAACAATAAGTGAATGGAATAACTAGAAGGTAAGGAATTAAATGAAGTCTATTTCTCTCAGTAATTATTAAATCTTTAGAAAATTTCTATGAAATATAATTTTCTTTCATGAAAGACTAATTGAAGACAATGTGGAGGCAGTCAGAAAGCTAAATTTTAAAGAGTTAGGAGTCTAAAAGATCCAGTTTTGAACATTTTTACATGCATGATGCTTTGGGAAAATCATCCTTTTTTATTGTTGAATTTTCTGTGTACAAAATAGAGATTAAAATGTTTACACTATTGGTTGTATAAATTAAATTCTTCATGCTTGCTTCAAGATCTGACATAAATAGTTTGTCAATATCCAACTATAACCAAATAAATGCAATATTTTTGCATTCATTTCCTTTTAAAAATAAAACTTGCATTTGTCATTACAATTTGCCCATCTTAATATTATAATATTAACTGATTTAAATTATTATATTTCAAAGTTTTTATGTATTTGTCACTAGGCTTTGGCCCTGAACCATAGGATTGAAAAAAATATTTGAACATACAATGAATAAATAATCTAAAGTCTTAAGTTTTATTTTCTCACATTTCTTTACAAATTAGAACACATTTACTATATTTAAAAAATAGTCCTTTAAATTATGTTTAAGTGAATGTGTTATATGTTATATTTTTAAGTGAATATATTATGTATTCTATTCTTTAAGAAAATGTACTATTAAAAAACATAATATTATTCCAATACTTTCAAAGATGAATGTGGTATTTGGAAACACAAAATATTCAACCACTACTGACAATTAATGAAGGAAAACTATTGAGAGATTAGTTCACACACTGTTCAGAGGCACTGATGACTGAATTAGCAATTACACAGAATTGAACAAAAATTTCATAGAAAAATGGATATTTAATGGATTCTTCCAGGAAAAATTAGGATTGCCTCTGGTGGTTAAGGAAAAGAACAAGTGAAATACCAGTGAAGGAAAACCTATGTATGTATAAAACCTGGATGAGTATTAAGGTGTAGTGTTTCATTAAACAAATTGCAGAAATATGTAGACAATATACTCCATGTGTTTTGTTAGATAAAAATCTTCAGCTTCATTAAGGGATCCTCACTTAGAAATGTCAAATATCAACATTGTTATTATTAAAATTCTAATTTAAAAAAAATTATTCAGTTTTAGTCTTCTGTTTTCGTATTCATTTAAAATCATATTTAAGTATATCAATACTATTTTACTGAGTTATTAGTTTCCTTTTTTTTACTTCTGCATTGTAGAAACAATTTGGTATTCAATGAACATAAATATCTTTATTTACTTTCAATATGCAGTGATCATTATTCATTAATTCCAGAAGCCTCCACTTTAAAGACCTCCTATGCCAACTAAACATTGTAATAGATGCTAAATAAATGAGTCAACTGAATAAATTAAAATTATCAAAAGTAAGTTATAGACTTGGAATAAATATTTGTCAATTAATATATCTGGTATAAATATCCAAATATACACAAAATGCAAACATATCTAAAATACACAAAGAACTCTTAACAGTAAGAGGACGAAAGGGCCAATAAAAAAGAGCAAAACATCTGAACAGATACCTCACTGAAGAAGATAGACAAATGCCAACTGGCAGGTGTGCAAAAAGATGTTCATTATCATGTCATTAGGATATTGCATATTAAAACAATAAATGAGATATTACCTCATACCTATTAGAATAGCTAAAACCCAAAACAATGATACTACTAAATCCTGACAACAATATGAACAAACAGAAACCGTCCTTTGTTGGTGGGATGAATAATAATATAGCCACATTGGAAGACAGTTTGGTAAGTTTTTACAAATCTAAACATCGTTACGAACTAGTATTGAACTCATGAATATTTATCCTGATGAATTATAATCGAATCCCACATACAAATCTGTACATAAATATTTATAATAACTTTTAATTTATAGTTTACACAATTTGTAATAAAATTACAAAAAAATGGAAATAATCAAAATGCCCTTCAAAGGATAAACAATAAACAAGCTGTGGTATATTCCTGCAGTTATTTGGGTTTAAAGCCCATGACCAACACAGGCATCTAGTCAAGACTTTGCTTCTGTGCCCTCACATTGTGGATGGCAAAAGGATACAGGAATAAAACCCTTCTTCCACAATCCCTTTCCTTTTTTTTTTATTTGTTCTTTTTAGATATACATGACAATAGAGGATATTTTGGCATATTTTACATATACAGAGTGTAACTTATTCTAATTAGTATCCTTTTCTTGTGTTGTATATTAATTCCACAATCCCATTCATAGCAGTATTAATCTATTCATTATGATGATGCCCTCAGGATCTAACTACCTACCAAAGGCCCCACCTCCAAACAATGTTATATTAAAATTAATTTTGCAATATATTAAGTTTGAAGAAGACAGACGAAGGCAATCATCCAATTTATAATCTCCAGATTTGAAATACTCACAGTACCTATTTTTATTGTTCTTTTAGAAAAGGCACATCTCTGCGAAAACACACATTCATAAGAATTCTTTGTCTTGCTTTGCCTCAGCAGAAAATTAAATGCATCCAAAGATAGTACAGCCCAGAAGCAATGGCTTCCTTTGTGCTAATCAATGTAGTCCCTTGTATAATGTCATTCTGTAGAAAATGAGCATCACTACAAGACTGGCTCAATGCTTCTATGCTGTCCAAAATGTAAATTCTCATTCTACATATTTTATCAGTTAGCTTTTTATAGTAAATGCAGTACAGTGGATTACTGACTTCAATTATTTATGGTAACATCATCTTATATCCTGATTGAAATGCATACTTTATAAGCAACATATTAAAGTAAGAGAACTAAAGGTTACCTCAGGGGATGTTGTATTCAAATATAAATGTAGCTTCAACTTTTGAACAGTGGCACAACTTTTTTCTGTGATTTTTTTTCTTTTTGCATTTATTTTTTCTTTCTAGTCACATGTTGATCTATACTTAGTAGACTCTTTAGGATTAGATTAATTGGAAGTAACAAATTTTAAAGTCCATTGGAATAAGGAAGGTAATGAAAAATAAATGAATAAATTCTGAAAAGAGGAAAACAATAGCTAGTGGTTTGTGTTGAAATGTACGATAAATAAATAAATATTTAAATATGTAAATAAATACATCTCAACTACAATGGGATGCAGCTTTTCAGGCCAAGTCAACTGATTCACCAATAAATGTGGACTTTTTTTTTTAATGTGTAACTTATTTTTCCTTTCTTAAATACTGAAATAAAATGTTTCATGGCATTTGTGGATTAGATACACATTTTCTGTATAACCCTTGGGCTTTTAATTCCCTCCCTTTGAGAACATAGTTATTAGGTGAAGTAAATTGAATCATTATTTTAAGTTCATATTTTAATAATCTCTCTGTATTTTACTAAGATAGTCAACATCAATTGAACTGAACTTGAAAAAGATCACCTCATTTTACCCATAAAAACATTTTTAGGTAGGTATGGTAGCTATCTTCTTTTACATATGAGTAAATTTAGCCATAGATAATTTAAAGTTTTCTTTTAAGATCACCCCCAAGTATTGCATATGTAAAAATTGAACAAGAAAATCCATCCTCAGAAGCAATGCACAGCACTCTATGACACAGATTGCCTTGGATAGTCACACTGGAGATTGATGTACCTGTAGGCACAAGTACAGATGTAATGCTACTTTTTTTTAATCAACCTTAATCTGACCATATATCTAATAGAATTATGCATTAGGCATAATTAACCAGATTTCTTTTCTTAAGACTATAGATAGATACTGCCTTTGAAATTATTTTGCCAAACCTTCAATTGCACATTTGTTCACCTCCCATTTCTCTTTACAATTCCCAGTTCTCAACTTTTTTCAAGTTTGATGTCCTTGTATTCATTACATCATTCAACCTAGGAAGAAACCTTCTTGATTAAATCTACCCCACTATGATTATGTCTTTATTTTTTTCTGTTTAAAATGTATGACCCATGTAATTTATTATTTAAAATTATAGTATTTTAAATGTACAGATGCCAATCAAAAGCACTTATGTTGTTTAAAATATAGGTTTTAAGATTTTTGAAATGCAGGATGGACCTTTCTGCTTCTGTCTATTAATTTTCTTTCCCCTTCCGTGGAGCTTAACCGATATCAGAAAAATGTTAAAGTCATTCAATGACTTCTCATTGAATAAAAAGAAATTAGTATTTGATATTTGTGAAGAAAAGTGGGAGAGGATTATTTTTAATCTAAAAACATTAAATCACTGATTCCTAGCAATGCCAGTGTAAAAATATAAGTAGTAGCAAACATTGACTCATTGCATTTTTTTCATACAACTCCCCCAAAACACAAATATGAATGACTTAACAAAAGTAATAGTTTTCTTTCTATCTTACATTAAATAGGGTGCAGCCAGGAGACAAAATTGAACTGGTAATTCCAACAAAAACTTTAGTACAAAGAATAGACTTTTTACAATATTTTTTGTTTGTCCCAATTAGTTATACATGACAGTAGAATTCACCTGGAACATCAAACATAAATGGAGTATAATTTTTCCTTTTTCTGGTTATCTATGATGTAAAGGCACACCAGCTGTGTAACCATATATGCAAATAGGGTAATAATGTCTGATTCATTCTATTATCTGTCCTATCCATATATCCCCTCCACTTCCTTTGCTCCCTTTTGTCTAATCCGAAATACCTCTATTCTTTCTTAACCCCTCACCTCCATTGTGAATTAATATCTACATATCAGAGAAACTTTCAGCCTTGGTTCTTTGGGATTGGTTTATTTCACTTAGCATAATATTCTCCAACTCCATCTATTTACCAGCAAATGAAATAATTTCATTCTTCCTTAAGACTGAGTAATAGTCCATTGTGTATATATACACCACATTTTCTTTACCCATTCATCTGTTCAAGAGCATCTCAGTGGCTTCCATAGTTTAGCTAGTGAGACTAGACTTTCATTTTAAAAAATCAACAAATAAAAGAAGTTGAATGTGCTAAACAACCAGAATAAACAAATGCTAGGTTGAAGGATATTAGACAATGAAGGAAACTGAGGAGAGGAGAGTTCCTTCCAACCTTAGGCTGAGATTTCACTCTTTTGTAGATAACACAGTGACAAGCATTCTTCAAAGATAAGAAACTTTCCAGAGGATACAGGTCAATGCTCACCTACAGAAATACCCAGTATTGCCAAAGGATATGGACAGAAGTGAGCTTATCTATAGAAACAAACCACCCAATGGCAACACAGTTGCCCAGTGTAACTGTTGGATCTTTGACAGATAGTCACTTGCCAGAGAATCTGAGGGCTGTAGTCCAACTGTAAGAGCAGACAGATAAGGATTGAATGCCTTGCAATTGATTGCATGATTTCTGTGAGAGTGAGGCTATATCAAGTCTCTGGGGCTGAAAGGTGAGAACCTCCAGGTCTCATCTTTGGGTTTCCACTCCTGACAGCAGCTGTGAATGAGAATGGAAATGTCTTATTTCCACAGTCACCTCACAAGATCATCCTAGTGCCTATTACTAAAGAAAAACATTATTTTGTATCATCTAGCAGGAAAGGAATATATGCAGAATCCACAAAACAAAGAATCCACAAAACAAAGGAGGCTGCTATTAGTGTTGAGAGAGTATAAATAGATATCTGCCCTAATCTCATATCACTGATCATCTTTTCTTAACATATCTAGCACTATTCCCAGGACTTACTGAGAAGATGTTAGTCAGCACTGTGCTCCATCACTTACTATACCCTTATCTGAAACACCAAGGCGGCATACTAGCATCATTTCAAGACAAAAGAGTAGGTTCAGGATCTATTTAGATGAAAAGGAATCTCTGCTTCATTGATTTGAGCCAGATCATTTAATAAAATGCTTATCTTGGCAGATTGAGATAACTCATTAACCAACAAAATTTGTGTACCTGTAACATGTTTTACTTCTTCTTAGTATGTGTGTTTATGCTAGTGAAAGCATGGAATCAAAGATAAGAAAAAGATACACGTGTGATTAAAAACCACTGTCAAGTATGATTTCAGCCTTTATTTGGGGTTTATTCTCCAAAGTTTAAAGTTAATAATATTATTTTTTATCATGATCTCAGATATTCTTCACTGTGGTGTGGTCAGTTAAAAAAGACTTACCCAAGGTCCAGAGACATTTGTCCACTTATCTAAGATTTTAGAAGTAGATATTGGCAGACTGGCCTATGGCTGAAGTTGACTGTTTTGAATTCCAATTCCCTTGCCATATTGTACTCATTGGAAAGACCTAATAATAAATGTCATATTATAACCCCTGACAGCATTTTAAACTTCCTTTGTGTTTCTTTTAACCACTTGAAATTACATTTCTTGCAAAATTGCTTTTTGAGTTAATTACTGCTGCTACTTAATAGCATGAACACAATGATATAAGCATATATGTGATATGCATTTTACTTCACATAAAGCTATTTAATTTAATCTAAACATATATGAAACTATCTTTGAAGTCTTTAAAAATTACCAGGAAATAGAACCTGATTAGGAAATATTTAACTTATAAAACAATTGTTAAAGGGAATTTAAAATGTACTGGTGCTATCTTCTAAAATTAAAAGATATATCATTTTTACTTTTTTTTAGTTTCTTTTCTAACTATGAACTATTTAATCTTATTTTTATATTCCCTTTTCAATCCTAAGAGAATAATTCTCCACTTCTTTTTAGTCAATGCAGAAATGGCAGGAAAAAATTAAGACTGATAGCACAATATATCAGAGGCTGAAGAAATTACCTGAGATGTCTTAACACGACCATGTGACAAATGCCACCAACCTCCTTCTGTCCTATGAATGGTTTCTTTGTTTGATATGAACGATACATCAGTGACTATCTAAGGACAGACTATCTATGACCAGAGGTCACCCATATTAATGTAGCAGACACTTTATTCCTAGGATATATCATTTGTTGCTTCTTTAAAAAGTTATCATATTCTTGGTGTGTTTTTAATCTGTCAGATTTCAGGGTCAGACAACTTTCGTAAAGTGGAAAGAAAAATTTACTTAGAGTTAGGCAATGAACTAGACATTAAGGTGGAACTACTCATTCACAAAGTTTTAAAGTTATATGCAGATAGAAAACTGATGGCCAGTGTAAAGATAAGACATTTCAGATACTGAATGTCAGAGCAATTTTGTTTCCAGAGAATACATTATACTTTCTTTCAAGGATAAATATGTTTAAACATAGCATTCAAATATATAAAATAACCTTATAGAAATAACTTATTGCCTTCCATTTCTCATCAGAGAAACACTTTCAGATGGATTTCAGGATCTTAGAGCAGTGATTACCACTCTTCTCGGCTCATATACATTGCAGATATTGAAGCTGAAAGTAAGATAGATTGATTTAGTATATTTGAGCCCAACATGCTCATGATTTAGGGAAAGAATAGAGACTTAAGTTTTTATTTGATGCAGTATATTATCCCTCATATACAAATTCTTCCACTCACTGAATAATTATTACACAAAAGTAATATACCAGAAGTGGTTACAAAGTAATAGTTATTTACATAGACTTGAGTCCTTGCTTTTATGTAATTACCTGGAAAATTATCTATAAGAAATGTTAGTTGTGGGTAAAATACTATTTTATTCCTTATAATCCAAACTTGCAAAATGAATCTCTATAGTTGAAGCACAGCTCATTCATGTAGATGCCAGCTGCTTTGGTCTGAATGTTTGCTGCCCTCCCAAAGTCATATGTTGAAATCTTAACACCCATGTCGGTAGTATTAGGAGGTGAATACATGCATTGAATTCATTTCATGAGTGGAATTAATGTTCTCATGAAAGAAGCCAGAAGGAACTTAATCTGTTCTTCTACCATGTGAGGACACAGCCAGGACATACCTTGCATTGAATCAAAAAGTGAACCCTTATCAGACACCAACCATTGACACCTTGGCATTGGACTTTCCAATCTTCAGAACTGTGAGGAGTAAATTTCTGTTGTTTATTGTCTATCCAGTTGATGGCCTTTTACTACATCAACCTAGCCAAGTTGCAGGGTCATCAGAGAAGTCATTGTTAAGTACATCAAAGTTATTGGTAAAATATCATTTCCAAGAAGTGTGGTTTTGGTCACTATATTTGATTCATCTAATGCAGAATTTTTTAAATCAAGCATTGTAAATATAAATAAATTTCACCTGTTATCTACTTTTCTCAAGTGAGTGAAAATTTATTCTGCTTTCGCTCAATGTGTGCCAAGCAAAAGGTGCAATACAAAATGGCTTTGAAATATATGGTCTCTCTGACAAAAGTATTAGTCATCTCTTGCACACCAACCTTTCTTGTAGCAGGGATATTCAGCAAGCTGTTATAAGTAGTTGGCATTTTCAGAAGTAATAAACCTGTCCATCATCCTCTTAACAGGACTATTATCTCTTGATAAAGTAAACAACCCAAGTGATTTATTTATTTTGCTACTACCTGAAAAATATAGTGACTTATTTCAAAGAGTCATTAAGGTATCATTAGCAACTCATAGAATTATCTATGAGAAGACAATGGAAAAAGCGATGATTGACTTATTTGTATCTGTATAGATACATGCCAATGGAACATGGCTATTAGGCAGACCAAGTGAGTCCATAAAACTCCATTTTTAGGAGGCTCTAAAATACTAGGGGCTAGCAGGTTCAGCTCTTTCCACTCCAGTTCTTGATCCTGTTTTGATTGAAAATCATATGACTTTTAGCCCTTATCTTTATTCTGATTTAGCTTAAAAATGTTCAAATGTATGTATTTAATAGAATGATTTGATGGTAGACAACTGTGCTATTTATTCTTCCTCTGACTTGAGTGAGCGACTATCTATTGCTTTCATTAAAACTTTTCTAATATGGAAATCAGTCTATTATATCTTCATATTTTCTACCATACTTCAGTACCATTTGCCCTTCAACAATAAAGCTTGCTGTTTATAAAATGACATCCTTCTATTGTATCAGTGTTTTAGCACAGTATGGAATTAATGAAATCACTGTTTGATATATCATTTCTCTCACCATAATAAGTTGCTCCAGCACATATTCACTGTATGAGATACCTTAAGGGGATTTTCCTTTTTGAATTCTTTGCACCCACTCGTGGAAACCCCAAGAGTAGACGTGTATGAACATGTATTTGTAGATCAGTGTAGCTCAGAAATAAAATTGAAAGAGAAGTCCCACAGATTTATTATATTAGAAAAAAATAGTTACCTAATCAGAACATGGTTTTTAATGTATTATGAATGTAGTATTATCCATTGCATTCATTGTAAATGGGATAACTAAGGATAATTAAAATCTATAGTGTAAATATATTATTATGAAAATAATCCATGGACCTTCATATGTATCATAATAAACTTGATTCTATTTTGAATGATGATATAATTAATGAAGATATGAGATGTGAGAGAAGGTTCAGGTTTGGAATTATAGTTTCTACTTTTGAATTCAGAGTTTAAATTTGTGCAGAGTTGGAGTAAAATTGTTCAGACAGAGTGAAATCTGGAACAGATACATAACTATTTGATCTCAGAAATTTCAAGTCAAGATAATTTTAAAGGACTGTAAAGGGGCAAAGTAGAGATCATAAATGAGAGCAAAAGAAATGGTAATAAAGAAATCCACACAAATAAATTTCTGAAAAAATGCCACTTTTAACACGAAAAATAAAAATGCATGTAGAAGATAAAGGCAATTTATATTGTGTGAACAGTTGGCTAGTTAAGGAAGTACATACTTCTGGACTCTTGATAGAGAATTTTAATATATTATCCCATTAATAACATTGATAATATAATTGTACATAATAAAACTATGCATTTAAGATTTGATAATAGGATAAAACCTCTTCATTATACATTAAGACTTGTTCTGACATTGGATTCTTATTTTAAATTTGGCTCTGAAAATTCATATTATGCTTAAAAGATGATTTTCATTTTGCTAACTTTATAAAAGGAATCAAGAATGATTCATTTTTTAAGTAGAAGGAAGAAAAACTTTTTGTATATTATACCTGAAGTATATTTTAAATAAGACCTTAGTAAATTTGGTATTTTAATGACTTTGTACACTGATACCACTTTGCTACCTCATCTATAAATTGAACAAAAATAGAGCAAAAGGTTTATGAAAGATCACAATGTATCTGCATTTAGATGTAAATGTCTTAAATTGGGAATTTAAACAACTAAAACAAGAACCAAAAATGTAGACAAAAATGAAAGACACTCCACAAGAAAATGCCAAAAGAGATAACTTGCGCCTCACAAAGAGGGCTATATCAAAAATTGAACATTGAAATAGAATTTTAAATGAAGTTTGGCTTTATTTGATTCTGGAATAACTTTGAACAAGGGAATTATTACCCAGTAAGCCATTAACACATTTTTAAATGTTATTGTTAAAATTCTATTTGATTCATAGTGATGCATTTTATACAACTACAATTCATATTAGTTTCCACAGTCAAATTGAAAATGTTAAAAAAATATTGAAGTCAATAGTTAGCAACTAATATTATACTGATATTGTATAAAATATCAAGTCCCCCAAAAAATATCAAGCCCAATAGTAGTCTTCTTCCTGTATATCGTTTATGGTTTTCATTTACAGAAAGGCTACCAGTACTAGAGTATATGAACCATACCAAAAAGAGAATGTATTTCAAAAAAGGACAATCAGCTTAATTATATAAAATACAAACATCCTTTAGGTGGATAAGCATATTTATATGAATATATGAAGCCAAAGACATGTGTTTTGTACACATATGTCAGGTCTCACATAGAACACTGAGACCAATCAGCATATGTCTCCCATTGCAATTCATTTGTTTACATATATCCTCTGAACCCAACTTGTATACATAACAGCTAAAAATGATCCATGCTTCTATGGTTAGGAAAAAATATGAATTGCTGGAATGGTAGAGTTTTAATTGAATGTCTGAAGCAAGAGTTTATTTGGTAATCATAGAGAGTAGGGGTTTCTGATCAGCAGCAGGCTCTAATTTACCAAAGCAATATAGGATTCAGGAAAACATCAGTGAGCTCTGTCTTCTACAGTACAGTCACCAAGATTTTGTTCTCCATTGATGGACATACAGGTTGTTCCTATATCTTACAATTACAAATAATGCTGCAATGAACATGTATATGCCAAAACCTCTAATCATCGTGGAAATGTCAATTAAAACTACAATGATGTATTGCCTAATACATGTTAAAATGACTACTGTCATAAATATAAAAGTGTTGGTGACACCGTGGAGAAAAGTGATGACATATTGGTAGAAATGTAAATTAGTATAGTTATCATAGAAAACAGTTTGGAGGTTCCTCACAAAACAAACAATACAACTTCTGTGAGGTCTAGCAATTTCACTTCTACATATCCAAAGGAATTTAAGTCAATCTGTAAGCACTACCTGTACCCCCATGCCCATTTTAGCATTAGTCACAACGGAGTACTATTAAGCTTTTAAAAAACAAGGAAATTCTGTCATTTGAAACATATGGGTGGATTTAAAAGGTCTAAGTCAAATTAAGGGCATAGACAGAAAAATATCACAGAATCTCACTAATATGTGGAATCTGAAGAAGTGGAATTCCTGGAAGCAGAGAGTAGAAGGCTGATTGACAGGGGCCACAGGTGACAAGGGAATGAGTAAGAATAGGGAAGAGGTTAAAAGATGTTGACTGAAGGGTACAAAGTTTTACTTAAACAGAAGAAATACATTCACAAAGTTGGTTGACTACAGTTACTAATGATGGACTATATCATGTAGCTCAGATCACTAAAAGACGAGATTTTAAATGTTCTGACCACAAATAAATGATAACTATGTGATGGGACAGTTATATTAATAAACCTGATTTAATAATTTCACAATGTATGGATGTATCAAAACATGGCATTTTACCCCATAAATACATACCATTGTTTGTTTTTTTTCAGTTCAAAATAAAAGACAATTTTAAGAAGGAAACGCAAATAACTGAAAGATATCTTCTAATAAAACTATACAATTCTCACATACCTGCTGTGCTAATTTACTCACAAGGGAAGATATGTTTCAAGGAGATTTATAATTAAAAAAGAGCAGAAAAATACACACAAAAAAGCAATCTTTATTATTTCTTTTCCCTTGTATAGTTTATGCAGCACTTCTAATTGCTTTAGAGCAGGTCAAATAGAGATGGTCATTAAATAAAATATAACCCTGAAAAAGAAGCCTTATTGTTTTTAAGACACAGTAAGAATATGTGATGTAATAATATTATTGTACATGCTACATAATCATTTCTCTGTAAATATCTAAAAATCATTCTAGTGTTCATCTTACATGAAATCATTTTAAAGTCTTACAGCACTTGCTTGTGTTTTAAAATCATTGTCTTTTTTTCTCTCCCTGAAAAGCCCACCTAACAGGAGTGGGAAGTAATATCCGATTTCCTCATCTTCTAATTAAATAAAAATCAATTTCTCAAATCATATATAAGAGAATATCACTCAAATAATTCATGAGATTGATGAAAGATAAAAGTATGCATAAAGAAAGATGAATATTAAAGTTTAAAGAAGGTTATATCAATTAATTTGACAGAATGCTTCTCTATATTGAAATAGTTTCTTCGATAAGAAGAGGAAAAAGGAAAAGGTGTAGAAGTCGTAAAATAATATGAAATAGGAGATGCAATGCTAAAAGGCACATGCCAGTAATAAGCTATTATTGCCTAAATATCTAAAGAAACTGTGAGTTCATCAGTTATTGAATCCTCTTAATTTTATTACCATTGATTCAATTAGTAGACTTAAAACCAACTAATGAAAGGTATGGAGTCTACAGATTTTTGTCTTATATAATCAATTCCATTTTTTACCTGAAATTCACTTATTATATACTGCAATGGTCAAATAGTTTACCAAGTACTGGATCTACAAAAAGTTGAGTAGAAAGGACTCCTCCTTCAAGACACTTACTTTTTGGTAAGATAAACATAAGTATATAAGCCAAAGTATATTTATACGTTTACAAGATAAAAATTAAATTAAATCTTTTAATTATTACAAATATTTAACCTAAGAAAAATTATATCAAAATAAATTAAAGGGCTCTAAATTCACAGAATTCAATTTTATTTCTACATAAAGATTAATATTGACCTTTTTAATTAAACAATATGCCATCATAACTAAAATGTGTTTCTAATATTGATTATGTCAATTACTTTTTTCTAAGTATTGGTGAAACACCGAGTTAGAAAACATCAGGAACTATACTTGTTTATGCTGATGTGGTATGGTCTTTCTACCTCTTCTTGTGTGTTCCAAGCTGATGCTCTGATGATATTAATCTCTGGGTATCCACTGTTGTGACTTGAATTACATCAGATATAATTCTCAATCTATTTACAGTTGCTTCAGTTGAAACTAATACTTAATCAATTTTTCTCATAAATAAAAAGGAATAAGTCAGATACATTTCCAGAATGTTGTCTGTATATAATCTATCCATTTGAAATATTGCCATTATTCCCCAATAATTATTGTTTCATTTTTAATCTTCATATCAATTGTAGAAACATATAGAAAATCAACAACAAATATCACTTCTTTGGCGACAAATGTCCTTTAATGTGCTACATTAAATTTTGGCACATACACTTTCAAGAATTTTGACATTGCATTAGCCTTATAAATATATACTCTAATTATAACAACTTCTTACCAAAAACAAACACAGCTCTTTCCAAAAAGCTTTAAAATCAGTACCCGTACACTTGTTCTCATAAAATGTATTTTCTTCCATAGAGAAAAATAAAAAGAAAATGGATTATATTTTCGAAGGAAGCACTTAGAAAATTGTTCCTATCCAAATTTAGACAAAGACTTCAGTAATACACTAATTAGATACAGTTGCCTGATGCTATGTTTAAAATTCTTCTTCAACTGTTTCTGCTACATCTCAAATTTTGACCACACACTGAGTTAAAAGCTCTATTATAGGCATCTTTACTTCCAGTCTCAACAGATCTGTAAAATAATTTAGCTTCTTGTCAATATGGTTATTAAATCATGGTCAGACTGACCACTGATCCACTCCAGGAAACACTCAATTTTCTAGGTTCAAAGCTACATAATTTATATGTCCTTGCAGAAAATTTAATTGATAAGAAACAAAATCTAGGCACAACTATTAATTTTAACATTATTCAAAATATTTATTATTGTCAATAGCTTTTGTTTTAAGAGAGAGAGAGAAAGAGTGAGAGAGAGAGAGAGAGAGAGAGAGAGAGAGAGAATTTTAATTTTTTTTTTTTTTTTTAGTTCTCGGCGGACACAACATCTTTGTTTGTATGTGGTGCTGAGGGCTGCACGCATGCCAGGCAAGCGTGCTACTGCTTGAGCCACATCCCCAGCCCTGTCAATAGCTTTTTGATTGTCAATCTGCCACAGTGTAAAATGTTACAATCATAAATATCAAGCAACAAATGATGCAAAAATATATATTTTATATCATTGCTTGTAGTCTGCTTTTCTTAAAATATTTTATGTTTCCTGAAATACTGTTGCAATCAAAAGTATGTGCTAACCATGATACATTGCATATATTAATTCTTTACATTTATCTATGTCACAAAGTTAATAAAAATGAAACTCTAGAGAAATAATAAGATTGCTTTCATTAAAAGTAGACACTTCCAGCCATTTCCACTGAAGCCAATAATTTGTCAAACTGCAAATAAGAGGAACACAATTAAGAGCAAATGAGTCCCCTATTTTTTGTGTGTTAAGTAGTGGTCAATTCAATGTCAAAAATGGAAGATGTAACTTCTCCCTAACAGACGCTCCTTCTACTCCTACAAGTCATGCCATTTGAGAAAAATATTTCTGACCTTTCCACTCTCAGTTCTGCCTTTCCATTTCCAGAACCTAGTTTGCTCAGGTATATATCATATCTAAATTATAAATACCTTGAGTACATAGCCATTTCCTAGTGCTTTTTTTTTTCCTTTCCAATTTTGTCAGGAACTGGAGACTATAAGAAAATTTAACTCTGGGAGCTAAAATATAATCATTTAAAGACCCCTCCTCAATTTAAATAGTTTTTAAGGGAATATCTTATTCTTCCCTGACTTCTTAAACAAATATTTTAGGAATTAATTCAACTTTTTTTGAATTTTTTGATTGTCAATCAGCCATAGTGTGAAATGTTACAATCATAAATATCAAGCAACAAATGATTCAAATATATATTTTATATCACTGATATAAAATATATCATTATATTTCAGCTAATATATTGCTGAAATATAATAAAACCTTAATGACACATGCGGATAGAAGGGATGTATTATTTATGTTGAGTTTTAAAATGGAACTTATATATCTGTCTTAATTTCAATTCACAAAATTGGATGTAACTTCCTAGTCAACAGAACATAGAAGAGCTGCTGCCATATTGAATATTAAATTAAATAGTTATTAATTTCTTATCATTTATATAATTCTTTTAACTTTTTCTGTACATTTTAACCTTGAGAATAGCATTGAAAATATAATGGCTTTTATCAAGAATTTAATGAAGCATAAACAGGACCTCTACCACCTAGAATTGTTGCAACTCTGTGGAGAATTTATTGTTGTAAACACAGTAAATATATCTGGACCTAAATGTAGCTGACGGGCAGCCCACCACTAAATGCTTAGAGTTGATGTTGTCAAAAACTCAATTTGATATCTCAGCATACTGCTTATTCCAGTATTTCTACTATCTTAATCAAAAGAGATGAGGTTGGGTGAAGCAAGCACCAGAAATAAACTCTGATTCTGTGAAATATGAGAAGCCAAGACACTGCATTATACTTCACCAAATAATAACTGACCAAAAAAAAAAAACCCTGCAATAGTCAATAATTGAGATTATGCTTTTTAAAGAGTACTGCAAAACATAAGTGGACTGAAATGATAGTATTTATCAGCAAAACCAAGGACTTAATATTGATCTCAGGATTTCCTTTCCATCATCTAGAGGGCTGGGTTTCAATTGGCAGCTTTACACAGTTTTATAGACTAGGAGAGGAAATTATTCTGATGGTACTTGAGATGCAGGAGGAGATTAATTAAATTCCTGCTTTCCCATTGTTTTTTGAGTATTACATGAAGGAAATCATAAACTTCTTCACTTTACGCAATAGAATTTCTAATATGTGAAAGACAAATGTCTGTTTCAACAATGATAACAGACTGAAACTAAAATTACCCAGAACTCTTAGAATCTGGACCAAACAAATGGTCATCTGGCTGATATAAAATAAACCAAACAGGAAAACAATCACCTTTCCAAACCTTCCCAAGGGGAAAATGATATCTAAATGGGAGTAAAAATGGTGCTATTGTTGATACTGTTGAAGTCTATAAAAATAGTTATCATTTTAATAGCCTCAGTAAGAAGAAAATGTCTGACTTGTGCATACTGAGCTGAATATTCACAACTAAGGGTATTACAGATCATACTTCAATAACCCAGATCCCTTCACATAATCACAAAACAACTAAGGACACAATTTTACACTTAGACAAAAGTTTTTGGTACAGCTAGAATTAGGTAGTATACAATAAGTGCTATTAGTATACATTATTTGTTATATGTGCCATATCATTAAGTTAACTGAACATCTACAAGTCCCCAAATGCAGATGTCCACTTGATGATGCTCACTTGAACAAAGTACTGTTTTATTCCCTGGGGGGTGTTCTGTCAGTATGGGACATGAAGCAATAATATCTAAGGTTATTGGAGATTAAGTAGCTTTTTCTGTCACTTGAACAAAAAGAACAAAGAAACAATCTGTCTCCTATCTTTTCACCACTGTTTCCATTGTTCTTTGAAGTGCATCTGTTCCCCCATTCACTTGACCAAAACACCCTGCACGCTATTCCACATCTTGACTATTCTACTCAAGGCCCTCCTTCTCTTGGCCTTTCAAGATCTGAACATTGTATTTTTCTTGCCACCTTTCTTTTATTTTTTTCCTCCAGCCATTTTTTCTGTTTCCATTGTGTTTTATTTCTTGACTTTGATATTTCATAGAACTGCTTGATTTTTGTAATCACTTTCAACAATGATAATTGTGGTTTACTTCTGATTTTTATGGTGGCTGATGACTTTAAGGGTTATTTTGAGGTAATTACTGGTCCTTTTCAGTTTTCAGAATTTTTTTTTCAAATCTGGTGTCAGATTAGACAAAGGTGCCAAAAACATGCATTGGAAAAAAGATAGCCTCTTCAACAAATGGTGCTGGGAAAACTGGAAATCCATATGCAACAAAATGAAATTAAACCCTTATCTCTCACCATGCACAAAACTCAACTCAAAATGGATCAAGGACTTAGAAATGAAACCAAAGACCTGTGTCTAATAGAAGAAAAAGTAGGGCCTAATCTCCATCATGTCGGATTAGGCCTCAACTTCCTTAATAAGACTCCTTTGGCACAGAGTTAAAATCAAGAATCAATAAATGGGATGGATTCAAATTAAAAGTTTCTTCTCAGCAAAAGAAACAATCTGTGAGGTGAATAAAAAGCCTACACTTTGGGAGCAAATCTTTACCCCTCACAAATCAGAGCACTAATCTCTAGGGTATATAAAGAACTCAAAAAGTTAACACCAAAAAACAAAACAAAACAAAAACAAAAACAAAAAAGAAACACAAATAACCCAATCAATAAATTGGATAAGGACCTGAACAGTCACTTCTCAGAAGATAATATATAATCAATCAACAAATATATGAAAAAATGCTCATCATCCCTAGCATTTAGAGAAATGTAAATCAAAACCACTCTACGATTTCATCTCACTCTAGTCAGAATGGCAGCTTTACCAAGACAAACAATGATAAGTGTTGGTGAGGATGTGGGGGAAAAGGTACACTGTTAGGATCTGTAAGCAAGTCAAGATGGTTCCTGGCATTTTGCCAGAGGGAGTGGTTTGAGAAGTAACGCCAGCGAGCCATTAAGATGATAGAGATTCCTTAATGACTGACTGCTGGGTCTAGATTATGTCAATTAAGTTAAGCTGTGTGTAATCATTAAGATGAGGATTCCTTATTGGTTGACTGCTGTACCTAGTTTATGTTAATTAAGATAAGCTGTGTATAATTAGTTATGTATAAATACCCCTACTGTCCTACAATAAAGCGGCTCCTGCTCCTGCTTTATCAACCTTCACAAGGTGCTCGGCACCCCCCCACCCCCACCCTCGTTAGTTTGCCCAGCCAGACTGTGGGCAGTACACTCAAATATTGCTGGTGGGACTGCAATTTGGTGCAGCAAATATGGACAGCAGTATGGAGATTTCTTGGAAAATTGGGAATGGAACCACCATTTGACCCAACTATCCCTCTCCTTGATCTATACCCAAAGGACTTAAAAACAGCATACTGCAGGGACACAGCCACATCAATGTTTATAGCAGCACAATTCACAATACTTAAACTGTGGAACCAACCTAGATGCCCTTCAATAGATGAATGGATAAAAACAATGTGGCATATATACACAATGGAATATTACTCAGCAATAAAAGAGAATAAAATCATGGAATTTCAGGTAAATGGATGGAGTTAGAGGAGATAATGCTAAGTGAAGTTAGCAAATCCAAAAAACCAAATGCCAAATATTTTCTTTGATATAAGGAGATAGGGAGATAGTGGGATATGGAGAGGAAGCATGGGAGGAATAAAGGAACTCTAGATAGGGCAGAGGGGTGGGAGAGGGAGAGAGGTGGCATGGGGTTAGAAATGATATTGGAATGTTATGGTCATATTATCCAAAGTACAAGTATGAAGACATGAATTTGTGTGAATATATTTTGTATACAACCAGAGATATGAAAAAAATTTTCCTATATGTATAATAAGAATTTTAATGCATTCTGCTGTCATATATAAAAAAATAGAAAAAAGAGATGCATAAAAGGCATCATATTCACATAATTAAAATATATTTTATATATGTAATATATTACACCACATAGTACTATTAATTGGATTTTGTTAATTACATTTTAACAGTAACTATATATTTTAATATTGGCTAAGTTAAATGAGACTGTTATGGGATATTATTATCTTACTTTAGAACATTTTTACAAAAATGTGTACTAGAAAATAGGCTTTATGGGAACTTTGTTCTGTTTTGCTACTGAATTTTATGCAAGAATTTCCTATCTCACTGAAAATAATAAATCCATAAGTAGAATAAAGTGCCAAATTCTTTGGAAGAAGAGAAAACAATTTAAAGCAATAACAATCTTATATGACCAATTCATCAGAAATATCTTTAAGGCATGGTATTATAATGTACTGATAAACATTTTTTTTCTTATGAATGAGTACATTTTTCAGCAAATTACCACCTGTAATTGATTTAAAGGTCATAAATATGAAAAGCTCTCCCTATAATGAGTAACTCTCCAAAGTAACAAAAATATGACCAGTTGGTCTGTCATATTTTCAATTCAATAACTATCTTTCATATTAATTCTTATTTACAATTTAACTTACTCATTGGCTAAAGTCAAGGGTTTTCTTGGCTGTTTCCCTGCTAGATAGATGTCATTTACGTCAATTTAATCTTGAGTCAAATTTTTTTTTCAAAATGTGCAAATATCTCATACATATAAAGCAATTTTTTTTATTTAACATATTTTATTTCTCAATTATTTTACACTGAAATAAAATTAAGATACATTATTCTTTTTTTCTTCACAATGTGAAGAAAATTTTAATTCATTTGTTTCTGACATTGATACTCAAGAAAAACAAAACCAGCAAAACCGAATGCTGCAAAATACTTAAATACAGTCTGAGCATTTAACAGTGAATGCTTTGCAGTATTGAAGAAACAAATGATCACAAAAAAAGAGTATTCTTACATGAATTGTTAGAATACAAGCTCAGAAGTATTCTCTGACATATGCATTTCAATTCTAAGAGTTCAAGTGCTAGTTTTATTGAAGGGGCTGGAATATTAGTGAGAATCTTAAGAAAGACCAAGAAAGAGGCAGTTAGTTTCATGAGACTTTTACCTGGCAGTAAATTTTTTGTGATTATTGTAAAGTGGAGTTTCTGGAATGTATAATTATAAAGACTCCCTACAACTTGCAGCTGTCATAACTGAAGTATAATTAATTTTAAGATGAAAATGTTTAGGCTAATCATCCACTCCAATATATCAGAACCCTGTGCAAATTCAATAATTAATATGATTTCCTCTAAACTAATTTTTATTGATTTCAATAAGAAAATTATTTTCTTTTTTAGTGCCCTGAATCAAAACTATTGAAGGTCACATTTAACACGGAAATCAGTTTGTAGTTACTAATTTCATCAAGCCTTCAAGGACCTGGCCAAAATCATCCTTGGGATCCTTCCATTACAAGACATGGACCATTCATAAATATAACTGTTTATATGATCTATCTTAATGTTACTCATTATATTGATATAATAATAATGATATGGTGGATATTATTGTAAATATTATTAAATGATAGATATTAAATAAGCATTTGTAAAATAATTAATAAATTCTTTATGTAAAACAAATATACCTATAATAGAAACTCAGCATTACAGAAATCAAGAAAGAAAAAAATATCTTTGTCATTAATTGACTACTCCTTGGAATTGTAACCACAACTGTGTACATAAGACACTTTTAAGTTTGTATTCATTAAAAAGACTTTAATTAGAAATTGCAAGTTGTCAATTACTTTGGCTTAGAAAACATGAAGAACATTTTCATAAAATTATTTCTATGTTTATAAGTGTGGTGAAATGCTGTTCCTTTCTAATGCCACATAATTCACAAAAAGTATCTACTTCACCTGGAACAATCAATTAGTAAAGATTAATGTACATTGTGGATGATAGCACTGTTTTGAATATGTATTATTTTGTAGTAAGCAGTAATTTGACTCTCATTTTAAGCAATCTACTTTTGTAGATCAGTTTTATTAAAGTATAATTTTTGAAGGATAAATATTCCATACTAAATATATATTTCCATATGTCTGACTTATACAATACACCTCTGTAATTAGAATCAAGGCATACAATATTTTTATCATCCAAAAATATTACCTTTGTTCAAGTAATTGTGTCCTCCCCTACCAATTAGCATGGATAATTATTAATATGCTTTCTTTTACTGTAGATTAAGTTTGCCTTTTCTTTAAATTTTGGGTAATATGAATAATGTTACTATGAATATATGTGGTAGATTTTATAGGAATGGAATGGCTAGATTATATGGATAACTAAATTTTATTTGACATCAAGAGTAAGAAATTTAAACCATTATCCAAAGCATTTATACCACTGTATATTCCCACAATACATAGAGTACTCTCTGTTCCACATCATTGTAAATGCTATGCATGGTCAACTTTCACCTCTAGCTTAGTTAATGAATATGACAGTGTATTTAATGTGGTTTTTAAATTGTCTTTCCCTAAGGATTTATAATCCTGAATACAATTTAATGTATTTTTTTGTTAAAATCAACTTTCTAGAGAAGTATCTTTTTCAAATCTTTCCCTTCCTTCCTTCCTTCCTTCCTTCCTTTCTTCCTTCCTGTCTTTCTTTTGAGTTTTCTGTTCCCTCATTATGGAGTTGTAAAAGTAAGTTGCACATGGTAAGATAAGTTTTAAGCATTTTCTCCTATCTCTAACTGCCTTTTCTTTTTTTAACAGTTTCTTTAAAATAGCAAGCTTTTATGGATTTTATAAATATTAGCATATTACATTTTCCTTAAGTTTCATGCTTTGTTTTCTGTCTTAGCTAACAAAGCCTTTCCTAGGTTTATGAAGATTTTTTTTGTCATTCTTTCTTCTAAAAGTTTAGGATTTTAATTTCTAAACTTAATTCAATGATGCATTTTAAGATAGTTATTGTGTGTGGTCTGAGTTAAGTTCTGAGGTTAATTTCTTTTCATAAAGGTATTAAGCTATTTCAATAAAATTTATTGATGAGACTTTTGTTTCCCAACGGGATTGACTTGACGAATCTGTTTGAAATTAGTTAGTTACCCCATTTCTGGGTTCTCCCTTGGATTCCATAGATTAATATATGTTTGTTTTATCAGATTTAAGATAGTGTTGTCTTGAATAATGTAGCTTTGTAGCAAGTTTTGTAAGTCTTCCAATTTTTAAAAAATCTTTTGGCTGTACTAGGTCATGTGCCTTTCTATATACATTTTGAGATCAACTTTTAAATTATTCCAAAATATCTTTTCATCTTGTTTTATATTTTCCATTTTTCTTCTCATTATATTCATTCTTTTTAAAAATACCTGTAGAGATTTTTAATACTTGTTTTTTCACATGCTCATCTATTAGTTCCAGCATTTTACTCTACTGAGTGAACCCAGAATTCCTGTGACCTCTGTAACCAACACACAGCTAGAAGCCTGGTGTAAGCTCTCAGTATTGTTTAGTTTGCAACTTCCTGATGCTTTGGACATGCAGAGTTTCCCTGTACTTATTGGCAACTTTCAGGCACACTTTTAGAGCTACACTCTTTGTTGATTCATTTCTTTTACTATAGCTTCAAATAAAATGCATACCTAATTCCTCAACTCATTAAAAACATCATGAGCCTATGAACTAGAATTTCTCTCCAGGAAGAAAATCAAAAGGTTGGAAAACTTTCCAGATTCATCACATCTTTTATTCCTCTCTTAGAAATCACCTTTCTACAATCCTGGTGTTTAATATATAAAAGTAGATATTCCATATATGTTGTCTAATATACTATTTATAGATAAAAAGTTGTTATGTGTAATCATTTTTTCTTCAAGATATTTAAACTTTTCAACTAGAATTTTGATAACTTCATATTATAAATGCAATGTAGAAATTGTAAGCATGTAAATTATTAAAAACACTATTAATTGTATGAATTGTAGCAAAAATAGTAGTAATAATAGTTCTTGTCACTAGTGTAGTGGTAATAATATAGACATTTTAAAAATGAAAATGTATATTTGTTGTAAATAAAGTATATTTGTTGTAAATAAAATATTTTCCAGGTTAAAGAAAAATAATGCACATTATGGAAGGGTTCACAGATTGCATCACAGAAGGAACATTATGTTCATTTCTGTTCACTGTACATTATTGTTACAGTTGTCTTTAAGAATATACAAACGAAACATGATAAAGACTCAATATTTAACAATAATGAATCTACTTGTTAGATTTCAGATTAAATTGTACAAATGATAAGGAGCAAAGTTTATTTGACCACAAGTCACAGTATCTTAACAACCAAATTGGCCAGACAGAGAATTAATAATGAATTAAATAAAACTTTAGTTTTTTTTTTTATCACCAAATGCATTCAAATGGAGCCTGGAAGATTCCTCTCACTATTTTGGTAGAGAAAAGTTGAGTATCCAGCAAAGGAAGCACTAGATCAGAAGAGTATGTTCTCATAGTTACTTTGCATGCTTAACATTCTATTGGATTTCATATCTTACCACTGTTCTCAACAAGTTGAGAGAAAAAGATTGAAAATTATCTAAGAAGTTACAATATTAAAAGATATCTAGGATGTTAGAAAAATTGCTGCTTACTAATCACAATTGCTATCTGATAAGAATTTTCTTTCTTATTTATTTTATCATTGAGGCCAGTGAGAACATTTGTTTTATATTGTAATATAAAGTTCACTCTTATTATAGTTTCTGACAAATTGATTCTCAAGAAAATATATAATGTATTAGTATAGGTTGTATAGGTCTAATTCCAATAGTTAGATAGGGATTGAGTAGTGAGAAAGACCATATTTCCTATATGGTGAACTTCCTGGCTGAGTCAATAGAAAAAGGATATTGCAAACTCAATTGGATATTATGATATACTTATACATCATAAATTTTCATAGAACAGTAATCTAATCACTGTAATAATATTACTAAATAATTTACTAAATGTTCATGATAATTATAATTGATCCTTCTTAAAACAAGCTTATTTTCATGTGAATGTGCTCATAAAGGTATATATTAAATAGTTTTAATCATTTAAATAAGTTACAAATGACAGTAAATCATATTCAATATATTTTTATATGCAAACATAAAAATAAATACCCATATTAAAATAAATATCAATTTTATGTCTATAGTGAAAACAAATATTTTCTTTTAAATAATATACTTAGTCATCTGTTTTTCCAAATCAGGTGCTATAGAAAAATACCTTAGTCAACTATAGAAATACCTGTAGAAAGGTATTTTTCTATAGCACCTCATTGGGGGCTATATATTTGGTGTTTTAAAAATACCTTAGTCAACTTTCTGTTGCTGTAACAATTCCTGAGGAAAACAATGGAAAGGGGGAGAAATTTGGTTTGCTCATGATTTCAAAGTTTTAAGTTTTTGGTTTCTTTGCTGATTCTGGGCTTCTGGTGAGGCACAGCATCATGGTGGAGAAGGTGTGGCAGAGCAAAGCCTTAATGGTGACCAGAAAGCTGAGCGAAAGAGAGGAAATGGTATGGGACAAGAAATATCCTTCCAGGACACAGCTCCAATATCCTATGTCCTCCATGGATTTCCATCTCCTGAACTTTCCACTACTTTCAATAATTCCAAAACTATGAACCCATCACTTCTCAAGAGCCCCACACCTGAATATTGCGCACCAGGGACCAAGACTTCAACACAGGAGCCTTTGGGGGACATTCCAGCTTCAAATTATAATACCTTGCTATTTAATTTGTGATTTATTCAATATTAAATATTATGTTATTGTATTAAAGTGTCATGATACTATTCTGCCCATAAAGGTGAAACCAAAAATTTAAGATTAGAAGATGGACCTAACCCAAAGGAAGCTTTCATTCTTCATAGCAATGATGTGAAGAAATGTTTCATCTTTTAAAACAATCATGGAGCATGGAGGGTGCAGAGCATCAGCTGAACTGAAATATGATCATCTTTCCCTTGATGTTGACCACAAAGATTCAAAAACATTTTGGAGCCAGTTTCTAA
This sequence comes from Callospermophilus lateralis, assembly GCF_048772815.1. Taxonomy (NCBI): domain Eukaryota; kingdom Metazoa; phylum Chordata; class Mammalia; order Rodentia; family Sciuridae; genus Callospermophilus; species Callospermophilus lateralis. The sequence goes on from NC_135312.1 coordinate 27,225,956, forward strand.
ATTGAATTTCTAAAGCAGAAACACATATTATCAATGTCTTAAATAAGACAAGGAGATGGCAAAATTGAATTTAACCACTATATTTGTGTAGAAATAGAACAAGAATATAAATATACTAATGTTAGCTTGACAGCTCTGATTAATAGCTAAGTATTATGGTACTCTAACTTATACTCTGCTAGCTGTTTTATTTCTTTTAATAACCGTATGTAATTCAATGTGATTTTAATTTTCTTCCTTTAATATTTAATGAGATATTCTGAACAGTTTCAGCATTTTGAAGCCAATAATAGCAAATCTTTACTGAGATAGTTTAGGATACACAGTGTATTAAGAAGTGTTGTACATATCATTCAATTTTAGTCTCATCCTCAATATATAATGTAGGTTTTATTCTTTTTCACAGATGAAGAAAACGACTCAAAAGTGCAATACAATCTAGCTTTCCCCCATTAAAAGCTTAGCATAGGCCAAAGTCTTTCAGGATCTTTCAGGCCCAACCATATGGCAGTGCATAGGCTTTGTCTGTTGGGCCTCATGCGGTTGCTCCCCTCCCATACCAGCTGAATGCACAGCCAGGGCAGTGGAGTCTCTGAGAGAGGTGCCATCTAGGACTAGGCTCCCAGAGCAGCCAGACCTGCATTTCTACATCACATATTTCTTATCTGAGGTGTCCTTATTGTGGGCCCTCACTTTAATTATTTTATTTTATTTTATTTATTTTTTTTAGTTGTAGATGGACACAATACCTTTATTGTGTGGGGAAAGATTTTAACGAAAGACTTTTCTGTACCTTGGCCAAGATCTTCTTATTGGGGGCTCTCACTTAGACACTTTTCTCCCATCTGATTCAGTACCTACACACTCTTAGCCCTTCTCCCTCTCCCTTCACTTCATCCTGAGTCCATAAAATGGCAGGAGCATTTTTTCCAGGGCGCTCCAGCAGTGAGACAATGTGAGACAATTTCACCATCTGTACTGATAACATTGCTTTTAAATGGTCTCTAAGGACTTGACTTCCTTCGTCTACTGTGTTAGTGCTCTTTAAATCTTAGTCACTGCTCTGTCCTCTTGGCACCTGGCCTACAACATCAACATAGCAACAACGAGGACTAACAATTCCTACTTAGTTTTTTTCTAATGTATTTGTATATATAATTGTCTTTAAGAATAAGGAATGTATTTTACTTGAATTTGAAAATGAATCAATGAATACAGTAAATAATATTTGTTAGCAACTACATTCTTATGGGTAATATGTGTATATATATTATATATATAATATATATATATATAAATGTTCATATGTAGTGTATATGAATTATGATGTAAATCACAATATATTATCTAAAATAGATTCATATTGTCATTAATATTGGTAATTGGAATAATAATTGGAATTTGCAGCCAATTTAAAAATTATATATATTTGTAGTATTTGGTAGGTGGGAAACTAAGACAAAGGAGCTAGTTTAGGGGGGAGTGGGACAAGATTAACCATAGACATTTTTTTAATTTCTATAGAAATAAAATAATGAATGATTTATCAAGAATAAGTAAGGAACACGTAAATAGTGAATTATGTATCTTTCCTAAAAAAAAAAAACACTTTGAATTTAAGGCATTTGCTTCAATAAGTTCTGTTCTATTTTATTTAAAATCAGAATTATAATGGCCATATTGTTAATCACCCTATATTCATAATGTATGACAATTTGGCCAAGGTCAATTTCCAGTAAAGTTATTGTCATTTCCAAACTTACTGAGAAGGATGGAAACTTTTTAAAAGCCAGTGCTACATTTGACACTAATTGACATTTTTGACAGTCTGAGTGAAGAGGTGAAGATTTAAATTGACCATAAAATAACCTAAGCATTCTCATTTCTAGCAATTTTTACTAAACTTTGGGGAAATGTTATGGAGAGACAGAGTTCACGGAGAACAATAGAAAAGACAATGTTCTAATGAGAAAGTTTTACGAAATCTCTATGATTTATTAGTAAGATAAGCATAAATCATTTTATATTAATTCTTTTATTTTTATTTTTATTTGCAGATTGGACACAATACCTTTATTTAATTTATTTTCATGTGTTGCTGTGGAAGGAACCCCGTGCCTCACACATGCTAGGCAAGTGCTCCACCACTGAGCAACAACTCCCAACTCCTTCTAATTCTTATTAACAAAAGGATAACTAAGAACAAATAAAAAAATGTGTCACATCAGACTTTTTTGACAATGAGTTTTTTTCTACAAAGAAAGAAAGTTGTTTTTACTTTTATTGTGACAAGTTTGTTGAAATTGCTAAGAAATAAAGTTTTTGTACTCGGAAAGCTGTTCAGAGCCACTCATTTAGATTACTTTTTAGTAACATTTGGGTTACTTTTGTGGGCTCTGAAGCAGAAAATCACTGACAAGGGGGTCCTCCTTGCCTAGCAATGGACTGAACTACCACTGCAACTTCTACACCAGGAAATTCTATGATTGACTCCTAGGGAGTTTTTAGTTTGTGTGTTTGTTCATGTTTTGTTTTGTGTTTACAGCAAAGTAATACATGAAGACTTAAAGATACTTTTCATACATTAGGAAGTCTGAGGCTTGTTGCAGGACATAGGTTCTCAGGGAGTATTGGAGAAAAGAGTGCCCCTGGTTTGAATATAAAACTGAGAGTCTTGTTCTCTATTGAAATTGGTGGAACAGGATACAGCAAGGGGTTTAGAGTATAAATTCTAGCCACGTTTCTATGATAAGTTGCAAATAAAGATTCAGTTTCATATATTACTCATTATAAGATATTAGTAAACTGGACTTCACCAAATTAAGAATTTCCAGGATTATATTATAATACTAAATCTAAAAAGAAAATTATTACAATTATTCAATGTAATTTGTGGTATGATCTGATAAAAAAAAACCTCATTTTTTTTTTGTTCTGAAACCTTTAATTTACTAAGTATATGAAACATGCATATCTCCTAAATCCTTACTATTCATCCTATGCAAGAATAAAAACCTTGTTTTCTTTCTGGGTTTGATGGAATTTTAAATATCACATATAGCCAGTAGAGAACATAGGGCATGTGTTTGTCTCAAAGGACTTAATGAAATTGGAGTGAAAACAACTATTGATAGGTTGTTAGCCTCTGAATACATAGTCCTTATCTTGTTGCATCTATAAATTAGTTTTTCAATAAATATATATTTCTTTTGTGATGTTTGATCATCTCTTGAGAATTAGGGTAGAAAATGTTGGTAGGGATTTGGTAGCTACAATGTGAAATCGTTGTTATAGAAAATAGAAGATTAAGTTAAAAATATGGTACGATTGCTATATTTTTATAAATATAAACATGGTAAGATTACCATATCTTATATATAAAATTGTCACTTTTGACAATTGATTGAGGTTTGTTCTCATTAATTTAAAGTGGAACCTATCAGCCTCACATATTATTTTCACTAGATGCTATCTCATTTTCCCAGGTAAATTTTCCAAGTTGGTATAGCTACTTCCTGTGTATTACAATATAAACTCAAACAGACTGCTTTTAATTCCTGATTCATGCACTTACCCATCCTTCTCTGGAATATGTGGCCAAACATATCCTTGGAAGCTAAAGTCCCAAAACACATAGTCATAATAAAGAATATTATAAAGTTATATTATTCTTATATGAATTAGTTCAAAAACTAGTTACACTTTAAAAGGCTTATTATTCATCAAGTTTTTTTCAGTATAGTTTATATCCTTTATATACACTAAATAGTGAAAAAGTTCTATATGAAAGAAAAAAAAATTATTTTCTAATCCTTATTACCCTCAAGGTTTAATTTTTGCTATTGAAGTGCTGGAAAAATTATCTGGACCCTAGAAACTTTGTACTAAAGACAATGGCAGAAAAAGCTCATTATTACAATGTAGTAGTGGATTTAAAAAATAGAATTGAAGATCAATGAGTATTATCGTTCTCTATGCTTGTTGGAGATAGAGTTTGAGAATTATCTAGTTTTTAAAGCACATGGGGATAACAAATAAAAAAGAAAGCTTCTGGATATTATCATGAATTTTCTCTCTAATCCAAAGCCAAACTGAGATCAATCATGATTTACTTTAAAATATTAAGAACTTGTGAATCATAAATTATATAAAAGTTCAATATAAATGTCAAACAAAATGACATATCTATTCTTTTAAATATGAAATTTATGAGGGTAGAAAGACTCAAGCAAATTTCAGCTACCCTTCCACTAGAGGAGGGATTGATCAGGATGGAAGAATCAGTGACAATTACCTAAAGCAGATGGGGTCTTGAGTTCACCAAAATAATATCCAGCAATCATTACTAAGTAATAAAGAAGCACATTGTTTTGTGAAATACACAGTCCTAATTCACTGGAAATATTCATGCACAGAGAATCTGACTGGAAACTTTAAGCAAGTATCTGCTTTAGATGAGAGGTTAGAATGGAAAATGAACACTAAAATTCATGTCTTTGCAAATTGACATTTTAGTGAGGAGTAGTGATTCTGGGGTATGGATATCTGTGTAGAATGAGAAGAAGTTTCAAGGGGAAAGGACTCACAGGAGGAAATCCAATAAAAATGCTAATTGTTGCTAAAGTTAATTATTAAGTCATTAAAAATAATCATTTCCCCTGATTTTGAAATCTGAGTTATGATCACAGCTTTGTGAGAATCAGTCATATTAGCATATTATTGATGGTTTGAACTTCCAATTATAAAAGGCTCAAAAGAGCTAATGGCTCACATCATATGAATTTGTAGAGCAAATTAAATATAATACTTAATGAAGCATAGAGGCTATTAGTGCTATTACCTATAAACACTTGCAGAAAATAAAAAAGGAGGATTAGTGTGTGTTGTTCCAAACCCTCAAGTGGCATAAAGCAAGGTCAACTGGAAAGAATAAGGAAATATTAGAATGTTGTGAACAGATGGTAACAGCCTAGAATTTAAAACAGAAACAATCCTTACAAAGAAGGGGATATAATTCTAAGTTAGGTTAAGGCATTCATTTAAATGTGTATATACAAAGATTAACATAGACCCTTGTACAGTTCAGCCCATAAAAATTACCCCAATGGCTTCAGTTTAATCCTGAATATTTTAAGCTTCCAAATAATTAAAGAAAGTGAAATGGGTAATATATGTCAGAATGTGAACTTTTGATTCAGATCAATTTAAATTGAAATCTTGTCCTGATTCTCACAGTCCATGTAACAGCAATTAAGGACATGTTATTAAACCACTTTCATACAATGATTTATAATTTTTACAAAATGAAGTTAATACTGGGATTTAATTGGAAGAGACCATAAAGAAATTATTAGTCACCTCATTAGAAAATAAATAATAAATTTCAATCTTTATTGGGAATTCTAATAATTGATAATGATGGCCCAAAACAGGACATGAAAATATTGATTCATTATTTTGGTTTAGCCATGAAAACTACTATTGTCCATTAACAGTATCTTCCCTGGACCTAGAAGGAGATTCCATTTTGGTGCCATGAGTTTACCAAACACAGTCATATGAAGCCCTCTTAGAACTTCTTGCCTCTTCTAAAACAAAAAACTGAAACCTAGAGAAAACATATCTCTGACAAAAAGGAATACAAAAGTGGCTGCAAGTTTTCTTATTATCAGTTTATTCCATTTTGTTGCTAATTGATGAAACAAATTCATTTTTGTATATATTCCTCTAAATTCACATAGACATAGGTACATATTATTGTTTTGAGGGAGAATATTTTATACTTTCTTAAAGTAAAGTGAAAGAGAAAGGAATATAACTACTGCATATTGAATTTTTAAGTTTGGCACTCATGTTTAATAATAATGACAATAAAGCATTGTGGTTATTAATAATTACTTATATTATTTAATCCACATTTATTATTATTAATAAGTCTAACAAGAAACATCATAAATCATTACCATATTTGAACTTAAGATATTTCATTCAATTAATGCATGTATATTCTGAAAATATAATTTCATTTTTAATTTTCTATAGACTTATTCATTTCACATTTAGAATTTTTTTTAAATTTTGCTCTCAGGATCATAATATGCATCTTTAATTTATTACCATATTAAATGTTAATACTGTACTATTTCATGTAAAATGTAAGAAATTTGTGAATGCATAATTTCATTATGCCTCATTCATAGTCCTAAAGCTATCATTATAATTTACACAACATACATTACAAACCTCATAATACAACACTAGTCTTTATTATATATACTGTTTTAAATAGTGAGAAAAACATTCTGCCTGGGCCACATTCCCTGTGTGTTAGAGGCATGATCCTCAGTGTTTTGTTGTTGAGGTGGTATATCGTTTAAGAGGCAGAGCCTACTGGAAGTTTTATAGGTCACTGGGGTCTCTACCATGGGAAAGCACTAGGTAGTTCTCATGTAATTAATTCCTTCATAGTTCTAAAGACTGAACTAAGGCTTTATGAGTGAGTTAGAAATTGGTTAGGACAGAAGAGGTAGGAGGAAACTTCTGGATATATACTGCTATATGGCAAAGGCAAGGGACAGATATGTATGTGCATGGAGAAGGATGAGCATTTCATTACTGAGAAAGAAATCAAATTGTACTCATTTATAGGGTGTCATGTGCCATCTCGATGCATGTATAGGTTGTGTAATGTTTAAATCAGGGTAAGCATATCTGACTTCTTGAAAACATATAACTTCCTTTTGGTGCAAACAATAAAAATCCCTTCTTCTAACTTTTTTGAAATATATCACATAATATAATACTCTCAGTCACACTGTTGTGAAATAAAACACCAGAACTTTTCCTCATGTCTAACTAATTCAGTACCTGTTGACAAATCTTTTCCTTTCCCTCTTTCTTCTCTCCCCAGCCTCTTACCAAAGGCTTTTCTACTATCAATTTAAATGAGATCAACTTTTTTTTTTTTTTTTTTTTTTTTGGTACCAGAGATTGAACTCAGGGGCATTTTACCACTAAGTCACATCTCCAGCCATTTTTATTTTTATTGTGAAACAGGGTCTCACTAAGTTGCTTAGGTCCTTGCAAATTTGCTAAGAATAACTTGGAGTCCTCTTGCCTCATCCTTCTGAGAAGCTGGGATTACAAGTGTGTGCCACCATGACCCACAAGAGAATAACCATTTTATCAAAAATTTGAGATGAGAGACAGGTAATGGCAGAAGGTGACATCTGATTGATATTTGTAGCTCACAATGTAAGAAATCTCATCTATTAACTGTTTCTGTTATTAACAACAGTTTTAGCTGATTCTCTCTATTTCAAGTATATCAAAATAATGCTGTCATTTAAACTTACGTGTTTTAATTATTTTCCTTCATTTGTGAAACAAGGACCATAATTGAACTCAGCTTTGTTTCCCCTCAGATTCCTAAGACGAGTCTCATTTGTAAAGAAAAAGAAAAAATAAATGTGGGTTAAATAATAATCGCTTAATTTGAAATACAACTATCAATTACAGAAATTCATCCATTGAATTAATATTTTCCAACAGCTCAATCCACATGCATTATTTTTAAGGTTTTATATCAAAATAGTTTCATTAAAATTTATATGTTAATCAGAAAGTTTACCATTTGATTTTGCCAACATTGCTCTGCATTAAGGTTTTGGATTCTTTTTTTTTTCCCCATTATAATTTTGAAGCAATTAACTCAGAAGGAAAAAAGTAATTTGCAGGTTCATATAATTGCACAGATGTTACTCTGCTACACTAGAAAGAAAAGAATAGGAGGATTTTAAGATTTTTCTTCAAAGAGAAAATAAAGAGACAAGAACATACACATATTAAATTCTTCTTAGGTTGATAATTCCTACAAATCTATTTCAAAAATTTCATATAAATACTTTCAGCTTAATAAGTGTGTGGTATAAAAATTGATTTGGGGCTTCTGAGATTTGCATAAGCAAAGTAAAAAACTAATTAGTAGATGGAAAAATCATAATTATGAAACTCATAATAAACCAACGCAGATGATTTACCTCTTTTTCTTACTTTTATAAAGACAGAAAACCAATGATAAAGAAATTATTTTGCATTCAGCTATACAACATTCTAAGAATTTAAATTCAAGACATCTTTATCAGTTGACTTTCTTTGTTGAAAGGGTTTTAAATAAGGTCAGCTGTGAAGACCATAGGAAAGGTGTCTATAAACCTCAATTCTTATTTAGATATTGAATTATACCTAATTTAACTGTGCCTCAAACTTGTCCTTCAACAGGCTAATGCAGAACACAGTGCACTACATATAAATGTTTATATTAGAGGCTCTGCTAAGCATTTGATTTAATATTCATTGAAATTATTTGGATGCATAAAATCAGTTATTCATTGTGTTATTTTATTTATTCTTCAAAAAGTGCCTTCTCTTCCAAATTCTGATCTATTCAATTTCTAATTCTTAATTTTTCCACCTATACCCCACTTGACTGCAGTTATTATCCAGTTAATCCATATCAATAGATTATTGACCTGATTAGGTTTGGGCTTCCATCATAAAAATATCTGTTCTGTTCACAAAATTATATTTAGTTATGTCTTTATCTAATAATTTTTTAAAATGTGCCAGCTGAATTGTACAATCTTATTGAACTACTTGTTATTAAGATCATCCAACTTCATCTTTGAATTTTTAAGGAACTTTCCTCTTTGGCTGACTTTATCTCATATTTTTAATAATGTGGTGACTACATGACCTTGTTCCTCCTTGACTGTGAAGTACAATGGCAGCCAAGATTTCCACTGGGATGCTATGGCTGGCATCTTCAAAAGTAAGGTAGGATCACCAATGACGCAACTTTAGAAGTCTCAGAAGTCAAGTTCACCCTTGGATAAGCTTGGATGCTTATCTGAAGCTTATTCAAACCTTCTGAATCTGTAAAATTGAGCTGTAAATGTCAAAAAGCAGACTTTCTCATGAGATTTACTATACTTTAGCTTCTGTTCCAAATCAGAACTACCAAGAGAACAATTTCTCCTACATGTCATTGTGGCTCTTTTTCAACTCTTAAATCAAAAGTCTGAAATGAAAACGCAAGGATGAAAAAAAGAGATACAATCCAAATTGGCTTTAAAACTTATCTTAAAAAAATAGAAATAGCAAAAGTGTTTTTTTAATTATATTCTTACTGAATTTCTCAAAGTTAAAATATACCTGAGTCCAGTTTTCTCATTCAGTGAACAGATAGGTTTAATGAAATTTGTCATTGATATCTTTTTAAAATAAAAAAAAAAGACTCTATAAAATTGCAATACTGTTTTAGTCAGTTTTCCCATTGCTGTAACTTAAAGACCTGACAAGAACGATTTTAAGAGCAGGAAGAGTTTTTATGGTGCTCACAGTTTCAGATGTTTCAGTCCATACATAGGCAACTCTATTGCTCTAGGTCCAAGTGAGACAGAATGTCATGGCAGAAGGATGTGGGCAGAGAACAGCCCAGGAAATGGCAATCAGGAAGCAGAGAGAGAGAGAGCTCCCAGCTCACCTAGAACAAATGTAAACCCCAAAGCATGCCCTCTGTGACTTCTTCCACCTATACCCTACTTGACTGCAGTTATCATCCAGTTAATCCATGTCCATAGATGACTGAGCTGATTAGGTTTAGGCTCTCATAACCCAGTCATTTCACCTTTAAACTTTCTTTCATTCTCTCACAATTGTGCTTTTAGGAGACATGTCACATTTAAACCATAACCACATTTAAGAAATCATCCTGCCAATGTGGATATTGAGCAAGCCTAGAAGAACACTTAATACTTTAGTACTTTTGAACTTCATGCTTAGAAACAGTGAAATAAATGCAAAACCTATGTTATATCTCTATAATTGTCCACATGAATGTACATAAACAATATTTACATCTTGACATATTTTTTATTATTTTTTCATTTTTACATATTTTTGTTTAAAATACAATTAAATGAAATGTTGCTAGATAGTAATAAAAAATGGTTAATTACATAATTTATAGATATATATACTTCCTGAATCTAAATATAAAGACTGACATATATTTGCTGCTAATCTTGACACCCAATATGAGGGTCATTGGTTCCTAATATGTAAATAAACAGAGAAATAACAACATTGAATTCATTATTGCTGGTGTTTAAGTGTTAATCTTATTTGATTCAAATGTATGATATGTCAAGATCATTGTATTGTCATGAGCAATTAATTAAAAAAAAGTGTTAATTTCTTAGCACAGTTCCAACAGTGAAACATTAACATTATTATTGTTCTCACTCCCTATGTTTCATAAAGTCTAGAAGTTAGATTGATAGTTTTTTTGGCCTCCCATTTTCAGAATATTATATTCTATACTCTGCAAAATGCCATTCTGGACATTCCCACATGCCTTGTAACGCATTATGAAATGTGTCTACCACAAGAAGTCTCCCAAATTTGAAATCACTGATTTCTGAATCCAACCTTTCTAATCTGTAGTAAGCCATTGTTGTAAATTGTGGCCGCCATTAGAAGATGGCGCCGGCTTCCACTGTGGCCTGTGATAAACAAATTCCTTTGTGGAGAGTTGGCACGCTATCTCTTGCCACCCTATAAGAAAGATCCACGCGGCGGCTTAAGATTGGTACGTGGGAGGCTTTATTAGGCTGTGCTTGGGCCCTCGGAGAGGAGAAAGAAAGGGAGTCACTAAAAGATACTTAAATCAAGGCCTGAATAAACTGCTGAAAGAAGATTCCTGAGTTGCGTCTTCCTTGCGGGCAAGGGGTCGCGACACTAATCCAATCTTTCTAGTTTTCTCATTTTCTCTCTTAATTCTTGGCAACTTATTTATAAATCTTAATTTTAAATCACTGAACCTGAAGATTCCTCTATGGTGTTTTGGTTTGGGTATGAAATATCCCTTGAAAATCTTAGGCATTAATTTAGGATTGTTCAGAAGTGAAATGATTACATTATGAAAGTGTAATCCCCTCTGGGAATTAATTCATTTGATGGGTTAATAGCATGAACGGATTACTGGGTGATAACTGTAGGCAGGTGGGGCATGGCTGGAGGAAGTAGATCACTAGGGACATGACTTTGGAGATTATAACTTATCCTGGGCCACTTTATTTATTTATTTATCTATCTATTTATTTATTTATTTTCTTGAGCTGAGCAGCTTTTCTCCACCAGGCTCTTCCATTGTGATGTTCTGCCTCACCCCAGGCCCAGAGCAATGAGTTAGCTGATGACAGACTGAGGCCTCTTAATCCATGAGCTAAAATAAACCTTTTCTCCTCTAAGTTGTTCTTGTGAGGTATTTTGTTTACGGTGAAGGAAAGCTGACTGACTAACACATAAGGCCTTTTCCCAATACTTGAAATATTTATGAACTATATGTGACAATATCCAGACACAAAATAATTCACAATCTTCTATGTTAATATCTATCAGTTCTATTGATCTTTTTCATAATGCATTTTTGGGTAACTTCAATAAATACTTGTTGACCCCTTGCCATGAAGTAATATTTTCCTAGCCAGCAGAGAAGTAGTAGTGAGCATAAGCCACATGGGGCCTCCTCTCCTAAAGCTGAGATTCTGCTATGGGAGAACTGGTTTTTTAAAACAATTAATATATTTAGGCATTTCGTGAGTATTATGAATTAAAGTCAGTGACAAAAGCAGAGACTGAAATATAAACACCTATTTTATAAAAGGATGATATTAGGCATCTTTGAGGGCTTGATACCAAAACTGAGACTTTAAGGATGAGCAGAATTGTTCAGATAACCTTGATATTGGCAGAATAAGACAGGTCTAGTGATAGAAGTAGAACAAACCAAGACCCTACCATGGAAAAGAATTGTCATCAAGGGAACAAGGGAAGGGGTTATGCTGAAGAAAGACCAGGGTCATATAACATAAGCCATTTCTGGGAGTTTTAGGTAAAATCCCTGATAAATGAGACTAGGAAGCTCAAATAAAAATAAAACATTTCCTTAGAAATCAGCCTGACTGCTGTAGAGGGACAAAAACAGGAATGGAATTAAGAAGGCAAATCAGAAGTCTGTGGGTCTCCCTCCCATTAAAGGAAAAATAAAATAAATATCTTTGGAGTTAGAGATACAGGTTGCAGATAGAACCGAATTGAATGTGAGTTTAAAAGAGTGAGTGGAACAAGAATAACCTTCTGGGATGTTCCATGAGCAACCTGAGGCACATTATTGGCTTTTACCAAAATGGAAGATTGGAGGAGAAGCCCTTGTGAGTGTGACTATCCTGAGTTTCTCTGAACTCTACCTCCCTTTCAGCCTGCGTAGGACCTCATATCCCTGACTCCAACAATGCTTTAAGGACTCACATATCAACATTTCCACTTCAGATTTCTAGTATCTTCCTGTCATCTCACTGTGGTCTCCACCTTACTGGTGACACGTGTTCATCATATTCAAGCCTAACCATTAAGGTTTTTACACATACACATGCACATACACAAGTAAGTATATAAACATGCTTGTATGTGTATATTATAGATGGAATATATAAAATAGAAAACAATAAATCTTTTCAAAAACCCATTAACTGCTACATAGATACTATTTCATATTTGAATAATACAATGTATTTTTCACTCTTATATGAATTATATGGTTATTCAGGACCCAAAGCTAGATAAAGTCAGGTGTTTGTAGTCAGTGTTCTTGTGTTACAGTTGTATCAATATGATGGTCATTAATTAATTTATTTAAAAATATAGCTTATGGTTACATACAGCAGGTACTACAAGACACTGAAGATTTATAACTGGAAAAACATAGTTTATGAATTCAAAGAGCTTGCTATATTTATTTCATGACCCATGACAATCCGTTTAATACTGTGAATCACAGTGTCTTAAACTGTAAGATAGAGATAGTAAATAATATCTGCTTTATATATATAGATTGAGTATATTCAAGTGTGGGCATCTATGAGTGTGTGTGTGTGTGTGTGTGTGTGTGTGTGTGTGTATAAGAGAAACAGAAAGGAGATTTGTTGTAAAGGTAGGAGATTTTGGTATAGTAATGCCATGATTTCTGCCTAGGGTCTTATGCTAGCTCCAACATTCAGTCTGAAATGTTAGGCAATAAATACAATAGCAAATATAAATTGTTCTAACTATATATCAGACACTGTTTTAAATTACACATTTATGTTTACTCAGTAATATTACCTCAGTAATCCTCATAACACTCCTATGTGCTGGGTATTATTGAACCCCCATTTTAAAGCTAAGGAAAATTAATCACAGGTGTTTAAGTAACTTGACCAAATGTAAGAAACAGTTATAAAACAGAGCCAGCAAAAAACGTAGGCAGTTTGACTTTAGATCCTACACCTTAAATATTGCATTATGTATTACTTCTTATAATCTCTGTATCTTTTTATTTATCTTTAAAGTTACAATTAAAGTATTTAATTTAGGAAATATAGGCTCAAATTTGTGCTAAGGGGAGCCTTTAGGCTAACTCCATTTTCATTTAGCAATATAGTATTCCTCTAGGTATCTTGCTTGAAGACGACTTTCTCACCCAAGAGACCACTTCATGTACCCCACAGGTAAGTTGTATTGAGAACTTGGCTTATTCCCTAAAGGAAACACGTGGTTCTTCCCTCAGACAACCTCAAGCTTTAACTCCCAAATTCTTAAGCTCAAAGTGACTGCTATGTTTATGAAGATGTAATATGTCAAAAGACTAGATATAAGCTACAGTAGAAAAATCAGGACTTTCATAAACTAAAATGTCAAACATACTTATACACAGTATATTAGATTTTTTGTTTTGATCATTTCAATTGAGATTTGTCCTTTTTTATTATCTCAAAGATATTCATCTGACATTTGTATTTGAATCCTCCTTTCAGACATAAACAAAGGAATCAGGTAGAAAACATTTATAAAATCATAGCTCAGGGGGCATGATGCATTGAAATGTCAACAGGCAGCTTCCAAGTTTGGAGTCTATGTGACAAATATGTTCAATGAGACATTGTTGGAAAACAGGGAGAGACAAGGATGTACCCAAAATGGGTAAAATGAGTTAGAAATGCACCAAAATGGTTCTCCATTTCATTTAAGGAAGGGCACAGTATTAAGTCCCACGTATAAATAATACATACCTAAAGCAAGATTTATCTATCAATATTCTTCTGGTTTTGATTGTGTATCAGAGATTTCAAATACCTCTTATTGAAAAATAAAATGTTTAACTTCTTCAATTTATCTTTCTTCACTTTGGGGCCATATAAACATTTATAATTAATTAAATAGAAAATAACTATATTATAGATATCTTTCAAAAATAGTTTCAGTTGATTTTTTAAAGCTTCTTAAATTATATACATTGAAATTTTATATATTTATAATACTTTTGTTTTTATAGTTTTATAGTTATACATAAGTATGCTAATTATAAAATGTAAAATATATACAGTTAAGAGATATTAAATACATAATATTTAGTGAATAATAGAACATTATCCAAATTAAATATGAAAATCTGTATATGGCCTGATATTTTGAAAATGGAAATACATGAGTAAAAGAAAGAATTTAAATTAAAACTATATATGACTTTAGTTATTACCAACCCAACAGTATGTTTCTAGACTTGTACATATGGATATACTTCAGCATCTAAATGCAGCAAGAAAAAGAAACCTTTGAAATTTTACAATATATATTCTTACGTTAAAAAAAAATTTGATTTTTAACCATTAAATCAATAGGATTTTAGATTTTGGAATACTAAGTACCTCTTTATGTACTGGTATTGTCAAATGTTCTTTACCTCTCCTTTTTCAAAGTAGTAAGAAATTTAGTTGAAAATAGCTTTTTTAATAAAAAGTACAGAGAAGCAAAAGTACAACGTGAGAGCATTATTGCTTTTTCCAAGAAAACTTCAGCTCTAGGAATTTGAAATGAGTACAAAAGAAGTCATAAAAATTAGAAACATTATTACCACTGTTTGACAAAATACCAGATGAAGATGAGTCTTAATATCCTTTAATAGAAACTCTTAAAGCAGTAGGGGAATGTATACAATTGAATATTTAGGAGTTGTTAAGTATTTATCTATAAATATTTTCCTTTTACACTAGTAAGTGTGTTAATAACTTTTCATCACTGTGACCAAAATACCTGACAAGAACATCTCTGAGGAGAAAAGGAGTATTTGGGGCTCAAGTTTCAGAGTTTCAGTCTGTGCTCAGTGGAGTCCATCACATAGACTTAGGCAGAAGGTGATGGTGGAAAGATTTGGCCGAGGAAAGCAGACCAGCTCATGGCAGCCCAGTAACAGAGAAAGAGAATGAGGCACCAGGAACAAAATATAAACTCCAAAGTCATGCCCCCAGTTACCAACTTCCTCCAGCTTCACCCTATGGTTACCAAGGAGTAGAGTAGTCCTTTCAAATTATTAATTCATCATGTGGATTAATCTACTGATTAAGTTACAGCTCTCTTTAATCGTTTAACTATGGAAATTCCTGCATTGTCTATTATCTGAGCTTATTGGGGGATACCTCATGTCCAAACCATGACAGTAAATTTAAAATCTATTCCAAGGCACAAGGTAGAATAAGTCTAATCGATGTTAATTAGAATAAAAAAAAACAGATAGGTAGATAGATGAATAGTAATTATAAAGCAATTATTGTGGGTTATAAATTAACAAACTACTGTCCATTACTTTTCAATGATGTATAAACATTTTTAGAATGTTTGTACTAGAATGCATTACTTTTTAACAAAATTTAAAATATTTGTATTAAAACATGCACATTTTCTTTGCTACACTCTAATTTTCAGTAAGAAACTACCAAACCAATAATTCCTTATAAATGTGTTAATTTTTATGAAGAGATTTTTTTATTAGAGTAGATATATAAAAAATAATTTAAGAATTAGTTAGATTCAAATATTTTTTTCCCATTGTGAAAAAGAAAATGTGAACTTCATTTATTTAAAAAAAGAAATTTGGTATTATTTTCCAAGTATAATATTAATTCTTACTATTTTATCTGAAAGTTGATAGATAATTCAAAAATACATAATAGGCAAAATGCCATGTCCTGTGGAGAACCAGTATGTGATAGATAGACATGTGTTCAGAAACACCATACCTAAAAACGTAGAGGTATATACCTTGTGAAGTAATCACCTTTTCATTTTATAGGTTATGTATTTCTATGGGACAAAGGCATAGAAATTTCTGTATTATGTTTGAGTACTTCTTGACCCAGAACAATTCATTTCTGTGTACTAAAGTTACAATAATTTACCCTTGCAGTAATCAGTGGGATGAATCATAAAGAATTGGATTCAAAAGGCCAGAAGAATAAGAAGGTTCTTTTATTAAAAGGCTTATTTCAGTACTATTTACTTCCTGCTGATCTCTTATAAATCTTGCTAGTCTTATAAATCTTCTTAGTCTTCCCTCAATCCTATTTTAGTACATTTTAAGAGGAAACTTATGCTAGTTTTTCTCTTCCTTTATTGTTTTAAAGAGGATAAAAAATAGAATCTAAAAACAGTCAAGCATGAAAGAAAAGGAAAATATATACAATTAATTTAATTAGTAAATTAACATCAATCTGTGTACATACAAGCATTTATACATAAATAACATAACTGTATGCTATTTCCACATACTGCAAACCTGTATGGTTTATGATCTTGCAATTCCAAATACTATTTTTTTATGTAGTCATTTTTCATCATGTGAAATATACAAAATACCCTTTTAAATATACTTTAAACAATATTTAAAACAGTTTAAAATACATGATTGAATAAATGGAACCAAATGCACAACTTTTAATTTATTGAGCAAATTTTTCTAGTTCAAAGTTATCCAAGAGTGATATTGAAGCAAAAGAGATTAAAGAGTGAAGCATCCCTACTCAGTTGTCATCACCTTGACCTTCTTCCCTCTGAAGTCTTATTTCACTTTCTGTTAACTCTTGTTGGGCTTCATCTGTGTGTTCCAATTTCTAGTATCTATCGATTACCACACAATTTTTTCCTCCAAATCTCTCAATTCTGTTTTTCACCTTAGCTCTTTTTCAACACATCAAATCTTCCAGTGCCTGGACCTCGCCATTCTTTATGTATCTTCACAGTCAAAATCATACTTTCAACCCATTCTGACAAAGTTTGTTTCTCCATCAACTAATTCACTCATTGATTAGTTCAGTTACCTAACTTCTTGTTTATCCCCATTATTATTAGGTGGACCAATTTGTCAGAAGCTAGACAATTTCCATCCTCCTTTTATTCTTCTTCTTTTTTTTTTTTTAATCTCAGGCATCAATTTCTATGTCTGCTGTAACAAATCTCCATAAACAGTAGATTGGAATAATCCACGTGTCTTAAAGCAACCTCTCTTCCCTTAGAATCATCTTACATCTGTTGAACTGGGATGGGTACTTTCCAGATGATCAGGGGATAGATACCCTTCCTTGTTCTTTCCAAGTTTAAAAGTAATATTCCTTGCATTCCTTGGCTCCTAGGCCACTTTTCCAATTTCAAACACAATAGAGTGCTATCAGTCATCACATTAACTTCTATTTCCATCATCAAATCTTCCTATTTTTTTATAAAGACAGATTTAATGATATTTATGTCTCCCCCCAAGATAACCAGGCTAATCTCTTGGTCTCAAAATGCTTAACTTAATCACATCTGCAGAATCATTGTGCTACATAAGATAATATTCATGGTTCTTGGGATTAGAAACTTGCCGCTGTCTGGCTGGGCACAAGATCACGAGCCACTCAAACAGGAACAAACTTTATTTGAAAAAACCGCCAACACCACGTCCATGCCCGGGAAGCTTCCCGATCCACCCACGCGGCGTTCCGCCCGTTCCTTCCCGGAACTCCAGCGCAAGCGCCTCCTCCGGAATTCCCTCCTACTGCACTTTCCCAACCAATGGGAACTCTCCAGGAGTCCCGCAGCAGGAGTCCGGTATCCATATGAATGTAATTTTTAACATAATCATATCATCTCAATGGCTAGCTGGCATCACCTTTCAATCAAAAATGCCATGCATCATATTAATTGGCTGTGGCTCCCAGCAGAAACTGGATACTCTTGTGGGTTGTTATTCATCCAACTACCTCTATATTTCATTGTTGGAGAAAAATCAGATTGTGTAGGTGTGAGTGCTTTTACAAATCCTTGGTCTTCTGCTTCAGGTAAATCTCTAATATTGCCATCATGTTAATACCTGATTATACTCGGAGTAAGTTAAAAGCCTCACTTCATCAGCAGATGACTTACCTACAAAGTTAAAAAAAAAAAAAAAGTAAAGAAAAGGGCTGAGGATGTGACTCAGTGGTTGAGTGTTCCTAAATCATTTCTACTACCATGAAACCTGTGCACTGCAGGTCACATATCTCAACAAGAGTAATCTTCAGCCATGTCTTTAAAGACATAATGTGATGTTGAACCAATTAAAAAGAGAAAAATAAATTTGTAGTTTGAAAGAGTGGCTAAAGTAATTCATGATTCAGAGAAAGCAAAGATTTGCTTTTGTAGAAAAATCAAGACATATATTTGAAAAGAGTGAAAAAAAAAAAAAAACAACAACCTTAAAAAGACTTTGGAGGATAGCCTTCACAGTAAGTTATCAGAATTTGAAATGAAAGACATTAAGAGTTAATCTAGAGCATGACAGTAGTTGCATTTTCATAGGAAAATCTCTTGAATAGAAATACATAAGTAGATCCATTTGAGCACAATAAATTTTTTTTATGTTTTAGAATTATAATCTCTATGGGATTTTTTTTTGACAACAAAATCAAAAGGCCAAAAAATCTGTAAAGAAAATCTCCTGGCTGAGGATAATAATAATGAGGACATAAACTTGAGATACTTGTCTGGAAATAGATGTAAGAAAATAACTTGGCAATAAAAGCAATATGTATAATGCAAACCTGACTTCAAGTTCTGGCATAAGATTCAATGAAGGGGGTTGACATAAATCCAGATGGCAAGGAAATTCACTGCAATACTTGACTTCAGGAGGAGTATAGGTAGATCCTAGCTATCTGTTTTTTGTTTTATTTTGATTTCATATTTTTTTAAAACAAGTCCTTAAGATGATTCTGATGCACAGCCAAGTTTTGGGAGTTTAGTTTTGTAGGATTTGAAGTGAGAAGAAAGATCTGAAGTGAGAAATAATTCTCAACAATGATAAAAGTAGTAATAATTTGTCAGTTACTTCTCTTTTCAATGCATTGCACTAAAATCCTGGTGTACATTACCCTTTAGTCATTATTTCCACTTTATTGACATGTAAACAGAGGCTCAAAAGGTAAAGTAGTTTGTCTTGAGTGACAAGAGTTGAATCAGCACTAAAATCTGGACAGCAACAGCAGAGACATCATTCTTAATAAACCTGGAACAAAATTTTGCTGACCAACTCAAATAACATTCCAAGGAAATTTTTAAAGAAGATAATACAGGAGATACCTGGAGAAAAGTTATCTATACATTGTTTTCCCAAACATGTATTTCTAATGGGATGATTACATGCATGTTTTGCAATATGGCAATAAAGACACAGACATTTATTTTTTCCATGTTATTTTTAAAGGAGATACATTAATAATCTTGTTACAGATTTAAAGTCCAAGTTTTCTCAAAGCACTCAATGGAATAACATAGTTTGTCCATTTAGATTAAGAAATACCAGAAAAAATCATTCACAAGTATGCCTCTCCCCATGCCTTCATCACATGGTTATGGCCCACTGCCAACATAAAGTAGAGCTCAGAAGCTAAAGCCAAAAATCACATAAATAAAATATCTAATATGTATTTTACCAATCTCTCCAATTTGTTCCTCTAGTTAATGGTGTCATATCAAATGCCCTCTGGAAATCACCTTTGATATGGTATTAAAACAGATTTAGCAGTTGAGATTGCTGATGGATTAGAGTAATGAAAACTCACTCTGCAATCTCAGTTTTTCCATGCATATGAGTATGTACACAACCAGTATCTGATAAGCACTGATATCTAGAGACAGAAAATATAGGAAAAGTTTATAGGACCGAATAGGATCTCATACATGAAAGCATTCATTTTGGAAACCCTGTGGCTATTTGTTGGCCCTCTTAGATGTCTTTGAAGCTTCAAGAGATTATGACTGAGTAGGTTTTTACCAAGAGAAATTTTAGCTTGTAAGCTTCAAAAGTCATGATGAAAATATTCTTGTAGCTGCCAAACTCAGTTGGCAATACCAAACAATGCTTTCACTTTCAAAATTCCTATTTCCCTGTTAGGAAATGCAGATGAAACACAAATTCACTGTATTAGTGTAAAGCAAAACAGTGTCTAAACATTCTTCCACAAATTGTATACCAAGGACCATTTCTACATAGCATTATGACTTTAGAAAATGAATTCTTTGAAGGCATTCTGAATTGAAATAATTAATCTTCTATATTACATAAAGAACTATATGCACACATATGTTGTTACCTAATGGAGTACCTAATGGAGGAGTAAGTAGCATATGAAGTCTTTTCTAAATATACTTTTACACAAATTCTTTTATTCTAGAATATCTAATAAAATAACTTTCTTAGAAGCCATATATTAAATGTTGGTCAGTTTAATAAGAATCCCTTGGAGAGATCTTCCTATAATTCAAATTGACATAAAATATCAGAAGAAATATTTACTGCATTTGATTTCAAGATTTATAAAACTATTACAAGGGTGTAGTTTTTTTTCTAAATTGTGAACAGAACATGAGAACTATTTTCACATTTAATCATAATCATGATTAAATACTACAATAGATTTCTACTGCTCCTATCAGTCATTTTGCCTTGCAGCACCTTTTTCCAATCTTTGGGAGACAATATATTTTTCCTGGCTAAGACTGTGCAACTGGGAGGATTTAATTGTGTTCTTCTGTAAGTACCAATGACTGGACACATAGCCCATTGAATATCAATAATAATACCACATCAGTCTTTCTCACTGATGGTTGTGTGTATATTGGGCAGTCAAGGAACAAAAAAAATAGAAGATGTGTTGCGTTAGCTAGCACCATATTCTTTATGCTATCACTTTGTTGAAGGGGATTACTTCTCTACATCAGAATAATGTTACATGGTTAAGGCTGACCAACCTGCTTGATAAGCATTATATCACAAAACTCCAACCAATTACTCAAGATGCAAAAACTGATTATATATCCAAAGCTGATTCAAACAAAAGAGGGAGAGGAAGAAGAGGAGGAAGGAGGAGAAAAAAGATAAGAGAGAGATTGTATTGTGACTCAAATATTACTTGAGTAAGAAATTCAGTGTCATAAAATAAAGTTTCCATGGGAAAAATGAAAATTATTTGAGTATTTAACTGTCAGTGACAAAAAAAAATGGTTAATAATCTGGTCATTAGTAATTCATTCACCTCCCTAGCAAGGTATCTGATAGAACACCCCTGTGATAGTCATTTCATTATTGCATTGATGACAAAAGAATGATGTATCTTCTAATTGCATTTTCAGTAACAGATGTTTCCAATAAGTGTTTGTATTTTTTTATTTCAAACATATTTATCATGTCCATTTTTATAAACTGAAAGGAAAATATGACTTGTACCTACTTTCAATATAAACCTCAAATATGACACCATGTATTTGGTGCCCTCTGAACATATAGAACAAAAGTAATCAATTTCATATTGGATGGAAATATTTTATTGTGCATTCTGAAAAAAATCATTTGACAACTTAGAATGGCACTTTACCCTGTGTGTGAAAAGTTATATTTTTATGACTATTAGAGAAACTTTTATAGCATAAGAGATACAGTTGAATGGATATTTCACATTCTTGAAATTGTTCTTCATTTTATCATTTATTTTTAGTTTTCTATGACTTCTTTTCAATAGTATCCCCAAGGTTATGTTCTATAGGATTATGTTCAGGAATGGATGATTCATTTACTCTTTTCTATTTCTTGAAGAATTGTCATGCAAAACTGTACTGAATTACTTAATTATTTCATATAGCCATTCCCCTAATTATTAACTTTACAGAAAGACTTTTCACAAGCTACATTATTTATAATAATCATCCTGCTTTAGTTAGCCTTTAATCCCTGTAACTAAGGGACCTGACAAGAACAAATTAGCAAAGGAAAAGTTTAAAAGTTTATTTTGACTCAGGGTTTTAGAGGTTCAGTCCAGAATTGGCTGTCTCCATAGTTCAGGCCTAAGGTGAGGCAGAACATTATGTGGGAAGGACATGGCAAAGTGAAACAGCTCAGGACAGGGAAAGAAGAGGAGTTCTGTTCACCAGGAACCCCAAAGGCACCCCTCCCCACAGTGACTGACTTCCTCTAGTCACACCCTACTTGCCTACAGTTACCACCCGATTAATTCATGTCAGTGGGAAAATCAATCCACAGATTAGATTAACCCAATAATTTCACCACTACCATTCTTGCATTGTCTCACACAAAATCTTTTGGGAAGCACATCATAGCTAAACCACAGTATTTTCTCCATCACCACCATTTCCTTGCTTTGGAGTTCTGACTTGTAATTACTGTTTAAAAAAAATAAAAAAACTTGTTCTTTATTTATTTTTCTACTTTATTTCTTTCCACTAGAATATAAAGTTCTTGAAGTCAGAAACTCTGTCTTGTTAAATAGTCAAAGCAGCTAAAGTGTAGCATTTGTAATTCACAAGTGAATACATACATTTTTTTTCCATTTAGTTGAACAATTTTGGACTGATTTAAGTGTTTTGTGAATTCAGAGACTAGAGCAACAGAATAGAATAAATGAAAAATGTATCTCTTATTTAGAGTTTAAAATGTTTAAAGAAATGCATTAAAAATAGACTAGTGAAAATAAATTGTATGTTGCTGATGACATCATTTGATACATTAGATTCTTATAATGTATGTCCCACCTTTAAAACTATAAATATAGTTATGGTAAATCTTAAAGGTCAAATTTGTAAAAGAATTATCTTTATTTGATCTTCCCCTTGAACTGTTAAGCAACTTGTGAACCAATTCAAAGATCACTAGAAATCATCTGCTTTCCATAGCCTATACTCTGGAAAAGTATTTACTATCAGTGAAAAGTACTTCTTATCTGTACCTCTTCAGTGGCTACAATAGTTCTCAGCACAACATACAGTTTTTTAAAAAAGTTTCTTTTGAATAAAAAAAACATAGTAAATGAAAGATTGCATATGATCAGACTAATTTTATAATAGATTCAATTTTTAACACTAATGAAAAATCAGCATTTGTTCCAGGTAATGTCCAAAGTTAGTACTTTCCTCCAGTTTTTTGTTAGACTCTTTTTTGGGGGGTGGGGGGCGGGGAGGAAGCTACCCGAGATCAAACTCAGGGATATTCGACCACTGAGCTACATCCCCAGCCCTATTTTGTATTTTATTTAGCGAAAGGGTCTCACTGAGTTGCTTAGTGCCTCGTTTTTGCCGAGGCTGGCTAGCCCATGGGATTACAGGCATGCACCACCACACCAGGCTAAAATTTTTATTTTTTGTGGCTCATCCAATTTCTCTTTTTTTCCTGCAAATATATCAAGAAAAGTTCTGAAATTACTTATTAATTCTGTATAGGAATGAACAATATTAATTAGATGTTCTCATATGGGACATTTCATCATCCAACGTAATTATAAAGTAATGAGTAGACTAAGGCATACCACTTGAACACATTTTGATTTAGATGACCCATCTTGAGAGTCAGTTCTCCTGCTAGCTATGCCCAGACAATTCACCCTGAAAAAAAGAAAACAAGTTCTTTTTGTGTATTTTTCAAGAAATATAGAAAAAAAAGAGGGAAATAATATAGGTATTTTACTATAAAATTATTATTTGAGAAGGATTCTAGTTAGCATTCATGCTATATTCTCATCTTGATTTAGTTTCATGAAATGATATGTGTAAAGTATGAAAGTACTATCTGGTTAAATAAACAAATTTCTATCAGTTAAAGGTATGCTCAGTTTTTATTTTTATTTAACATAAGCTAAACATTGTGTTCATTCCTTGTTTTTTTTAATCAACTATGAACTTGTACTATTTTTGTTTGTTTGTTTTTCAGTGCTGCTGTTTAAACCCAGGACTTCACACATGCTAGGTAAACACTCTACCACTAAGCCATATCCCCCGCTCAAATTACTCATCCTCTGTCTTGCCCACTTATATCTATTGTTAAATTCTACTTTACCTACAAAATGCTTATTTTTATGTTATTATCTTTGAGACAAATGACCTATGCCTGGTTATTTATTTTGCTCCTCTCATAGTTCCTTTAATGAAGAAAGATCATAAGGATATTAGTCAAAGAAGTAAGAAGAAGATGAAGAATGCTCATTCAAGTGAATGTAAATAATTTGGTTTTAAATGCAGGTTTAGCTTTTTCACACTAGAGGCAGGGTTTAGTCGGCCTGGATAAGGTCTCCAGTTGTATTGCAACCCCAAATGGCTCAATCCAGTGGTTAGAGATAAAAACATAGGGACACATTGTGGTGGTTTCATTGAAGGATTGACTCCAATTTGACTTCAAGGCCAACTGAATGGATCCATGCAGCTCCATCCCCGCCTGGTCTTCTTTAGACCAGGCATCTGATGTCTGCTGGGGACAGTAATTACCAGCTTAAGTTGATAGAGAAACTTGAAGAGTTTCATTTAAAACATGTATGCATTTTTTCAGTCTTAGATATCACTCCCTTTTAATGGAAAAAATAAAAAATAAACAGAGGAAAATATACTTCCCACAAAAACAATATAATTTGTCTTTAGACTGATCAGCTTAGTCTTTTGTAGACAAGTAATGCCTAATATAACCAGGTAAATGGCTACTTCTGGGTGAGGGACTGCTGTGAACAGAATGGCCATACTAGCAGGTTCGTGGGAGGGGCAATGTGAAAAATAAATGATGAGAAAAATAAAAACTATGTATGCAGATTTTGAAGATAACAGCTGGGATTGGGTAGAGTGCTGCTCTATGATGCAGAAGCAGGTCTCAAGAATCATGCCAGCAATCTTTATTTATTTATGTCTCATTAATTAGATTGAAGACCATGCAAACTTTATTCTTTGTAGTCATTAAAATTATAGTTATAAACATTGTATAGCTTATTCCTCAGTTACATTCTACAGTTGTAATGTGTAATGTTAGGAGATTTGTGTAGCTCTCATTGTTTAAGAGTAACTACTCTTATGTGGGCAGGTTCAGGAGCCCCAGAGCTGGTAAAATATTGTGGTTGTCTAGCAAAAGAGTTCCTTTATTCCCAGGAGCTAGGTGCCTGAGATCAAGGTCGAGGCTGATAAGACTCTAGCACACAGCCTCCTGATAGAGGGCATTACCATAGCAATTAGGCCTCCTGAACCTTCTTCAGGCGCAAGCATGCCACAGCCATGAAGTC
This sequence comes from Callospermophilus lateralis, assembly GCF_048772815.1. Classification (NCBI taxonomy): domain Eukaryota; kingdom Metazoa; phylum Chordata; class Mammalia; order Rodentia; family Sciuridae; genus Callospermophilus; species Callospermophilus lateralis. Next base: position 27,251,449 of record NC_135312.1, read on the forward strand.
ATAATTGATCCCAGCCTCAGACACTGCTCTCCCATTTACTGTCATGGTTCTCCACAAAGGACTAAATGTGGAGAAAAGTGAGAGTGGAGAGTTAGGGAAGTACCAAGATATCTGTGATTCCCTGGTAGTTTCTGATGCTACAGAGAACTTGGAAAAACTTCATGTGCTCCAGAATGATCCCTTCATTTTCCCCTAATATATAAGTGTGGGGATTTTCAGCTGAGTAGAATAATTCCTGAGGTTTCATTTATTTACCAAAGTTTTTACTTATCCATAATGCATAAGAGAGTATAATCATCACTGTTGCTCAGCAAACAATTAAGAATTTAATGATTATAATTATCAATTTTTAATTAAGGTTTATTATAAGACTGTCCAAATTTTTATGCAAATATGAACTACAAAATAATTATAGAATATGCCTAAATATTTAGTGAAGTCATTAAGTTACAGTATCTTAAAACTTCCTAAGAATGGATAGAATGAATGGATTCTTCCTAATAGCTCTCTCTCCCTCTTAGCAATTGCATTCTTGTTTCAGAAGTCTAAATCATAAACAGTTATTGATCACTTAATTCTTGAAGTACATGTGGGAGAATAAAACAAAGCTCCTGACCCAGGGTGGGTAAAAACTACTATAAAATACACATGCAAATATATGCAATTAAAAATATCTATATTTAGGGATAGCTACCATAGTTTACTATCCAACCACTCCACAGAGAAGGAATCATTTTATTATGGGATTAGCAGATTTTTTATTCAGAGCTCTCAAAAGAAAAGAATACTTTCAAAAGTGTAAGCCAATCTAAATTATTAATATGAGCAAGAATTTTATGTGGAAATTGTGTTTTAATCATGCTTTTACCAACTTTGAAAGTAATGCTAGGTCCCTGAAATTTGGCTTATCTATTAATGATGGTTAAAATGTCTTTTTAACTCTTTAGTCATCCTGTGACCTAAAGAGCCTATTATAATATATGCAAAGGAGTTTGAAATAATAGAAGATTCTCAGTAAATATTAACTAATTTTGAACTATTAAAAAAGTAACTCATAATTACTTAGTCTACATTGTAGGCTGGTATTTTGCATTAATGATTGCAATTCCACAAAAAAAAATTTATTGGAGGACATAAATAATATCCTTATTATTCCAACAGAGGAACGTCTCTAAGTGATTAATCAGTTTTTTCCAACTCACTCAGCTTAAGGTTAACTGATACTTCCTCAGTTGATAAAGAGTTGGAATTTTAAAATAACTTGTTTTTAAAGTAAAATTTGCAACATAAACTTACATTTTAACATTATTTAATATAACTCATTTCTAAAGACATATAACTAGTTAAAAAGTCCAAACTGTGAAATATGAAAAATTTTTATGATGAATCAAAACATAATGTTATAGTCCTATGTTAAGTAGACACACTGTGTGTTTTATTTCCAGTCATTTAAACATAGTGCATCTGTAATTATATTTTGCAACAAATAAGACTGTGTGGCTCTAAAAATAGAAACAAATAAGTAAATCTTTGAATTTACTTATTATCATTAATGTTCAATGTGTTTTATTAGCAGTAAAATTTAAGTTATTTTAAATATTATATAATTTTTAAAAGCTACATTTGCTTCAATGCACTTTATATAGATTATATTCCCCAACCTGGATTTATTAATGTGTATTGTTTATAAACCCAAAACTATGTATCATAAAAAGTGGTATAAAACAATTCTTCTTGGGAAGAAAGTAAAGGATACATACATATTTGTACATACATACAACTATATATATGTATATACTTGTCCATTTGTGTGTTTGTGTGTGTGTGTGTGTGTATTTGAAGAGACTAGCTGCCATAAAAAATATAATAAAAAAGTCGATTGTCTTGCACACATAATGATTTATGTCTTCTTTATGCTATAAGAATGAATGAGTAGTTCCTCTTTCATGTAGTACTTTTCAAGGACCTAAGCCAAAGAAATCTTTTGCATATTCTAAATATGACTTTCAAAGTCATCCTGAACATAATGTGCAGATGACTCAAAGGAAGAGAAAATAATAAAAGGTGTGAAAGTTGTATAAAAGCTTAGATTATTTGATAGTTCTATAAACCAAGAAATTATAAACACATCAAAAAAAAGCAATTTTTACTTGAGTAGATAATATATTTATAGATTTGGAGGAACAGGTTTAGTGAGAAACAAAACAAGTGTTCAGTCAAGGGGAAGGAACCTAGGAAGATGCTAAAGACACACAATGGGGAAGGGCAATCTCTTCAGAACTGGAGCTAGGAAAGTGTAAATTCATACGCAGAAAATAAATTGCAAACTTGCCTCACACTAAACGAAAAAGCCAATAGGAAATGAAAAAGATTTAAATCCGAAACCTGAAACTATAAAAGTCCTGAAAAAAATAGGAGAATATTTTCATTACATTTATTTGGACAATGATTGTTGGATATGCTTCCCAAAGCACAGGCAAAAAAAAAAGCAAAATATTATTATTATTATTATTATTATTATTATTATTATTATTATTATTATTCATACAATGAAAAAGTCCTGCACAGCACAAAAGAAAACAATCACCAGAGTGATGATATGACCTACAGAATGGAAGACCATATCTGAAAACCATGCATCTCATAAGGGGACTCAACGGCTTCACTGGGTACTCCAGGGTTTGGGTGCTGGAAACTTGATCCCTAATGTGGCAACATTGGTAAGTGGAGATTAACAAGAAGTGTTTAGATCATGGAGGCAGTGGCCCCATGGTGGATGAGTACTGCTATTATAGGAGTGGTTTTGTTTGGGGGGAAGTGAGTTCATGTTCATAGGATGATTCAGGCCCACTTGCCTTCTTTCCTCTTCTCTTTGCCCTGCTGTCATGGAATTATGTAGCAAGAACTTGCCAGATGCCATCATGTGTTTCTCAGCCTCCAGAACTGTGAACCATGAAATTTCTTTTCATCATTATTTACTCAGTCTGTGATTTTCTGGTATAGTCACACCAATGGACTAAAACAGGGTTTACTATCCAAATTTTACAAGGAAATTTAACAGCTCAATAGAAGAAAACAATAACCCAACCTAAAAATGGGCAGAGGATCTGAATAAACATTTCTCAAAAGTATGCATACAAATGGCCAGGAGATACATGAAAAATGCTCAACCTTACCAATCATCAAGTAAGTACACTGAAACCACAGGATATATCATTTTATATCTGTTGGAATGGCTATTAATAGGCTAATGGTAGCAAGTTTGGAGAGATGGGGAAAAAAAGAGCCATAATATACTGTTGAAGGGAGTGTAAATTAGCACAACCATTTTGGAAAACAGTAGAGAAGTTCTTCAGAAATTTTAAAATACAACTATTTGAACCATAAACCCCACTTCTAGGTGTGTATATAGCCAAAGGAAATGAAGTCAGAGTTGCAGAGATTTCTGCATTCCTAGGTCTACTGCAACATTATCCACAATAGTCAGGAAATGGAAACATCCTGAGTGTGTAAAGAAAGGTGATAGATAAAGAACACACACACACACACACACACACACACACACACACACACCACAGAACATTTTTTCAGCCTTAAAGAAAGAATGAAATCATAATACTTTCAACAATATGGATAAATCTTCAGGATATTATGCTAAGACCAATAAGACAGACACAGAAAGACAAACACTATGTGATCACACTTATATGGAGAATCTAAAAATAATGTAATAATACACTGCGTGGAGAGAGGTGGAGAGAGGAAGAAATGAAGTTTTGGACTAAGTATGCATGGTTTCACTTGGGATGATTAAGATCTAGAGATATGCTGTATAGCATGGTATTATAGTTATAAAAACACACATACATTATGCAAAGTGATATATATCCTAATTAGCTTGATTTACTCATTTCACAATATGACTATGTGTATATAAAGTATAAAGCACCGTGTTGTATACCATAAATTTGTACAATTTGTTTGTCAAATATATCTTAGTAAAGCTGGGGGTAAACAAGTATAAATAAATAAAACTTTGAGTACTCTAAGACCACCTTATCAAGGAAGAATCATTCAGATATTTTAGTCACAATTCTCTGCTAAACTTGTAGCTGAAAGGCAGCATCAACAACTAGCCAAGTGAATGACATACAACATCAGCCAAGCAAGTCTTCATATGATTGTTCATATGACTTTCTTTTCTTTAGACAGTCTCACACAGTTACCCAAGCTGGCCTCCAACTTAAGATCTTCCCTCCTCAGTCTCTAAAGTAGCTGGGATTACAGATGTATGTCCACCATGCCTAGCCTTCACACAACTTTTTTAAAAGTTCATACTCAAGTACTGCTAAATCAATCTCTTCTCAAATTCCTGACCCAAAAAGTTGTTGTTCTTTTAAGCTCCTAAGTTCTTAGGGGTTTGTTTTGCTTTGTTTAATGCAGCAATAATAATCATTAGGAAAACCCAGGATGTTGGTGTAACCCATTGTTTGAAAGAAGACATTCAACTACCATTAACATAACTTTGGCTAAAATTTGAGGACATAGCCATCTATAACGGAAAGGGAAAATTGGAAAATGCAAGAATATTAAAGAAACACGAATTTTGTAAGCATTTCTTATTGTGTGTGTAAGAGAATATTTGTATTGAGAGTAAAAAAGAAAAAAAATACACAAGATAGAAATTAAATGAAAAGATTATTGTTGGTTTCACTGCTTTTCCGTCAATTTTTGAAGAAAAGGACAAGGCATAAAAATGCTACTAAAAGTCCTGAAGTGTTTTTGCTAACATATTATTATAACCGCCTTAGTTGTTTTCCTTGGTCCAGCTTGAATGTCCTAGATTTCAATATAGAGATTTCTGTTCTTGGAAGACCTTCTGAACAGGCGCAACTAATTAACATATTGCAGCATTTCTATTTATTATGTTTTTCTAATAACTTGTTTTCAATCCATCAACCCACTTACTAGTCTTTGAGCTAGTTTTTTGATTCTTACATAGTGAAGCATGTATAACAGTTATTCAATGAATTGGTGAATAAGAGTGAAAAACGAAGAGAAGAGGAAGGAAATTAATAGTATTTAGCACTTACTAAATGTGATGCACATTATCAATTAGGTATAAGTGTTCTTTTAAGCCTAAAACCATTCTTCAAGACAATTGTTACTCTACTCCAGTTCAAAGATGAATAAATTGACTCATTCAATTTTCCCATTTTTATCTATGCCTGTCATGTTTTTATAAATTTTTATCAACAATATAATGATTAAGATTAGCTATACAATCTAAAAAAAAATCTGATTCATACTGTATAAACATTATTAAGGAAGTAGCCAAAGAGATATTTCAAATCCACTTTACTTTGGCAAAAGTGAATATACTTCCAAAGATTTTTATATTATATTTTTCATATATCATGCCAAATTTAACGCTCACAGTCATACACCCCTAAGCCAAAAAATCCACTGTGATTCATCAAAGATAAAGAAAATTCTGAAATTAGAAACATTTAGAAATACTAGAGGAAATGAAATATGTCTCCAATCAATAAAAACTATCCAGACTAAAGCTGATAGTTCCAATGCCATTCTTGTCCTGGACTGTACATTCTATGATGACAGGAACTTTTTAGTCCCATTATTTTTATCTCACATGCTCAGCATGTTGACTGCACCATCCTAGATGCTCAATAAACAAATAGACCATGGCACAAGGCAGGATGAGACATATACTCTAAGCCCGAAGTGGAGTTGACTTGATTAAATTCGTTTCTGAACAGAGACTCAAATCATTTTGGAGGTTCCCAAATTTTAAGCACTTTAAATACCTAAAAGTACTAGTAAGTAAATCTATAGATAAAATCTAATTATGTCTGACTTCAAATTCTATTGCTTTTCTATTATAACTTTCTGTCATAAATATACCTTTATCTGAAAATTTACTATACATATAAAATTTATATGATTTATTTGATGGAATCTATTCCTAATGGTTTTGTTTATTTTTATTTTATTTGTTTATTTTTATTTTAAATATTAAGTAAGAGGTAGTACTATCCCAGGTACTAATGCTACTATATGATCAATTTATCTTCACATATTTTTATCTATATAATTTCCAATGAAATGATTGTCTTCTAATTCACATTTATTCCTAAATTTAAAATGTCAGCCACTAATATATTTCATTGTTTCTAGAGGAAAAAAGTTTAAAAATTCTGTTAAGTAGAATCTTTGAGGTTTCTTTACAGCTTAAGTAACAACATTGGAATACTCGGAAGCACTCATTATTCTATAATGATCTAAGTAGTCAACAATTTTAAACAGATAGCAACTTTTCACATCCCTTTGCTGATCCTCTCTTGATTCCCTTTAAAATATTTATCAGTCTTGCTTGATGCATTTGAGTAAGTCTAGAACTAAAATGGGAATGACACCTCTATCTTTGAGAGCTTTGTACCAGTGTTAGAGAACAGGAGCTCTGCCTGGGGATGAATGATCCAAGACAAATTAGGCAATAAAGAACAGTGGCCTTTCAACATTGTCCACTAGTTTGCACAACCTCTGGTGCATCCTCGGCTCCATTTCTGCTGCATCTCTCTCACCTGCTTCCTTCCCCACCAGATCCTAGAGCGGCCTGCCATGATTTTACTCACTACAGCCACACAGCTCTTGGGACTCAGGAACACATCCTTTTTCTTGCTGCCTAGCATGCCAGTACTTCTTCCATGAATTTGAAAGACATAATGGTCAATCTGATGATACCTAAAGAGCAGTCTAGAACTAAGGCATTCAGGCAGCAACATGGCCAGACTGGTGGGCCAAATCACTGTAGACATGATGTATGGTGGCATGAGAGGCATGAAGGACTTCTTATGAAACACCAGTTCTTGATCCCAATGAGAACATTTGTTTAAGAGGCCATACATAGTGCCCCTGAATGACAGAAATTTCTGCCTAAGGCTAAGGGTGGGGAAGAACCCCTTCCTCTGGTTAATTTTGGCTGCTGGTAACTGAACAGATCTCAACAGAGGAACAGGTTTCTTGGTTTTCAAACGAGTGGACAAAGAGAGCAGGTCTTCCTTCTCATGTGGTCACCATGCTGGACAACTTTCCCAAAAGAAATATTGTACTAGACGTTAATATATGAAAATTGTGTGAATCTTATTGCAAAACTACCTTGTATTGCTACAAAGATCTACCGAACTCTCTGCTGGGAGGACAACAGTATTGGGGCCATTGACTCTAAGCTGGACTGGTCCCACAATTTAACCAACATGTTAGGCTATACTCAGTGTAAGTTCCTTGCATCTGGGTGGCCATCGTAAGTGACAGCCACCATTTTAAGAAAAATTTCTCTTTCCAGCCCAAGGGCCTTTCTAAGAAAAATTTTCACCACTCAGTCATACAAACCCCCACCCTTAACCACCCGCATTAGGACCTACCTGGCTCTAATCCCTGAGCCTGCCCCATAAAAGTCCAGAATCCCAAGCCTGTTTTGCCTCTCTCGGTCTATGGAAAGATGTGCCTTGATTTGTCAGCTCTGACAAACTCTTGTGTGTAGCTCTGCCTGTTCTCCATCTTTCATTTCTTATTCGCCAAGCCAGACTCCTGGTTCCTCACTTTCCTTTCACTCAGTTCACTGAGTTCATGCATTTATACCTTACCACCCACAGTGACCATGAAGGTGGCAATGTGAGTGCCCATACTGGCCACTTGGTGGCAGTGCCCTTTCAGACCCTTACCTGTCCTTTGCAGCAGCCATGAATGGGCTGGCAGGGCGAATACTGGCAAATCAGGAAGTACTCCACTGACTAACACAACTACAGAAGGAAATTGGCAAAGATGTGTCAGATGAAAAGTTAAGAGACTACATCTGGAACAAACTCCATTCAGGACGGGTTATCCCAGGCTATGGCCATGCAGTACTAAGGAAGACAGATCCACAGTATTCTTGTCAGCAAGAGTTTGTTCTAAAATACCTGCCTAATGATCAATCTTATAGTCAAAATTGTTGCCCAGCTATACAATATTATGCCCAATATCCTCTTGGAATAGGGAAAGGCCAAGAATTTTGGCCTAAATAAAGTAGATGCTCACAGTGGGGTGCTGCTCCAGTATTAAGACATGACAGAGATAAATTACTACAAGGTCCTCTTTGGAGTGCCATGGGCACTGGGTGTACTGGCACAGCTCAATTGAAGTCAAGTCCTAGGCTTTCCTTTAGAAGGGCCCAAGTCCATGAGCACGGATGGTTTGATGAAGTTTGTGGACTCTAAGTCACGGTAAAACTAGAGATGAGGAAGCTTAAACAAAAGTGTAATTTTGTTTTGTTTCAGAGGGCCTATAAAGATTTAGGATTAAATTGTATCTGAGTCACTGAAAATACTTTTGAAGTTAAAATATAAATTAAGACTTTAAAACGTGAAAAGTGACCTCTTCTTCCCTATCCAGCCTCCTTCCTTTCTTGGTATGAGTTACCCATCAACTAGAGGATAACCAGGACTAATACATGTAGTATGGGTAAGGGTCAGCACACTACCTCCTCTAGAATGAGAATCTGGCTCTTCTTCCCTGAGTCAAAGAACATTGCAAAGAATCTGCAATCTTTCTGGACTTTGCTTTTATTCTGCCCAACCCTCTGGGTCAGCAAGCTAGGACTCTGACCCTTCTGTTTCCACAGGAATCCTGTTGGATTGTCTGCTATGCCAAGCCTCATGGCCCTCTTAGGAGTATACATAGGCATAAACAAACACTTCCTAGCAAGATCTATTGGTTAGCTAGACATGATTCTTTGGCAAAATTTTTTAATGCTGCAAAGTGACCATAAAAAGGAATGACATTTGTTGCAACTGATAACCAATATTTCTTTTTTTTAAAAAAATTATCCCATTAAAGTTAAGGTCTGGTAGTGTTCTGTTTCCCACTACTTTAAGTCCTTCTAGACTTTCTATACTTGCTATGTCTCACATGGAAGATGTTCTCAACCTTCCCTTCTTGTTTCCTACCAGAGACCACTTTCAGCAGGTTTGTCAGATCTGTGGTCTTTTATAGTCATTTGGCTTTATAAGTGCTTAATGTGAATTAAGCTTTTTACTTCCACAGAACATAAGCCATTACATTGACCTTTTTTTCTCCTGTGTTAATACACTGTGGGGTATAGAACACAGGCTCAGGAATGACCAGTTCCTTTTTGGTCTGGTCCCAGGGTTACTAGCATTTCTTTTTGAACAGAGCAATTATTCAAGATTGGATATGATTTCCTTCTAATATCAGATCTTAGAGTTGGGGACATCCAAAAGAGTATTAAACTTTCTTCTTCATCCTCTGCCACAAGAAAATGTTCCCTTATTTGTCAGTGTCTTTTCCTGTCCCATCCCCAAGTGCTTGCAGTACAATATTTGTTTTAGAACCCCCATGTGCACAGGTTTTCAGGAACTCGAAATGCTTTTCTTCCTTTTCTTTGAGAAAGGATTGAGATACACTCTTGCTGTGCCCAGTTCTTTCCTCAAAACTTCTCCCTGTGTTTGTGTGGATGCCTAAACCCCAGCACCATGCTGTTGAGATGGACGCACCGTAAACCCTTGGGTGACTATCAAGTCATGAAGCAGACTTCAGGGAGTTCTGTATAAAATAAAAATAAATGCTTTATTCACAAGAAAGATAAATAAATAAATAAAAATAAAAAGCAATGACCAATGTTCTTGAATGGGAAAGGCCCCTATCAAAGAAACTCATGAGAAGTTCACTCTTTAGGAATTTTTTTTTTTTTTTGCATGCATTAAATCACATGACTTAGATCAGTTCCTCCCTGCTGAAAATGTTCAGTAAAAGGGATGCACTGAGATTATTACAAAGATTCAATTCCCCAGAATCTACTATAGGTTTTGGTGAAGTAAACAATGAAATAGCATAAAAGTTTTGGAGAAATATCAGATATTAACATAGTTAATTAATGTTGTATGTCTGATCTTGTTGCTGTGTTTTGTAGAATGACCAGTAATAATCTACTGTTCAGTTCACTCAGTTTAAAAAAAAAAAAATCATATCTAACTAGAACCATGTTTAGCCTCTCCAGCAAAATTCTAATTGGATATGCTGGTCAGAACTTTTTAGTTACATATATGTAAATTCTGTGAATTTAAATGATTAATAAATATGTAAAGAGTAGGCTTAAGATGACTCTAGAAAATAATTTCACTACTGAAATTAAAATGGACTGGTTTGGGAAAACCCCATGTTATACTTTCTAGTGGTTTACATACACACTGCCTCCTGACTCAGAGAAAAAGCTAAGAATCATATCATATATAAATGTCATTATAAAGAACTTAATGTACTAAGAGGAAAATTCAGAGGCTGTCTGTTTTGTAACTAAGTTACTCTATCCCTCCTGATCTACAAACTTTACTGTCACTTTTACTTTATAAGTTCTATTTATATAGAGCCCTTTGAGTATTAAACTGCTTTTTCTGAAAGTCTAGTTGCTTCTTCTAAAACATGTTTCTATTGCTTCATTGACAGCTCATCAACCGACAAATCTCAGTAGTGACAAACTTTAATGATTGAAGCACATATCTTGATTCCTCTTAGAATCACAATGTATTTCTGATTCAATACTGACTTTCCCATTATTATCTCATCCCCTCTCTCACTGCCTCCTTTCATACATCAAGATAAACTACGTTTCAGGATTATAATCATTTGAACTGAGAGAGGAAAAAATAAAATAAAGTAACATTAATTCACTGTAAACCTGATAAAATTTAGTTTAACTTGCAGCATGATTTATACCTTATTATGTACAATAATAAATTATAGTTTTCCAAATTGATAATAAATTCTTGAAAATTGAAATTATTTATTATTTGATAACAACCAAAGATGTGTTCAGTTTTACTCAGTTATGCTTCAAAATATCAAGTTTGAAAATAATCTCTGTAATAAAACATTACATTGCAAATATAATTTACTGATGATATTCTGAAGATCAAACTAAGCTTATATTTTAAAGTATTATTATTCTTCAGTTGATAGAATACTACATTACTGTATATCATGACATATGTCAGAACTATTTTTTTCTTTTTCTTTTTGTGGATATCAAGGGCCTTATGCCTGCTAGGCAAGCATCCTGCCACGAAGCTACATCTTCAGCCCTTCATGCCAGTTAAGGAAAATACAGATTTCAATTCACAATTATTTCATGTATTCATCATCATATTTTTTTCTGATATTTCATATTGTACAATAATAGCCCGTGAAAGGAGCAGTCGCAGAAGTTTTGCTTGTACCCAATAGCACATTGTCACTTTTGCCAGGACGGATCTGGTTACTGACTCTTCCAAATTTCTGAATGATCAGAAGACTAGGAAAACACTGAACTCTCAATGGAGAGCAATGCCTCAAGAGCATATTATTATTCTATTGGTTCATACTAGAGTTTGGATCTTAAGTACATGGCCAAAGGGCCATGTGGTAAAGGTGTGGTCCCCAGTGTGGCACTGTGGGAGGAAATAGGTAAGGAAATAGGTGGAAATAGGTAAGGACTCCTAGGAGGCCCTTAAGTCATTAGGGTTGTGCCCTTTAAGAGAACTGTGAGAACACTCAGTCCCTTTTTCCTTCTCATTGGCTTCCTAGCCAGGAGGGAGTGGTTTTGCTCAGGCAATGCATTCCCACCACACAGGCCCATAGCAATGGGGCCAGTTACTTATGGACTGAAATCTTCAGAACTGTGAAAGAAACTTTCTCTGTTATTAAGTATATTGGGTAGGATATTTGTAATAACAATGGAAAGCTGATTAACATAATTGATAGCCAATTACCACAAATAAAGCAGTTTAAAACAATGCACATTCATTAATTTGTATTTCTATAGGAGAAGCATCAGCTGGGTCCTCTGAGTAGGCTCTCACAAGGTAAAAATTAAAGTATTATCCAGGCTAATGCTTATTTGGAAATGTGGAAGGGGAGAATCCATATGTAGAGGAATATAGAATCATGCAAGTTGTCAGCAGAACTCAGCTTTATGTTGTTGTAGGAAAGTAACTTTTTCTTGGTTGGCTAAATGTGTTTTTTTCAGCCCCTAGAGGCTGCTCTGAAGGGTCTTGCAAATATCCCTCCATTTTGAAAGCCAGGTAGAATATAGTAAATTCTTCTCAAACTTTAAGTGCCTCTGACTCAACCTTCTACAATTCTCATGAGAAAATATTCTGCTTTTAAAGAATTCATATTATTCCACTACATCTACATATATATAACCTTCCTTATGATTTCCTCAAAGTCAACTGACACCCATGACAGGTAAGGATGTACCTGTGGTGAAGGTATAGTACTTAGTTAATTCTACAAAAATTCCTTTTCCATATAATGTAATGAGGTCATGGGAAGGATATCTCATGGTATTTATGGTCATGGAAATTAGGGTAAAACATCATGGGGATCAATCTGAGAACTTTTGCTAGCACAGAGAATAACCAGTCCCTTGTCAGAAACAGTTTCTATCATATCTTTTCTGCTCTGGAAAGAGCAGCTATTTTTGATCACCACTAACAGGTATTTGATGTACAATTTCTTTTTTTTCTGCCTGTGACACTTCAGCCAGCATAATTATTAAAAGGCTGAAATAGTGTGTGATTTATTAACATCATATCACTAATTATACCATTTACAACTAACAAATCAATTTTATGGCCAATAAAGTAAGACGATAGATATATGATCATGGATCTACTGTTGTTAAAATTTATCCATGCTATGTACTAAATGTTTGTGCCCAATATCCAAATTCATGCATGGAAGTCTTAACCCTCAATGTGATGATATTTGAATATATTTCTTTGGAAATAATTAGGTCCTGAAGAAAATTATATAATATATATAATATGGTCACTGAGGTAAATAACATTATTACTATATTTTATAGTACAGTAGATGTAATACATATGTATACGCTGAACAAATGGTAACATTATTAATAACAACAAAAATGATAGCAATAATAATGATAATTAGTATTTAGTAGGAATGAGACATTTTAGATGTAAAATTTTTAACGTGCAGTCATAACCCATATATCTGCTATATAAAATTTTGCTAATAAATTTTAGGTTAAAACACTTTGGTTGAAATCAAGTTGTTCCCCAAGATATTTTGGTTGAAAAATTATGCATTTGAAAATTAGCATGCTGTATTTTCCTCTGTGTTTCATATAGGTTATTTTGATGAGATGTAGGCCAGATTTTCAGGTTCTCAAATATTTTAAAGATATTTTTACTTTGCTTTGTTTCATGCAATTATTCTTTTATAATTGAAAGGAAGTAGTTTCTACTTTTGCATGTTTACTGCATATTAGTAAATTAGTAGTAAACTAACACTATTAGTGTACACGAGTGCAGTGATATGGGAATATAACAAAACTCAGTTTGTAAAGTAACATAAACCAACATAATTCAGTTTTTTCATAATCTTCCCAGGGAAAACTGTGTCCTCTGTGAACTCTTTACTGTTTTCATGTATTTTGTAAGTTTTTTTAATAGTTTTTATGTTCTTTTTCTATTTATTTATTTATTTATTTTTAGACTGAGCCCACGGGTACTCTATTACTGAGTTATATTCTCAGCCCTTTAAACTTTATTTTAAAACAGGATCTCAGACTAGCCTTTAACTTGAAACTCTCCTGCCTTAGCCTTCCCAGTAGCTGAAATTATAGGTGTATGCTACCATGCCAGGTATACTTTTTTTTCAAATTTTTTGTACTCTATGCCCTGGCAAATAAGAGGGTCAATCTTATTAGAACTATGGAAAGAAAGTCTAAATAAATAGAGTGAGTAAGCATTTTTGGTAAGTGCAGATATTTTTGTTCCTTGGATTTAACTTTTAATTAGATATTTACCCTTTTTACTTCTGGTTTCTAGTCTGCATTGATCAGATGTATTTTGCTGAAGAAGAATTCTATATGGACATATTACATGGCAAAATTAGGAAAAAAAACAGACCTTTCACAAAACTCTAGCTGAGAATTAAATCACTGCTCAAGACACCAATCTGCTGAACCTTTCTAGGCAAGCTGTTTAGATATTTCAGTTTTTCCTTTTCTTACCTACAAAATGTGAAAGTAAGAATTCTACTTTCTAAAGGTATTTAGATGGATTCCCAACACATAGTATGCATTCCACAGATGTTACTTTTCATTGTCCTTATTATTGTTATTAAATGAAAAATTAATGAAGTATAAATAAGATCAATTGAACAAACATCAAAAGATGATGTCTCTTAACTACCAATTTCTTGGGTCATTGATTTTTAAAATAAAGAGTAAATCAGCCATACTCAACCCAAAACAAAAGTTATACCTTTATAGCAATAATGAAATTTCCAGTACCTGGATGTTACTTCATGAGATCAGGTGATTTTTAAAAGCAATATCTGTACCTTGATATCACTAATAGTGGAATTCTTAATATGTTGCTTTTTCATGCTGTTACTTATTAGTTAGTTTTGGAGCTGAGAGAATAACTCCATAATTCCAAATACAAAGATGTAAGTATATGTTCTCTAAGAATTCAAATGAAATTAATATTTGGAAGCACTCAGCAGTGAATTCATACAGAGAGCTCACTATTTGTTATAATAATAATATCAGTTTGGGGTCATTTTCTAATTTTCAACATATGTAAGTAGGAAACAAAACTGGTTTATGTACATACATTAACTTTATTGCATTGTACTGTGATATCCACAGGGGGAAGAAAAACATTTCGAATATTTCATTTAAATAAAATCAAATGCAAAAGTTTGGTTTCTTTGAATACATTTGGCCTAGAGGTTCTTGAAATGTTTATAGGAAGCCATTAGCAAGACAACAAGTGGAAAGAGCAATATTGTAGCTGTTGTTAATACCAACATTCCAAGAAATAAATGTCCTCCAATTCAAAAAATTTTCAATTCCTTATAAATATTCATATTACATCTCCCTATGAATATTTATGGGTGCATACTTCTAACAATATTTGTTAAAACAATCAAGTAAACATTCAGTTCAAAATTTTCAACTTAGAATGTGGAAAAATACCTCATTGTGAGATAAATATCTTTCTAATGTATATGACAGGATGTTGTAGTGTGAATGTATATGTTTGTTTAAATTTAATATTATCTCTCAAAATAGTAAGCCAAAGAACATGTAACCTTTGTAAAATTCCAGGAAATTTTAAAATTCCTACTATGTTAAATTTTTGTTTTCCATCCAATAAAAACCAACATTGTGTTGGTTTTTATTGGATGGAAATTGTGGGTATTAACACAATAATTATCTCATGTGGTAAATTTCCACTGTGTGGTTTTTAGCTGAATATTTCTTTGGCTTTTAATGAACATTGTTTAGATAGATAATCAGACAGACAGATAGACATAGATTTTCTTTTTTGTAAAACTAGGGAAGTTTCAGAAAAGTAGTGAGAAAGACAGTGGTGATTAAATTGTTTTACATACAGTGTTGTTCAAGCATTGAGAGGGTGAGTAGGAAGGAGAGAAGAAAGGAGAGAGAGAGAGAGAGAGAGAGAGAGAGAGAGAAAGAAGGAAAGAAAGAAAAGAAACAGGATAGTAATTTCTCCCTACAAGTATGAATTATCCAGAAGTGAAATTCAAGTAAGTGTGGTTTCACTTCTTATGAATACTTTTTGGCAATTATTAGACTTTTGAAATCCCCTTAGTCTCTTACTAACTCTCTGAAGGTACAGTATGTATTATCTGGTTACCATTCTTCTGAGTTTTCTGATTTTCTTCCATCACATTGGTGCTGTCTCTAGACACGGCTGGTGCAGGAGGGTCCTACGCAGCTACTTTGTATAGGGTAGGAGATTTTTTAGTAAAAGTGGCTGTTAATGATATCATGATGGGCTTGAAGGGTGTAGTATTTTCAGTTCTGATAATTCTCCCAAAGCCAAAGTTTTCAAAATGATCATCCCATCTCCAGCCATGCTGAGTTGGGTGTTGAAAGTGACAGAAAGAATGTGACCACATGCAAACTTACTATTTCCTTCACTAGAAAATAATATTTGGGCACCTACTCTGTTCGAGTCATTTTTCTCAGAGCAAATGCATCACCGAACCAGACAAACTTTATTTTTCTTGCTCTTCAAGTCCAGAATATTCAAATATTTTATTTTGAGGATACAAAAAGGTCTAAATATAAAACTTTAAACAAAAATTGTAAATGCTTTCTTCAAGGGTATAACAAGGAACATTAAAAGACCATTCAGGAAATAGCCATTCTTCAAAAGGGAAACAAATTCAGAAAGCCTGAGTTATTATTTCTTGAAACCAGAAAATAAGACATCAGATTCTGTGGGAGAATAATTTAAAAAAATTCTCCACCTCTTTATCCCCCTTATTAATTTAAAACACACATTAGCCGAGTCGTCTCAGGTATGTTACAGTGAAAAACCTATTGCACTTGGTTAAATCCTTGGATTCCCTGTAAAAATTGTTCTCTACTGACCATTTCTCTTATGGAATTAGTACTACATGGAATGTTTTTGAGGTTGTTCTATTTTAATATATCAACATGAATTCACATAAATAATAAAATCAAGATACACCTGCAAAAGTTGTGATATTTAAATTGTAGAAAAAAATGAGTAGAGATGTAGTGTATTTTCTAATAGCAATTTATAGTCATTTGATTTTTCCTTCCCAATAATAGCTATATTCACCAGAATCATGAAAGAGGTATGTTACTGAAAACTGTATATCACAAAGTAACTGAAAATACATTAAATTTTATTTCAATGTATATTATTTTAAATGTCATTATTTTTTATTTTTGCATGGTTTTTACTTGTTATCATACTTTAGGAATAAAAATGAGTAAATTGTTGATGTCAATGTAAGTTATTTGTACTGAGACAGAAATACCTTGAGAAGTTCTGAAAACCTAACTCTATCTAGAAGGTGTCCGTATAGTATATTCTGGTTTTTTGTTTTGTTTTGTTTTGTTTTTTGGGGGGGATTGGGGGGAAGGGTACAGTGAATCAGAAGCAGTGGATCACTGAGCCACATCCCCAGCTCTACTCTGTATTTTAGTTAGAGAGAGGGTCTCACTGAGTTGCTTACCACCTCTTCATTGCTGAGACTGGCTTTGAATTCGCAGTCCTCCTGCTTCAGCCTCCAGAGCTGCTGGGATTACAGGCATCTGCCACTATTTGCCACCTTTTATTTCTAAGACTCAGAGCCTATTCACTGGAAGAGTCCATAGTTCTGTAGAATTGTAAAGCATATGTTGAGGGCTACAAACCAAACTATCAAGTTGAATTTTTGAAAAAAATAAATAAATCCATGTCTACTTGCTTAATCCATTCAAGGTTATTTATGATAAGTAAAAATTACATTTCCAAAAAGTATCTGATGACTTCAGATGGACTGAAGGTGTGTTGTCAATTCTAACTACCACATTAAGCTTTTCATAGATCACAGAAGGCTTTATAGCCAGGAATAGTAAATAACTGCATAATATCTACTTAGAATGCCCTTCACCGTTTCATTCTCTGAAACACTTGAATACTAATCAGGAAAGCAAATCTTTATAGCAAAATTAGCTTTGATTAAACTTAATGTTTTCTCCTATTTGTCTTAACTTCAGAGAAGATATTAATTGATATAAATTGACTAGGGTATTTTTTACTAAGTCATTCATATTAAAAAATGAATTTATGTCTAGCTTATTTCAGGCTGGAGACAGACAGGTCTTAAAGACTCTAGGCCACATTTTATAGTTAGTATGGTTTAAAGTGAGTCAGAAGCAAATCAGGAGATGTAATATAGAAAACAGGTATGATTCTTACCTCAGTAAATAATAAATATAAATAGAAAAAAGCAAAAAAAAAATAAGAAAAATGTTCAAACTGAATAAAACCCTTTATTTTTAATGAAAAAGAACAATACACAAAATGTACATTGTCCTGGTTATACACTAAAACTTAATGAGGTAGTAATATTTGTTAAATGTTAGTTATTGTTATGTAGAAAACATGAGAGTTTGGAAAGAAGTAAAAGATTAAATTAGGAAAATTTTGGGGAACAATTCATGTTTTATTTTACTTTCACTTATTAATTTGAGAAATAATCATTTGACTAAACATCTATTGCCGCAGTCTGGCTGGGCACAAATCATGAGCCACTCACAGCTTTGTAGATTCAAACAGCAATTCTTTATTCCCGAACTGTCACCGGCACTCTACAAACACGTTCTGGGGAAATCCACGTTCTCTGCCCAAATCCACCCCACCTGGGCTTCTGTCTCCCAAATATATTCTGAATCCCGTGAGAACTCAAGGGGAACTCAGGCAGCAGGATACGCCCTATTCTAAATGGGGAACACCCTAAACTCGGATTATCTTAAACCGGGAACACCCTAAACACGGATCCGCCCTGGTCCTTGAGCAAGGTCACCTTACATGCAATGTTGCTGCAAAATGTCCTATTTCACAAGTCCTTCCACTAAAGAAACATGGGGGTACGCTGGCAAGGAAATTGTCATACCTACTTGGCTGATGACTCCCAGCAATCTATAGACATGTTAAGCAACATATCTGGTTGAACATAATAGTTTTCTCGCTCACTTCTCTGTCATCCTTCACAGAAGTCAGTGATTTAAAAAT
Source organism: Callospermophilus lateralis (assembly GCF_048772815.1). Taxonomy (NCBI): domain Eukaryota; kingdom Metazoa; phylum Chordata; class Mammalia; order Rodentia; family Sciuridae; genus Callospermophilus; species Callospermophilus lateralis. The sequence goes on from NC_135312.1 coordinate 27,270,108, forward strand.
AGTGGAGAAACTGGTTTGGAAGTGGAAAATCTAGAGAGTCATTGGTCTGGGTGTACTTTTGATGAAAAAAGTTGATATGAGCACTGATGGGCAGTGGTCCCCTTTCATGTCTGTCTGCTCTGCTCCCTGGCTACTACCCAAAACAATCAGGGCTCTCTGTTTTGCCTTTGTTAGTATCATTGAGTAGAACTACAGTTATTTTTCCCCTATCTGTGGTGTTTGATCAGAATAGAGTGATTGTTGTCTAAAAGTTTTCTGTCTAGTAGCACTACTTCTTTTCTGTTTTTTTTAAGCTTTAGACAGCATTTTTCCCTCCCAAGCTATTTTTGTGTGCCCAGTGACAAAACTCTTGATATACAATGCAAATGAAGCTTTATAATACTTCAAAGTAAAGCATAGTTTGACATGCTAAATGGATATAATCATCCATGATTATTTCTACCCTTGTCAGACTGTAAGAAATCAACCAACACTCTCCTTGCCTCTAGCCAGGCTAGTATGAGCAGACCAAGCACTGAGCCAGAATGCCCCATTGCCTGCCAGGAGCAGTAACACTCAGTGTCTCCTGTGGAGTCAGTGGATCCATGTGGGATGCGTGGACTTCCAACCTCATCCAGCAGTCATGAGGTATGCCTTCCACTCCCCAATGGAGTGCTATCAGGAGGGGCCTAGTAGAGAATAAGAACTATCACGGTGTCCTAGCCGAAATGAGTACACTCCTGCAAGGACAAGGGAGACCTCATAAGTAGCAATAAAGAGGCTCTCATCCCTTTCCCAGTTAAGGGAGTTTAGTGGAGGAGGAGGGGAGAACCAAATGACCACCTGTGCAACAGCAATGAGAAGCCCCTTCTCAGAGTGTGAACAGGGGCCAAGTGGAGATCTTGGACTTCCCCCTTCACCTGGCAGTAGAGAAGAGAATGTATTCCCTTTCCCCTGCCAAATGTTTTCAAAGGCAAGCTGAAAAGGAAAGTATATAAAAGATTCAGAGCATTAAGACATAATGTCCAAATTATCCAGTTTTAATTAACAGTTACTTGCCAAGAACCAGAAGTATCTCAAAATGAATGCAAAGAGACAACAAGGTACCAACACTGAAATGACAGAGATAGATGCTAGAATTCTAAAGCAAGCACAATGTGAGTGTTTCAACAAGCAATTTTGGACATGTTTGAAAAAAATGAAACAAAATGATCTTAGCAAAAAATCAAAACTCCTGGTAAATGAATAGACCTATAAACAGAAATCAAATGGAGGTTTTGCAGCTGAGACGTACACCAATCTGGAAGCTTGGAATGCCTCTTTCAACCATGTTCAGAAAGTGGAAGATTCAACAAAGGAAACAATGCCAATTGGATATTTAGACTTAATAGAGTTTGCATAAAAATCCAAGCACAAATTTTTGATACATAAAAAGATTCATTTAAACTTTACATGGACAAAAAAGGAACTAGTATAGTAAAGCAATTTTCTAAGAGAAAAATTAAAGTGATAGGAATCAGCCAACAGAACTTTTATATATCTACTGTAATCATGGCATTGTGGTATTAGCAGAGGGGCATCAACAGATGCATTCAAGAGACTAGAGAACCCAGAAATAGAACCACATGAATGTGTACAAAGAGGAAATAAAGATGGAAAAAAAAAACACACAAGAAAATCTGTCAACACCATTATAATTAAGAATCTGCAAATTAAAAACAATAAGTTATCACTACATCCCCATCAGAATAATCTAAAAAATAAAAATACCATAATACTAAATATTGGTAAAGTTCAGAGAAACTGGATCATTGATGCATTTCTGTTTGGAAGGTAAAAACATACAATTGCTTTTCAAAATAGCTTAATGATTTCTTAAAAACTAAACATTCCATTACTATACCACTCAATAATTGCCCTTTGGGCCATGTATTGGATCAATGTGAAAAAATATATATATTTATATAAAACAGTACATAAATATTTATAGCAGCTTTATTTGCAGTACTTCATCCTGAAAACACCACAATATCTTCCAACAATATTAATTTGTTAGACAACCTTGTATATGCACACCATGAAATCCTAGTTATCAATAAAAAGATACAAACTATTAAAAATATAGTAGCCTGAATAACTCTCCAGGCATTTCAGTAAGTGAAAAAAAAAATGTTACAACATGTTCATACTGTTGGAAGCTGTGATGAACACCTGTAATCACAGGGACCAGGGAGGCTGAGGCAGGAGGATTGCAAGTTCAAACCAGCCTCAGAAATTTAGAGAGGCCCTAAGCAACTTAGTGAAACCCTGCCGTAAAATAAAAAATAAAAAGGCCTGGGGGTATGACCCAGTGGTTAAGCACCCATGGGCTCAATTTCTGATACCACAAAAAAAAAAGAAAAAAACCCATACTTTTTATACCATTTACATATGATTTTTAAAAATTATAGAAGTGGGTAAAAAATTAGTGGTTGCAAGGGGTTCAGGCAGAGTTAGAAGAGAGAAGAAAGTAGGTGTACCTATGAAAGAACAACAGGATGGAGCTGTTAGGGAATTCTGTACCATATCAGTATCCTGAATGTGGCACTGTACTACAAGCTTTCAAGATGTTGTCTTTGTACAAAACTGGGAAAACTACATGTACACTGAATCTCTTTGTAGTCCTTCTTACCACTCCATGGAAATATTCAATTATTTCAAACTAAAAGTTGAAAATTAAATAGAAAAATCAATGTTAGAAATGCCAAAATTAAAGATTGAAATAATTAATAGAAATATGAACCACTATATATAAAAATATACAAAAATCAGAATTAAAACTTATGCAAATAGATAAAAGAAAAAAGATAAAAAGAAAAGTTACAGAAGAAATTAATAATTTTAGTAAAGAATTAGAAACCTCAATGATAAATAATGCCTTTTGACAAAACCTTTATGTCTATGAAGTTAACACGTATTAAGTCAGATGTGCATGGTGGGTGGGGACTCAGGCAGGAGGATCAATTGAGCCGACAAGATAAAAACAAACCTGGGCAGCAATAGGAAGACCCCATCTCAATAAATGAATACTAAATAAATAAAGTTAATCTACAATGAGTTTTTAAAGAGTTTAGTAAATTCTTAAGGAGCAGATATTTACAATTGTAGATAGCATTGAAATTTTTTAACTAATACATAATAATTGATCTTATTTATATGGTATAGTATAAACTGTATGTATCATGTGTTATGATTAAATCAACATGATAGCAAGTTTATCACCTCAAGTATTTATCATTTCTTAGTGTTAGGAGCATGCAAAATCTTCTCCTCTAGCTACTTTGAAATAGACAATACATTATTACTAACTGTAGTGAAACCAACAGGGTTATAGAACACAAAAATTTATTCCAACTGTAATTTTATGCCCATTAACCAACATATGTCAATCCTCCACTCTTCCCTCCTTTTCTACTCTCTACATCTCTGAGATCAATACTATTTTTAAAAGTAAGTTATCAAGAGGTATCAAAAGTTTTCATAATAATGTAACCATTATTTTGTAATCCTACCATATTGTAGAGTCATATGACATATGAAATCATACATCCACAATGACAAATCTATAGAGATTATTAAATCTGTCAACATTGTTAAATTACTTTCACTTTTATCTATGGAATGAAACATTAAACAGAATTTTTAAAACACTGAAAATTTCTAGTAATAGGTAAAAATTCACATGATGTGTTAAAATATACATAAAGATATATTTCTTGTATGAGCTATACTACCTTAGATACTTCTTTTATGTATTCATTTAGAAACCAAATGTATACATCTGATAACTTTAAGAATAATTTTATTTTAGTAATGGGGTCGCTCTTTTTTGCTTCTTTTTCAGTTTTTGTTTTTATTTCCCTCTGCATCTTATAAATATATGCAATCTGCATATGGTGCTTTTTAAATTTTTTGTATTAAGGGTGCTTATTTTAAAACAGTTATTGAATACAATAGCAGAGGTGCACTGCTAAAATATGAAAAAAATCAATATTATTTTAATAAGAATTTCAACTGAATGCCTAGAATTTAGTTTTCTAATCTAGAAAATGGAAATCATAATAATATATCCAAAGTATTGGTAAGAAAAAGCCATATATGTGAAAAACTCTTGATTACTCTCCAAGTAGCACATGACCAGACAAAAGTAACACAGACTGAAAGTTCTATTGAGTAGAGATAAACACATGAGGAGAACATTTAGAAAAAATGGTATCCTCTCTCATTCATCACTGAGGTAAAACAAAAGGATCATCAAAATAAAGGATCATACTTGAGGTTGGTTGTACACTGAATATTTTCTTCTACACAAAGGATCAGAATCCCTACAAGAATTCTGCCTAAATTATTGGCAGGCTTTTTTGAGGTTTTGCTGAGTAGACATGTTCCAAAGAGAGGGCTAGAAAAAAACTGACAGAAATTATAAGGCAACGTCACTTTCATGGAAATTAGTTCCATATGCTGTGTGTTGACCCCAAATTTCCTGTAATGAGCATGACACAGACTGAAGGGATAAAATGACAACCTCACCCACACATAACACTTTCTGCATTTCTTAGTGGGCCTTACATATTTCTGTAATCCAGGTGCAAATCTTACATTTCTATTATAGTAACGTGGAATGAAAGATTCCAAGAAAGCGTGTGCTTTGATGTGAACAAGGTTAGTAGAAAATGAATCTGAGATGGTAGAAGTAACTGCTATAACCACTGGACTGTGGCTTGAGAGTTCTGATTCAAACAAGGTCTTTTCCCCTATCACCCTTGAATTTTGTAAAGCTGCTAGTTTTACCTCTTTTCTAAAGCTTTTTAGAAGCATTAACTTTGACAAGGGATTCATATTCGGAATAGGAAACTGGAAGAAATCAAGTGGGAGGTGGAAATCCATGATATGATCTCAAATGAAGACAATTTTAAAATAAGATAGCAGAGTAGATAAAGGATGCACCCAAATTCTTTTTTCATGAGACAGACTTTATTTCAGCACACTCAGCCCTTTATGACTAGCTATGACCAATAGACTATTAGAAAATACAGTATGACTTTTGACCTCAAGACTTAAGAGTTCATATAACTTCTGCTCATGCCTTCTCAGAGCATCACTGCCTGTGCAGAAACTCAGAACAGGCTCCTTCACGGTGAGCAATCTCATGGAGAGATGGCTCTACTGTCATAACTTTACCCACCATTGGAGCTCAGGCCCCATGTGACTAGACACACAGTGACAACAAACCTGAGTAAGCCCAGCTGTGATGTGTGGAGCACAAATGACCTGCTCTGGCTGAATGGTGAGCTCTTTACCAACCCAAAGCATCCTGAAAAAATGAGGAGCTCTTTTTGAAGTTGCTGAATTTGGGGTGTCTTGTTATGCAGCAATATACAGCTATGGCTGATGATGAAAGCATTTAGGTTATTATAACAGCATCACCATTGCAGGCTTTCTATTGGAAATAAAATCTGCTCTCATTAACAGATAGTTTGATGATTTATTAATGATGAAGATTCATTATTCCTGAGTGAATCTGAATTTTGACAAAAGCTCAGCTGTGCAATGAATTATATATGATGCTAATGCACAGTATTTACATGTATACTATCTTGTAGCCATTAAATAATACTCATGAAAATAATTTGTGATAAGGATGAAGTCATTATTTAAGTAGAGAAAACAAAGAAAAGACACTTTTACAAAAAACTGATACCCTGCACAAAGCTACATACAATCAGTGCCTCTATGCTTAGATTTTTAACCATAAATATGCATTTAATCAAATAAATCATAAACAACTATGTATTTTTATAAATTCAAAGATCAGAAGCCTATAGTTATCCCTTGTTTCCTCTGATATCTAGCTATTTCATTGTTTCTCCAAGTATAAATGGCATTTCTGTGAAAACATTATAACTTGAAATTTTTAATTAGAGCTTCATATTATCCTGAAGTGTTTCCACATGATCAAACTAAGATTGAATCAAATTCTTAAAAAAAATTAATATCATAGCATTTCTATATATGCAGAGCTCAGGGTTGTTAATCTTAAAACAAATTTAAGGTCAATACAATCCTGAAGCCTCAGATTGACTAAATTTGTCTCCTTTTCCAGTCAATTTTCCATTTATTCATTTTCAGAAATAATTATTGTAATGAAAAGTATCAAATAATATAAGGAAAAATAATATGACCATAATACATAAGGAGAAATATCAACAATTCTCTAAAAGAAGTGCTAATAAAATTTATAAAATATAAAGATCAATTTTAAAAAACACAGTGAAGAAGAAAATGTCCTTATTTTGTGAACATACCAGCTCTGTGCATCACCTGTGACACACAGAGGGAGAGGACATTGGTGAGTGACTGAGGAAAGTAAAATTAAATGAGAAAAGGAAGATGGTTGATTAGACCTAGGCAGGAAATTTTCTTGCTGCTGATGATTACCAAAACAAAGAATAAACTACTTCCTTTGGGAAACTGAATCAGATACAGTAATTGAACATGTGAATGAAGAGAGGAAGAATGTCACAAGACAACCTTATCATAAGCTGGACAATTCCCAGATATCACAGAGTTTAATCAATGAGAAATGACTTTGTTTAACAGAGACCCTAATGTCAATATCAGTAATGCTATAATTAAATACTGAAACAAAATTAGCTCTAGAATATAGACTACATCCAATTTAAAATTTTAGTTGAGGCCTTGAAAAAGATAAAATTGATCAATGAGTTATTTAATTTTCAACCAGAAGAAAAAGTCCAACGGTTTTTCTTTAAGATTACACCTTAAACTAACATTCAGCCATACAATATTCATAGCCTGATATCAAATAAAAATAAGTTTCTAGACTTAAGTATGGAGGAAAATGCAACTCACAGCCTGAAGAATGTGGAGAGTCACTGTGGTGTGTATATATATATTCAAATTATTCCACTGCCTTCCCTATTCCTGGCCCCCTTCCCTTTCCTTCATTCTTCTTAGTCTAATCTACTGAACTTCTATTCTTCTCCTTCCCCCTTGTTGTATGTTATAATCCACATATCAGAGAAAACACGACTGTTGGTTTGGGGGGAATTGGTTTATTTCACTTAGCATAATTGTCTCCAGATCCACCCATTTACTGGCAAATATCATAAACTCATTCTTTCATGTGGCTGAATAATATTTCACTGTGTACATATACCACATTTTCTTTATCCATTTATCTGTTGAAGAGCACCTGAATTGGTTTCATAGCTCAGCTACTATGGATTGAGCTGCTTCAAACATTGATGTGGCTGTCTCCCTGTAGTATGCTGATTTTAAGTCCTTTGGGCACATGCCAGGGAGCAGGATAACTGGATCAAATAGTGGGACCATTCCAAGTTTTCTGAGGAATCTCCATACTGCTTTCAGAATGACTGTACCAATTTGCAGGCCCACTAGCAATGTGCCAGTGTAGCCTTTTCTCCACATTTTCACCGACATTTACTGTTACTTGTATTCTTGATAATTGCCATTCTGACTCAAGTGAGATGAAATCTGAGTGTAATTTTAATTTGCATTTTTCTAATTGCTAGAGATGTTGAAGATTTTTCCTATATTTGTTCACCATTTTTATTTCTTCTTCTGTGAAGTGTCTGTTTTGTTCCTTAGCCCATTTATTGATTGGTATATTTGTTTTTATGGTGTTAGGTTTTTTGAGTTCTTTATACATCCCAGAGATTAATGTTATATTTGAAGTACCTTTGGGAAAGATTTTTTTTCCATTCTGGAGAATTTCTCTTCACTTTCTTCATTGTTTTCATTTACTGATTGTTGATTTTACTTCTTGTAGTTTCAGAGTCTTGTTGAGGAATTTGGTTCCTAAGCTGACATGGTGGAGATTCGGACTGAAATTTTCTTTTAGGAGGTATAGGGTTTCTGGTCTAATGTCAAGGTCTTTGATCCACTTTGAGTTGGGTTCTGTGCAGATTGAGAGATAAGGGTTAAATTTTATTCTCCTACATATGGATTTCCAGTTTTCCAAGCACCATTTGTTAAAAGACCAACTTTTCTCCAATGTATGTTTATGGCCTATTTGTCTAGAATGAGATAACTGTATTTGTGTAGGTTTTTCTCTGTGTCTTCTATTCTGTACCATTGACCTTCATCTCTGTTTTGGTGTTAATGCCATGCATTTTTGTTACTATGATATTGTAATATAATTTAAGGTCTTGTGATGCCTCCAGGTACACTTTTCTTTTTATTTATTTATTTTTTGTTTGTTTATTTGTTTATTTATTGGTTGGTGGGAAAGTACCAGAGATTGAACTCAGGGGCACCAGACCAATGAGCCATATCTCCAGCCCTATTTTGTATATTATTTAGAGACAGGGTTTCATTGAGTATCTTAGTGCCTTGCTTTTGCTGAGGCTAAGAATTGCTTTGGATATTCTGGATCTCTTATTTTTACAAATGAATTTCATGATTGCTTTTTCTATTCTTTGGAGAACATCACTGGAATTTTAACAGGAATTACATTAAATCTGAATAACACTTTTGGTTGTAGGGTCATTTCCTAAATATTAATTCTGCCTTACCAAGAACATGGGAGATCTTTCCATCTTCTAAGGCTCCTTCAACTTTTTCTTTAGTATTCTGTAGTTTTGATTGAAGAGGTTTTGCATCTCTTTTATTACATTGAATCCCAGGTGTTTTCTTTTGTTTGTTTATTGGTTTTTTGAGGCTATTATAAATAGGATAGTTTGCCTAATTGCTCTTTTGGCTGATTCATCATTGGTGTACCAGAACATAATTAATTTATGGATGGTAATTTTATATCCTGCTACTTTGTTGAATTTACTTGAGTTCTAGGTGTTTCCTGGTGGAGTTTTTTTGGTTGTTCTAAATATAGAATCATGTTGTTGGCAAATAGGGATAGTTTAAGCTCTTCTTTTCCTATTCACATCCCTTTAATTTCTTTATTTTGCCTAATTTCTCTGACTAGAGTTTCAAGGATAATATTGAATAGAAGTGGTGAAAGAGAGTATGCCTATCTTTTTCTAGTTTTTAGGAGGAATGCTTTCAGTTTTTCTACATTTGGAATTATGTTGGCCTTTAACTTAACATAGATAGCTTTTACAATGTTGCAGTGTATTCCTACTATCCCTAGTTTTTAGTGTTTTGAACATAAATGGATACTGTATTTTGCAAATGCTTTTTCTGCATCTATTGAGACAATTTTGTGATTCTTGTCTTTAAGTATATTGTTATGATGAACTATGTTATGTTGATTTCCCCATGTTGAACCACCCTTGCATCCCTGGGATGAACCCAACTTGATCATGGTACACTATCTTTGTAATGTGTTTTTGGATGCAGTTTGCCAGTATTTTAGCAAGAATTGTTGCATCTATGTTTATCAGGGATATTGATCTGAATTTTTCTTTCTTTGATGTCTCTTGTCTGGTTTTGGTATCAGGGCGATACTAACTTAATAGAATGAGTTTGAAAGGGTTCTCTTCTTTTCTATTTCATGAAGTATTTTGAGGAGTATTAGTGTTAGTTCTTCTTTGAAGGTCTGGTAAAACTCAGCTGAGAATCTATTTAATCCTGGGTTTTTCTTTGTTGGTAGGCTTTTAATGACATCATCAATTTCATTGCTTCTACTTGATCTGTGTATATTCTCTATGTTCTCACAGTTCAATTTGGGTATATAATACGTCTCTAGAAATTTGTTGGTGTTTTCAAGATTTCCTAGTTCATTGGAATATAAGTTTTAAAAATATTTTCTCATTATCCTCTGTAAATCAGTGGTGTCCAGGGTGATATTTCCTTGTTCATCACAAGTTTCAGAATTTTGATTTTTTTTCTTTTTCTTGGTTACCATGGCTAAGGGTTTAACTATTTTATATATTTTTCCAAAGAATAAGTTTTTTGTTTAATTGATTTTTTTAACTTTGTTTCAATTTCATTGATTTCAGCTCTGATTTTAATTTTTTCCTGTCTTCTCCTTTTAGTGCTGATTTATAATTTAAAGTAAGGAACTTTAAAAAAAAGCAGACTGATTTGTCACAGAATTTGTATTATCCCTGTAGACTCATTGCTGTTAGATATTATGCCTAAGACCCTGAAGAAAGACAAGGAATTGTAGAGTCAGTGCCCAAATGAATTAATATCATTTTCTTCTGGACATGAGATGCTTTTCAACTATGTGATGAAATCTTTTTCCCCTAAGTGTTCTCTCATCTTTTTTTTTTTTTTATAATAAAAGACTTAAATAATCATCCCATGTTTCCTCCTTGGAAGCTTTGTACCTTCTAGTCTTGGTTTCCTAACTTACAGATAGTGATGACAGAACAATTAAATATTGTGAAGAAACAAGCAACATGAGAGCACTTCTTAAAGGATAAGTAAAGAAATGTGAGGTATTAATTGTTCAAACCCTATGTCTATTTTTTTATTCTCCTCTTTATTTTTTATTTAATATCCAATTCTGTACTTCTTCCTTATTAATTTCTTTATATCTGTTCTTATCCAGCAAACTTTCTTTTTGAAAGTTGCTAGCAAATAAGAAAATGGCATAAAATTATCAGAAAATTAAATATTAAACTGTAAATCATTAAATAAAGGTAAGGTTTGAGTAATTGATATTCATCATTGATTTTCCTTTTCATTTATAATACAAATAGAATCCCAAAGGTTAGAAGGCTAAATATCGTCATTCTAAATTTTCTTAAACGTGATGCTTAGAAAATCAAATGACCTTTTTGTGTATTCATTTATGCCTTTACACATTGGATGACTCTTGTGTGACTTCAGGCCCTTCTTACAGCCAATGAATGGTCAAAGATAATCTCTAAGAGAGACAAGAAAGAGGAGCTCCTGATTTCAGAGAATGTCTTACTATGATGGTTTTCATTGCAACATAATCTATAATTGAGGAGTTTGAAAGCAATAAAAATCAGATTATTGCTATAGGACACCAGGATACTTCTTGTGACAACGACACCACATTTTTAATTTTCATTCATAAAACAAAAAGCATAAACCCCAAAATAAATAATTCCCAGAGATGTTATTTTCTATGAATAATGACTTTATCTTATTTATAAATACCACTCCTTCAACCAAATGGAATGAATTTGGGGAATTATTTTATTAGTTAGGCTTTGGTTAATATTGTCTAGTTCTTCTCAAAAATGAAATATTATTCATATATACTGATACTCATAAAGAAAATACATATTCTTCCTTGGAAAACCAGTTAACTTCTTGACTGAAAACAAGACCTTTATGAACCATTAAAGTCAACTACAACATCAAACAAAATATCTTTACTCTAGCTTTATTATTATATTTTCTTTCTTTTACAAGTTTTTATAAGGTATATCCATAGAAGATAGATACAAATAATTTTTAATAAATAGTAAATATTCCTTTTTGATATTAGTATGCATTTATATGTGAAAATTTGAACAAGACACACCATGTTTTAACAGCCTCTCAATAATACTTATGGATATATCAAAATAATATTCTTATAAACAAAAATATATAATTTAAATGTTAACTTTAAAATTATATTTTATAACATTTTGAAGTATCTTCAACTATATTTTAATGTTCATTTTAAAGACAAATATTTATTTTTTAATTGGGTAAGACAGCTAAACTATTATTGGTTGTTAATGATTTCAACTTCATTTTTTAATCCCTATTCTAATAAACTGCTGTCAGAATTGGTAAAGACAATGTAATCATCAATGCTAATAAGTTTCTAGAATTGGTGACAAGAAAAGAATGAAGAAAGGTTTCAATTTGTATTCAGGTACAATTTTTAACACAAAGTTTTTTTTTCATAGAATGAACTTCATAGAAAGTCTGATATAATCATTATGGTGTGGACTGACCAAAAAAGAAATAGCCACATTTCTTTATGTATAAATAATAGTCATTTATATAATAGTCATATATTGATACTTTTTAAGACTGTAGCTCCTACTATCTTTTGACTCAGGGTGGACTTCTAACACTTTTTCATTGTTCAGAAACGTTCAACTTATTTGCTTAAATTAATTATATTAATTACAATGACTAAATTATTAGACTCCAGGGTGAATAAAACTTATACTATTTTCTTACACAAACTCCTCCACAATAACCTCTTTGTATTAAAATCAGTCTTAATAATTTTTAAGGAACATACAAAATGAATATTTGCTAGAGTGAATGAGAAAATAAGACAGAGCAAAGTTTAGTACTGCACGTGTTTATGCATGTATTTTATGAAGCTACACTATGTTTTCAGTCATTCCTTTTTTATTCTTCTGTGCCCAGCACCTGCTGCTCAAGTAAGAACATTCATATGCTGCTGTCCCTTGTTTATCTATAAAGATAAGAAAAACTTCCATGAGCTTCAAAAAGGAATAGCTATCACTTGCAAGTGACTTCACTTGCAAGGGCACAGTTGACTCTCTTAACCATCATCTGAGTTGAGAATAACTATATAAATAAAAATCTTCTGAGAGTGCAAAAGAAAAAATACATAAAACCTCTTTAAATTCATGCAGTAAGCATGTGCAACCTCATCATTAGGGCAGAGGTGCATTGTTTGTTACATACTCAGATTCACCCTATGAAAAGTGGTAATATTCACATTTTTAAAGAGGAAAAATATCAAAGATCATTAGAACAATTTAAGCATTGTCCAAGTTGTTCAATAAGCAAGGGATGAATAAGAATTAAAACCTAAAAGTACATATTCCTCTACTCCATGTTACCTTTCATGCTTCCAATATAAATGAGAGAATTGGTATGATCAGTGTAGCTTGGTGAAGATCATAAAAAGTCTGAGGCAGGAGGCTGAGGGAGTGAGGGAAGCTCAATTCACTTTTTAGGAAACAATCAGGGCCAGAACCCATGACATTCCTGACGAATCAACCAACATAGTCACTATAGCCCCCTTCTCATTGTCCTCACCCTCTCTCTCTGTCTCAACTTTATGCCAGCAACTTCGGTTTCTTCAAGTGATATTTTTATTGTTAGTATTATTGTTATGTTCCCTCAGATACCTGTAGTTCATTCCATAAAATATACTGCTTTTTCTGTTTTTTTAATATAACTCCATTATCAGATCTCATTTGCTCACACTCATCTGCTCATGCCTCTCAGCTTCCTGGTGTCCACAACCTGACCTCCTTTTCTCTACCACACTCTTCCACCATGATGTATTGCCAAATCTCCAGAGCAATGGAGTCGCAATCCATGGACTGAGCACTCTGAAACCATGAGCTCCCAAATAAACTTTTTCTCCTTTATTTATTCTTGTCAGGTCTTTTGATCAAAGACTGAGTGTAACACCAATATATCAGGGCATAGCCCTCCTGGTTTAGGCACCTGTTGATGTCCCACCTAGTGTTACCATCACAAGGGAAATTCAATTTCACCGCAAGTTTTGGAGAGGACATTCAAACCATAGCACATATGTACACAGCTCTCTTATTTTCCCATAGAAAATAAGTAGTGGTCAAAAACAGCTTACATGTATTGCAGTTTTCCAAAGCCATAATATTGTGTAGTCAGTGATTAAACAGAAATTATTTATTTCTTGTCTGATAATGGCATTTTTATTCTTTTCTTTCCAACATCATTCCAAATGGAGCTTTGCTTTCCCTGGTGCTTTTACAGTTAAAATTGATGGATTCAGTACAGATTGTTGAAGTCATTTTATCTTTACTTACAAAAGAAACCTACTGGGTGATGGAATGATGCTTGATAACACTAACAGTGCACTTCGTTTGTAGTTATTAAACACTCAGCAGGCTCCTCACCACACTGACATTTGTTCCCTAGTCAAAGCTCCTGTCTGACATGGCCCCACTGTGTAAGGTGCCATTTACTGAAAATGAGAATTCAGTTTGGATAATTAATAAATGCCATGATGTTCTCAAACAAATGCATAATTTGATATGTGAGAAATAAAATGCAAATTCAAGGACAAACAACATGAGCATTCTTGCTGGGTATTTTAAAGTTTTTAAAGGTTTAAGTGTGCATCTGACCCTGTTTTCAATCCAAGAAGCCACTAAGAAAATTACCTGATAGATGGTGATGTAGTATGTGTTTGAATTAACAAACAAAGGGCAAAAACTTGCCAGGTTACCAGCTGACAAATTTCACACTTTAAAAAAAAAATCTGTACTTCGAACTTGCTGTGTAACCTTGGACTTATTACTTGAATTGTGTTAGCCTTTTTTTCTTACATCTGTAAAATGGAATATAAGAAATTCATCTAAGCTTTCCCAAACAGCATACCAATGATGGGAGGAGATCTTGTTTGAGGAGATATACTGATAATTTTTCAAAATTATATTATTATAATGAGGATCAGATAAAAATAAAACTAGAAAAGCCACATCTGTCCTTTCAAGGATAACATTTGAAGAGGGGGCTAAAGTAAGTAGGCATATTAGGTCTTCAAGAACTTAAAACATAAAGTACATAGTAATTCAAATAACCTACAGATATGGAAGAATCACTATATTTTTACAAAATAACTTCTTGAAAGCTTTTGAATGTTTTCTGACATGGTAAAAGGTTGGTGTCAATCGAAATGTTTCTGTTGGTGTGAAGATGGAGGTGGTGGCTCTGAAACATGGTAGTCATCGTCATAGCAAGAACAGCACTAGCAGGATACAGTCTGAAAGTCTGATTATTGCTCTTGTTTTTGTTTTGTTTTCAATACTATCTACTTACATTTTCCTTGGGAAAAAAACTCAATCCTACTTCATAACAAAAAAAATTAAAATGTTCCATTTAAATATTAAATTCCTTCACATGTTTGATGATTGTCATTGCAACCTGTGTCCTCAACTCCAAGTAACTAATCCCAGGCAGCTGTGGAAGATATGCCATTGAGGAAGTTCAAGTGGATGGTCCACTCACGGAGCTAATGAAACTTAAGAGAAGAACTAGAATAATTCATGATTCATGAGTATAAACTTTGCAGCCCTAAAGCTTTTCTCATCTGTGATTTCATTTGACTTTTTCAATGATAATGTAGAAAGTCAAGCAATAATATGCCAATTTAACAATATGTTTTTATAATTACAGAGTAATTTGTTATATAAATACAGTTAGAGTCTGTTTGAAAATAATTTTCTTTTTTCAGGAGAAATGAAGTGAAGCAATTAGAATACTGAATCATATTTTACAAGATTATTGTGGAATACATAAAATTACAAATTACATTAAAAATACTAAAGAATCTAAATTAAATTTAAATTACATTAAAATACTAAGAACTATTTAATTTTTACTTAATAAATTAAATTGTTCCACACTCTTTTCAATATGAGAAAATGACTACTGTTTGTAGGTTTTCCCTTTTGCTACACAATTAGTTCCTAATCTTTAAGCACATTAACAAACACTGTCACTATTTTATGTCAATTTACCCCAACTAAGATGTAGAAATAGTTTGGTAGGATTAGTTAAAAGAGTTCAAAACATGAACTGGGGTTGTGGCTCAGTGGTAGAGTGCTCGCCTAGCATGCATGAGGCACTGTGTTTGATCCTCAGCACCACATAAAAGGAAAAAAAAATGAGATTTTTTTTTTTTTAAAAAAGAGTTCAAAATATTAGCAGGGTGCTGTGGCACACACCTGTACTCCCAGTAGCTCAGGTGCCTGAGGTAGAAGGATCTCAAGTTCAAAACCAGTCTCAGCAATTTGGTGAGACCCTAAGCAACTTAGGGAAACACTGATTCTAAATAAAATTTAAAAAGGAGGAGAAGGATCTATGGCTGTGTCTTACTGGTTAAGCTCCACTGGGTTCAATCCTCGGTACCAAAAAAAAAAAAAAGTTCAAAACGTTAATGCAATTTTCTAAACCTCATACTTCATGAATAAATAGTGCTGTGATTATTCTCTGAAACTGATCTGAGTGTTGGCCCTACTTGATTCCTCCAGAACAATCCTATACAAGAGATTAAGGTGGGGGTCCCCAAAATGCATATTTTTGAGGAGTGTCTGTTTTTATATATTTGTATTATAGAAACATAGATACTTACATAGATAAATTTAAAACTAGAGTTTCATTACTTCATCTATTCTTCAAACCATGCTTCTGATAATATCTTTGGGCGATTTTCTTCACATGAAGCAACCAATGTTTCCCTTTTGATGATAGAATCTTGAAATTGCATTTACCTTTTCCATTTTCAAAGCCTGAATACCACTATGTATTCAAAAAACATTAAGCAGATGTCATCAATTTATTTTCCTTTAAAGAAGAGTGGAACTAAATTATTGAATACAAATTTTTTAACTTCAAAAGGATACACTTACAATACTGTATAATAATAATGCAGTAGACACTATTCCTAGAAGTCAGACTCAGTAACTAAAATAGAACAAAATGATAAAATAGGCACTCCACATTGTAGTTTTACATTTTACAGATATGGAAACTCGTACAATGCGGTTAAATAACTTTCATAATATTTCACGATTGTTGAGAAGGAGCATATAATGAGATGAGTAATGTCTACCTGAAGAAGTTCACTTCCCAGTCCCTGGAACCTATGAACATAATGTTACACAAATGGCTGGAGGGGGGGGTGGTAAGTTTGCATATGCAACTGGGTTTGTTAATTTACTAACTTTACAATAGGGGGGATTATCCTGGATTATCCAATGCAGTCACATGGGTCCTTAGAAGAAGGAGGAGATTGCAAAAGAACACTCAGAGTCAAGGTTGATATCATATGAGAAAGACTTCAGTAGCCACTAAACCATCCATTGTTGGCTTTGAAGATACCGGTGGCTGTGGAACAAAAAAAATGCAGGCAATCTCTGGAAGTGGAAAAAGATGCTGAAATGGATTATCCCAAAAGGTGTCCAGGGGAGTGCAGCCCTTCTGGAAGCATTATTTTAATTTCCATTGAGATCTATGTTGAACATCTGACCTCCAGAACTGAATAGTAATAAATTTGTGTCAGTTTTTAATTGTTAAAATTGTGCTAATTTGATAGAACAGTGATAGGAAAAAAATATAAAAGTAGAAACTCCATTCATTCATGCATGCATAAAATCTTTGTTTCATTCTCCTTACATACAAAACAGTGTGCTAGGTTCTTGAGACCTTTAGGGAACAAAACAGATAAATGTGTATTTTCATGACCAACCCAGGAACTTAAAACCAGGTAGTCAAGTTCCAGAACCTCATGCTATGTATTCCTATCTCCAAATAAATTTAGAATGCATGTGACCCAGTGTAATATATAGAACTTATACTTAAGAGGAAAGACAGTTTAAACAATATAAAAGTATATTACTAAAATATATTTATAACCCCTGTCAGGAAACATTCATACCCAGTAACCATATCTAGGTTTGATCTACTAATTTTGTTTAGTTTCTACTGAGGAAGATACCAAAGATATAAAGAAAATATTTTTTAAACATCATCTCTGGAATGGATTTGAACATGCATTCAAAATACATGTTTCTTTTTCACATATACTATGGCAGTATATCCAAAGTATTGATTTTACAAAGACATAAAATCCTGAATTTTGAAAATAGGGAACAAATATATACATCTTATAATTAAAAAAAAAGAATGCTGAGTTTGTTTATTAACTACCATAAAAACACTGAAACACATCTGGCTGATAAATTTGATGAGAGAACTGTATTTTAAGTACTTAAAAATGAGGAGATTTCATCCTTAGGCAATAATCTTATGGATCTCACTCTGAGACATTCAGCAGAACTCATAAGTCATGAGAATTGAACTTTAACTTACCTAATTTTCTATGGATTTAACATTTTATTTTCATATAATAGCAATCAAAATTGTGGTTTTTGAAAAACTTACACCATTAAATATGTGGAAATGTTTTATGAAAAGAAGAGAATTTTGTAGAAGATATATTAATTAAAAATATGGGAGTAGCAGAGTTATAAACAATTATAACATAATTAAATATTGAGCTTTCTCAGAGCTCATACAAATTTACTTATGTAAAAATAATGCAATTACATTATATTGAGTACTTAGTCCATAATTCAAAGTTTTTAGTGAAACTGATGAAAGGAAAGAAATGAGTTTCTTTTTTGAATATTTTTGTTGCAAATAAAAGTACATTTACACAACATTAATAAAAAATTAATAGGTAAAGTGACAAACTTATAGTTTACAAGTGATGGTTTAAATAGATGTCTGATTCTTTAAATAAAAGAATTATAAACAATTATAATGATTTTCTAACTCCAAGGGTGTCATTTTTTTTTCTACAGTATATTGTTTTTATTCTTTTTTAATACTAAAGTGATTTTATTGAATGAGTAAATCTTTCATCGAAAATCTGGAGAATTGAAATATAAAAATGTTATAAAAATATTAATTATGTTAATTTTACCATTCTCTATAGATTATTACCCCAGCATTAAAAAGGCATTTTCCAAAAGAAAATATTCTTAATATTTTTTCTGAATTTTTAAAGAATTAACATTCCACATAACAACCTGAGAAGAGTTGTAAATTGCTGAGAACCTCTTAGAGTTCATGATAGTAAAAACAACGTGTACTTTTCCAAGTCAGAGTAATTATTGCAGTATATTCTTCATAAACCCTGATAATTTGTTGAGTACTGTGAAAGATCTAGAGAAAGAAAAGGTAGGGTTTACAGTCTTACACTTTGGGAACTTGGTCTTGTACACTGAGTTTAAATATCTGGGACATGCTCTCCCCTCCGCTGCCCAAAGGGGACTATGCTAGAATGTTAATGCATGGAAAGTTAATGGCGGTTTAGATTACATAGAAATAATCATGAACATTTGATTAAGATGTCTGGGTTCCATAATCACTTTTTTTTTTATCCTTCATTTTCTTCTGTTAAAATTGGAAAAACCGAAAAAAATGTTAAAGGATTTTTCTGAGTTTCTAATAGGCGGAAAAAATGACGCATGCCAGATATGTGAAAGACAGTCAATAAATTTTAACTGAATTATCTTGTAGTTTGGATTCTGCCCAGAGATAAGCTTGAGGTAAAGATCTGGATAGTGGTGCCTTCTCAAAATCCAAAGAATTCTTCCCCAAATTTTGTACTTCAAAAAAGAGACAGGGAATTTGTATCCAGAATGTCATCCAAGTTTCCCTGTGAATTTTTCACAGGAGCACTGATTTCCTGGCAATTTGGGCTCCTTGCCTCTATAAAAGCAGAGAGCTGGATGAGCTTCCTGTCTTGGAAAAGATCTTGGGTCAGAAAGTCGTACTGCCTGTGCTGGAGGTGGGATCCTAGCACTGAGAGCAAGTCTGAGCTCCCACTGAACCATCTGCTGCAGAAATCAGTTCTAAGTCAAAGAACTATGACAAGGGCAACAGAGTCCTCTTCATTGCATTTTTACTTTTAATAAAATATTCACGATGATTTTTTA
The DNA here is from genome assembly GCF_048772815.1 of Callospermophilus lateralis. Lineage (NCBI taxonomy): Eukaryota > Metazoa > Chordata > Mammalia > Rodentia > Sciuridae > Callospermophilus > Callospermophilus lateralis. The sequence continues at coordinate 27,289,529 of NC_135312.1, forward strand.
AAAAATAATAGCTTTAATAATGTACATAGGAACACGGTAAATACAAAATCTTAAGTAGTCTCATTAACCAGACATCTTGATTAACTTTTAATTTCTTTTTAAATTGACATATAAAAACTGCTCATATTTGTGGGATATAGGGTGATATTTTGAATACATGTGTACAGTGTGTATTCATCATATCATGATAATTGACAAACATATTAATTCAGACATTTGCCTTTTATGTCCTGCTAGAAAACTCAAAATGCTCTCTACTCGTTATTTCGAAATATGCAATTGTTTTCAACTATAGTTATCCTTCTGTGCTATAGGACATTTGAATAATACTCTCTCCATCTTCTCCAGACCTTCCCAGCCTCTGTGAACCATCCTTCTACTTCATAAAAACAATATTTTGGACTTTCACATATAAGTAATAACATGCATATTTGTCTGTTCCTGACTTATTTCACTAATGTTCTCCAGATTCATTCACATTGCTACAAATGGTAAGATTTTATTTCTTTTTAAATAGGTAAGTAATATTCCTTTATGTATATGCCACTGAGATTATTTTTACATTAAATACAGAATATTTTAAAAAATACATTTTCACAAAATATCAGAATCATATTTTTTCTAGATGACAAATGGATAGGTGAAACTAAACATTCAAATGTAAACACACAAACCAAACCCAAGAAATTATGGATAATTGAGGGAGATTATTGAAAACTGGGACTTAACCTGTTAGCCAGTAGTATGTAGAAAGACTATTTTTAAAAATTTATTTGTTCTTTTTAATTATACATGACAGTAGAATATATATTCACATATCATACTATAACTTGAAATACTATTTTTATGTATACATAGCAAAGTTAAAGGGCTGTATCTTAGTGCACCAGGGTAAAATGTTAATAATTGATTTAAACTTCTTACTTACTTCCAAAAGTGCACTTAATATACTCAAACAAAATTATTTTTAGGAATAAATATCATTAAAAACTTGATAAGAAATAGGTGTCAAGAATTACAAAAAGGCTGGGTGCTGTGGTGCATGCCTGTAACCCCAGCAGTTTGGGAGGCTGAGACAGTAGGATTACAATTTCAAAGCCAGCCTCAGTAATTTAGCAAGGCCCTAAGCAACTCAATGAGATCTTATCTCTAAATAAAATACAAAATAGGGCTGGGTATGTGGCTTAGTGGTAGAGTGGCCCTGAGTTCAATCCCCAGTATCCCTGCCTAAAACAAGAACTATGAAAGGATCTGAGACTTAGTTCACTCTTTAGTTAATGTTAGTCTGTCAGAGTTCCTTGAATGATTCTAGAATATAAGATTCCTGTGTTTGAGATGAAGAACTGTTTATTACTCACAGAAACTAAAATAGACAGAATATGATCATTTTCAACCAGTTCCAGAGACACAATTCCTACAGGGTAAAATACAGAGGGCCAGGTAATATCTGCACAAGGTGGGTTGTGTTACAAGAAAAAGAAGCCAATTCTGAAGGAACCTGAATCTTATATAAGGAGAGTGAGCATGTTTGTCCTTTGCTCAGGAAGAGAAAATTTATCTCAGAAGATTCAAGCAAATGTGTCCTTTGCTCCAAATGTTGGCACCATACCTACATCATCCAAAGCTGTTCACTACATGAACATCTAGAAAATATAGCATGGGACAAAGTGCAGCCAGTACAAAGTGCAGCCAGTACTTTGCTCATAATAAGTGCAGAAACAAGATATTCACAGAGAATTGACTCTCACAGCAGCTATTATATGTATTTTAATCTATTTTTTTAAAGTAAAATAATACCTCAGGGCCAGAGAAAATTTGAATGGATATTGTTTCATTTATTTCATTTTATATCAGGGATTATTTGAAAAATTAGGAAAAGTGTTAGTCAATAAATTATCCAATACCTAATAAAAATGATTTCCTGTGGGAAATGATGGAAATTTTGTAATGGATATAACAAACAAATGTAGCAATGGATTTCAAAATCTAAACTTTGTTAGTTAAGACTCTCAAAATAAGTACTTAAAATAATGATTTATAATAAGAAAGGGTGAAACCCATTGTAAAATCCAAAGTATTGGAATAAAATGAGGAAATAAAAATCATTCTCTGGATTTTGTCTCTTAGTGTTTTTCCTCTGTGCCGATTAGTTTTATGACATGTTTTCTTCTCACTGTGAAAATGCAATCCCTTTGCTTTTTCTATTGTACTTACCACATGCAAGTTGCCCACTTTACAATGTACAATTGCAGCAAATCAGAGAGGGCACTAAATATTCCTCTATATCAAAATCCAGATATCCACGGAGTAAAATCATTTGGCTTTTTGTTACGTAACCTGATAAGCAAGGCTCAGAGATATGTCACATAGTGGGATGCAGATTATCATTCAAAATGGGATCCAAAGTATTAGTTCTGAAAGTTAGAAGGTAAGGAAAGAAGAGGAGATCTGAAAGAGGCAGCTCTTAGAATGCAGGGTACAGGGTCAGGCAAAATTTAAAATGATCTCTCACATATTTCCATTGATCCTTTGGTTATATAATAATTTCTTAATAATTTTGAATATAGAAAATAAAATAAAACCCTTTATCTAATGATCAAGAAAGAGGAAAAAAGGAAATAATTGGGGCTGGGGGGTTAGCAAAGAATGGAAGTACTTTGGATTAGACAAAGGGAATAAAGGGAAGGGAGGGAGAATGGGAATAGGAAATATAGTGGAATGAATTAGACATTACTATTTTATGTGCATATATGATTACACTAACAATGTAATTCTACATCATATACAATCAGAAGAATGAGAAGTTATACTCCATATATATGTGTATGTCAAAATATATTCTACAACTATGTATAACTAATAAGAACAAATTAAAAATGATAGAAAATAATTTTGTAGTTTGCATCTCTGCTATACCCTGGCATAGAACAATCCAATTGTAATATGCTTAAATTTTTATGGCCTAGATACTATCAGTGAGAGAGGATAAGTTATTAAAATATAGTATAAATTACTTCTCAGTTAAAAACATTTATTTTTATAATTACAGTCTTGACTTATTTGTTTTTGTCAGCTTGAGTGGTTAGTAGACAACTTGAGAATATCATGAAAGCAAAAATAAAAAAAATTCACTGTGAATATAAGATTGCATCTTCTTCTGGGATATATCAGATTTCTGAAGCCTGTTTACAGATTCCTTAGGAACCAATGGAATCTAAGATGAGAAATATCAGGTTATTCCAGAACTCAAGCCCTAAAAAAATAATTTTGTCTGTTTCATTCACTGTAGCAAGCCTGGACATTATGCAATGCCTAGAGTGATTAGGAGTCTTATACATATGTGATTTGTACATTAATAGGTATTATAGCTCATTTATTGGTACAATATGCATCTTGTAAAAGATTATGATTCTTTCAATTTTATATATGAGAAAGCTAAAGTGCAGGTGATGAAAATAAAACTATTTTTTAAAAATCATTTATTTAGCTATAGGGGTAAGGTAATTCAGTTCAGGTAAAAGGATAACATATTACAATGATAGTCTATTACTATGTCTTGCTTAAACTGTAGGAAGACCTTAAGTTCCAACATGTTCTTTATAATTCTCCAATACATTGAAATCATATCAGATAAATTTGCTTGTATATTTTTGGCAGTTTAGTAAGAATAAATTATGGAAACTATCTTTGGAGAACAACACCTATTTTGAGATAATTATATGCCTGAATTCATGCTAAATATTTACTCATGGAATAATTACAGTTTGTCATACTGTAATATGTCCTTGCATTTATTTAGCAAGCCCTTTGTAAAGACTGCTATATATAAGAAAACTAGTACGGTAGGTATTATCAGTCATTTACAAAATTAATGAGCAAGTATTTAAAACAGTAAAAAAGTAATATCAGATAAATTATGCTTGATATCAAATGATCTCATCAAAATTCACTATTTTATAAAATATTGAGTTACCGTATATTCTAATTTTGTATTAAAGACTTACAGATACAAAATATCACATAATTTAAAACAATTTAAAAACACACAAAGGGTCTGGGGATGTGGCTCAAGCGGTAGCGTGCTCGCCTGGCATGGGCACGGCACTGGGTTCGATCCTCAGCACCACATACAAATAAAGATGTTGTGTCCACCGAAAACTGAAAAATAAATATTAAAAAAATTCTCTCTCTTTCTCTTTAAAAAAATAAATAAAACAAAAATAAAATAAAAACACACACAGTTAAATTTCAGCATGCATGACTCCAATTTTTTTCATTCTCAGAAGTTAAAAATTGAAGAATTTGCTTAATTAATGAAACATGTTGTATAATTGATGCTTATAAGACATACTTTGGGCCATATCATGTTCTACCAAATTTAAATATTCATTTGGTATATTTGTGTACTTAATGGCATTTTGTGTACATCATTTCCTCACTAAGTTGGCTTTTGAATTAACAATATACCACAAAATCTTCAAAAGCCTTTACTTTAACACAACATATGAGTATATGTGTGTATATAAATTTATTTTATTATAATGTCTACCCTCTCATTGTTGTCTATATTAAAATGCAATCCTTTATTTATCCCTCAAGCATCAATGAGAAATTATGTCTTTTTTAAGTTTGGTAATAACTACTACAAAATATAACCCTTACTAAAATTGCCCGGCTAGAGGCATAAAGATGAAAGGAGATTAGATATCTGGTAGAGAAATGGCCTTAAAGTGTATTTTTAATTTTACATCTCTGCTTTGCTTTTTAATTTCCTCTCATATGATCATTGGTCCATTCAAAATCCTGATGATGTTTTGATTACATTCACTTAGGAATTAAGAAAATGTCTCATGCCTTAATGGCTCATCTTGCATTTTTGTAGAACAAACACCAACATCCAAAATAATAGAATGGCACACACACAGGTTTGCACATATGTATAAATATACAAGTGCCAAATAGTTTATTGAACTCTATTAAAGCAGATAGACCTCAAAATATACTTCCATTACCTAGATAAACATCATACCATCAAAGAAGATTCTTTATCTATACATGCCTTATCTAACATGTATATACTGAACCAAATGTAAAATCAAATAAATATCTTTAAAAATAAAATAATACTAGGATATTCAGGAGAGAAATGAAGCTCATCATGTTTTGTCCAATAAAGAGGTCCCACTGGGCAGTTATATTCATGCAGCACAAAGGTCTGGTATAAAGAATCTATACAGTTGATTTGTACTCATCATTATATGAGTAGGAATTAGAGGAAGGCATTGAAAATAAAAATGAGAAGGGATGCATGCAAATTTTACACAATAACAATCTTGAAGTGTCAATAAGAATTTTATAAAACATTTATCAAAAACCAACTGTAGCATAGTGAAATAGAGAGGCATATATTTCTTAAGGTGGAGAGCCCCAGAAAGAGAACTCTATTTCAAGATTCTACACATACCTTAGTAGGGGTGAAGGGGGATTACAGCTGGCACTGTTCATGGCCTAGATGATGGTTTAGAAAAATCAGAGATCACTAAAGGACAATTCTCTAAGGCACATCTCAGAAAGAAAACCCTCCATGACACCAATCTTGAATCTCCCTGTACTTACTAGCTCAAATGAGTAAGAAGCAGGAATGGGGTAGGAAATACATAATGTACTAGAGAGAGACTAAAAGAATAAAATAAAATGGCTTCTGTTCTCATCTTATTTCTCAGACAATATTCATTATCTGTATGTATCAAAACTAAAATAACAATTATGCAGTTTATATGTTTCTCAGTAACATTTTGTACATCTCAGCCTTTCATCTACAAGTATATCAAACTTTTTAATTAAGTGGGATTACTTTTTTTTCCTATTATGCATAACCAAAAATCAATTGAAAGGCTACCATCCAATGGTATGAGTAGAATTTTTTAATATGATGTATTGCTGTGCATCTGAGAAAGAATAACCCAATACTAATGAAGGTGATGTTGTTAACTTTAGTATAATTCATAATTCTGTATCCCAGACTAGTAAGTGAGAGCTCCCTGTGAATTCACCACTGCTCAGAGAAGAAACAGTGAAAATGACAAACTATAACAAACAGAACCATTCATGATGCTATGGTAGTATAGATAATATAAACAAGTAAATAAGAAATAATATTAAAATGTTCTAAGAGCTATCATGGGAACAGACAAGAAAGATAGGGGATATATAGAAGATGCATCTGCTATGGATTCAGATGTAGGGGTGATATTTTGGATAATGATGTGAAAAGGCATCTATTGGAAGTGATAGATGAAACAAGATCTGAATGGGAAGTAGCAACTAGACAGAGCAGCAAATGGAGCTTATCTATGTATTGGCCATTGTGGGGCCAGAAGACTGTATGTAGAACGTGAGGTTTACATGAGAATGTACTACACAAAGTGAAAATTATCTAAGGCAAATAAATGAGAGAGAAGAAAGTATATCCAAACAATACTGTATCCATAGTTTAGTATAGCTTAAGTGAATAATCTGAAGGAAAGAATAATAAGAACTGAGGTCAAGAAAGATTTCAGGAAACACTTTATAGGCTTTGCAGTCATATTAGATAATTATTTTTCCTTAGCACATCCATGTGTTGTTAAAGAGTTTTGTACAATGAAGTGAGAAGATGTGATCTGAGTATTAAGAAATGGTCACAGAGAGCTAAATTAAATAAAATGGAGAGGGGAAGTATAAGATATGATTACAGGTAGCTAACAGAAGACAAAGAATGCAGTGTTGTTGAGCTGGGAAAAATTACATGTGCAGGCAGTAGATTTGGCCTTGGTTGTAAGGGAAGAAGACAACGAGGTCAAAAATTTAGCCAGTTGGGGGAAAATTCTTTAGGAGGAATATGGAGCAAACACATGAATGAGTTCAACTTTAGAAATATTTTTTAAATGCTTATGAGATACTCAAGTGGCAAAATCACAAAGAAGAATCAATTATAAATCAGAAAATTTACAGAAAGAGAGAGGCCTTTTTGTATAACACATTTAAGAAAGAATGTATAGATAGTGGTTGAAGTAATGTGAGTTGATAATGTCATCCAGGAAAACTGTGTTGAATAAAATGAAGATGCAAGAAATAATCTTGATCTATAAAAGCATCTGCTATCTCCCATGCAGTTATCAGAGATGTAACAGAAGAAAGAAGAGAGTAGATGATGAAAGGGTATCTAGTCAAAATGTCAAACCCTTCAAAGGAAATAGGCAAAATGGAAATGAAATACCTGTTGGAGAGAATTCCAGGGAGGGTGTAGGTGGCTTCAGTGAGGTGAATATAGACAGTGTTTGAATGCAAGAACATATGAAGGTTCAAATTCAAGAGAACATGAGTTGGAGGATCTTGTAAGAGGAAGAGAGAGAAGATAAGCGGAGAATTCAACAGGATCTAGTGAATGTATATTCTGGTTTTTCTGTTTTTGTGTTTTAAGTTTGCTCATATTTCCCCTTATCCTGATGGAAATGTGCTTAAAATGAGGAATAATTTTAAGTCATAAAAATGATTGAAGATTCAGAAAATCAAGTCGGTGAGCATGTAAAAAAGGTTGAATTCTGAAGTAAAGCTGAGTCATGAGCCACACGAGGAGGAACAGCCTTTATATTTATTAAGGTTTAGATATGAGGTGTCCCCTAAAAGTTCATGTGTGAGACAATGTAAGAAATATTAGAGGTTAAATGACTGGGTTATGAGAACCTCAATTTAATCAGTATGTTAATCCCATGATAGGGATTAACTGAGAGGTGACTTTAGGCTGGAAGGTTGTGGTTGGGGGAGGTGGTTATTGTTGCCCTTGGGTATACCTTTGGTGAGCTGAGTTTAGTCTTTCTCTGTTTCCTGGTCATTTTCTGAGCCACTTCCCTCCACCACACTCTTCTCCCATGATATTCTGCTTCACCTTTAGCCCCAAACAATGGAGCCGGCTGTTTGTGGACTGAGACCTCTGAAACTGTGAGCCTCCAAATATACTTTTCCTCTTCTAAAGCTGTTCTTGTCAGGTCTTTGGGTCACAGTGTTGAAAAAGCTGATGAAAACAATATTATATAACAGGAAGAAAATGAGGAGTTACAAGTGAAACTTTGTGTCCAGAGGTTTTATAGAATTGATTTTTTATATTGCTCTAAGAAATGAGATGACTATTGAAAGGAAAAAGGAAAGTGGAGGGATTCCATGAGAGGAAGAGGGTAAAGATTTAAAATAGCCTTCATGGAAAGTATAAAATAGGAATCTATGAAGAATCACAGTGTGGCACAGTAAGGTAAGGTATCAGGAATGTACAGGACACTAATCTCTGAGACTAATGGGCTTCCCCCAGGCATCCTTGCCAGTTGAGTATAGACACAGAGAAGGACAATAGCTGCATTTTCTCAAGCCTGGAGTTTGGTTAAAGGATAACAGAATAAAAGAAAAAAAAAAAAAAGGTGCAAGAAAGTTGAAAATAGTCAAAGCAACAGTTGAGGAAACTAAGGATTTAGTATAAACTTGACCATATTGTAAAGTGTATTTTAGTTACTTAGTGTTTTTAATAACATTTATTTCACAGAGATATGATAATATGATATAAATGTTTTGTTTAGAATCTACTATTGGAAAGAAATAAGTATTCACAAGCACTCAAAGAGTATTGGTTTTCTCAGAAATGTGTAAAAAAAAAAAGTTCAAAGAATTGTAACATATCTAATGTCCTTAAGTTATGATGAAAGTTTAAAAACAAACTGTTACCTCCGGAATCAGTTTTGAACATAACCATGACTCTAAAAATCACCTTTGCCACATTCCTCCACTTTGTTACACAACTTGAAGAGTCAGCATAGATAAATTCTCCTCCACTGAGGTAATACAGGGAAGAAAAGGAAATAGTGGCAGATGGTGAAACCTAAAACTTTTATTAGCATTTTATAATGAAAAAATTGCTTAGATTTTGTAACAAGTCTTTGGAGAGTATGATAAAATATCTCTTTGGGCTCTGAGTAAAAATGGATTTTTCTATGCTCAGGTACAAATGTGGAAGTTCTACTGACAGGAAAGGGAAAGACAAGCAGCTGGGACTGAACTTTTCCCCAAGGAAATAAAAGAACACTTAACTCCATAATGGAATGGAATTTCAAAAGCAGATCCCTTCAGCTACTCTACTGGAAGCATGGCTTCATAAATTTTACATAACAAGGGCCCTGTTTTAATATGCTTGAGCTGTTCGCTTATGCTAATTTTACTGTCAATATTTTCCAGTTATCTTCGCAGCGGAGGCTTCCATTAAACTACCTTTTTCATTATCCACGTGGCATATGTTACTGGGTATTTTGGAAGTCTCTCAGGCCCAGAAGAGACTAAAATCTATCGGATCTCTGGTAATCCATTGAGATGTTTGATATCTTTCTGGCGTGCAACCAGAATAAACTGCTTACTTGGCCATCACTTCCTAATGAAATACTAGCATGAATACATAATTATGGTTATGTAATTGTGATTATCACCATCATAATTCCATTACTGAGAAGATAGATATTCCTTTACTTAATTCCAAAAAATAAAGTTGAGTTCAAGATGTTAGAGTCCATCAACATCATGATGTCTATAATAAGTATTATAGTCAAAATCATTAAGTAAATTTTTAATATTCTCACCACAAAGAAGAGTTGAAGAGATGGATATTTTAATTATTTTGATTTAACTGTTCCGTGTTTTCATAAATTATAACATTACTTTGTATCCCAAAATATGTAAAATTACAGTTTATCAATTTATAATTTAAAAATTAAGTTAGAAAAATATGATAGCGTCAAAAGTTCAAAAGCCTATTCTGCTCACAAAACAAACCCAAAGCTTATTTCTAAAATACAAAGCAAAAGTATACTGAAATATAGCATGTCACTATTTTGCACATACCATTTATTGACAGTATTTTATTCAAAGCTATTGTCCACCTCTCTTCTATGACCTAGTATTTCTTTTCTTTCTTTTTTTTTTTTTTTTTCCATTTGGGCCATTACCTTTGCCATCTGGCAAACATCAGATAAACTAGTTTATATAAAATAAATCTTTTTGTCAGATAAGTCCCTGTCTCAATTTAAATTATCCCTGGAAAAAAGGATTACAAAGCCTATATACTTACCTCCAATAAAATACAGAAATTTCACATTATATTTTACAAACAAATTAGATTACAAGTTAATACGAAGTGTGAATTAAAAATTCTAGTATGGGGCTAGTATTGTGGCTCAGTCATAGAGCACCTCGCATGTGTGAGGCCTTGGGTTCGATCTTCAACACCACATAAAAATAAATAAATAAAGGTAAATATTTTAAAAATATATATATTTAAAAAAAAATTCTAGTGTGTTACAGTCCAAGAAGTTTACAAGGGGGTTGCATGCTTAGTCCACTCTTGGTGACCTTGCTTGTGGCAATGCCTTTAATGAGATTACAGTGCTTTTTATAAAAGCACTACAGAAAAAATATTAGTTTTTTTCCCCCTAAAAATAAATAGGTAAACAAGGTCATGGTTCAGGCTCTATCTCTCCTTATTTTAGAGATTTCCCTGAAGAATTCCGACTTGTTATTAAACTCAATATATCTTACAAACCACAGCAGACAGTTCTATGCAACTCAACAGGTCCTGCTGCTCATGTATTCAAAATGCTTCAAAGCAATATTAGCATATGATTATGAGTGTTTTGAACAGTAGTCACAAATGAAGCCTCTGCTATCTGCTTTAATGTATTCCTACCAGCATTGTTGGGATGCTTAGCAACTCCATGTAGCCAGCATTTCTAGAAAGAACATCTCAAATCTCATTTTTCATATCTAGTAAAAATATGTGCAAACATGATTCTGTTGACATTAGGAAAAAAAAGAGAAACTTAATTTTATTTAAATAGAAATTTTGTTAATTCTGGGTGTCTTTCTCCCATACACTGTACATTATTATACATTAAAAGTAGATTTGATAAGCTTTTAGAAAAACCCATGTAATCTAGGATGATGCCCAGATCAAAATAAAAAGATTAATAATCAGATTACTACATATCATTGTTTCTAAGAGTTACCTTGCAGATATATCTACAAATTTTGCATTTTCCAAATTTAAAACCACTTTCCCAAACTGGAAATCAAATTAATTTTAAAATTAGGAACTAGGGGCTGGGGATGTGGCTCAAGCGGTAGCGCGCTCCCCTGGCATGCGTGCGGCCCGGGTTCGATCCTCAGCACCACATACAAAACAAAGATGTTGTGCCTGCCGATAACTAAAAAATAAATATTAAAATTCTCTCTCTCTTTCTCTCTACCTCTCTCTCTCTTTAAAAAAAAAAAAATTAGGAACTAGTCCAAATCAATAGTGTCAAAGATTTTTCATCATTAACTCAATAATTAATGTTTTGAAACAAAATGTCAAGGCTGAAGCTTACCTAGTTCCCAAAATTAATTTTGTGTTTTGAATTTATTTATTTTTTTAGTGTTTCAATTTATCAATGTGTAATTAACAAATAAAAAATTGAATATCTGTACTAGGTACAACTTAATATTTTTATATATACATAGGCCATGAAATAATATAAACTAACCTATGCATTATATCACATAGCTACCTTTAATTGTTTTTATGTAATAACAGTCAAGATCCATCTCTTAGCAAATTTTAAGTATATATTACAGTATTAACTATATTCACCATATTGTATATTAGAGTTGCAGAATTAATTTATCCAGTATAATTGAAAATTTATTCTTTTTCACCAATATTTCCCTATTTCCCTTATGTACCAACTGAATTTAAAGGGACATAGTCATTTCCATAGAACTGTACATTGTTAGTCTAATACTTTATATGACTTTGAAGATTAAATAAAGCACAGAATCACTTAATATTTGAAAAGATATTATACCAGTATTTCTCCATAGTGTTAAATACAACACAATGATGAAATCTTGAAAAATGAGTCATTATACCTTATAACTTTTATTTATATACAATTATTTTTGTTCTGTTATTTTCAATGATCATTACATATGTAACTACCTGGGAAGCTTTCTAAAAAATATTAATTGTGAAGTTATATGCCAAAGCAATTAAATATGGATATTGGATCTGTTTCTGGATGTTAGTAGTTTTAAAATTCTAGATGATTCTAATGTACAGCCAGGACTTTGGAAGTGGGATTTAGACTTGCTATTAAAGATCTTCAAGAATACAACAAAAATAACAAAACCAGACTTTCTATGTTGTATATGTTGTACAGAGAGATGAAAGCAAAAAACAACAACAACAACAAAAAAAAAAAAAAAAACAGAAGACCCTGCAGAAAGCAAAGCAACAGTTGACATTGGAACAATTTGAAAGATGTAAGAAGAAGATCAGAGAACCCCATTCTCCTAATGCTCAATAGGGATCAGACATTGGAGAAGACTAAGAACATGGCCTCAGAGGAGGTCTGAGAACCCTGAAGCAAGGGATCCTACTTGCAGAAGAAATCAGCATCCAGAAACTCCACCACAGAACAATGTGTGGTCCATATTAGAGACAGTCAGAAATGTTGAGTCAAAGCCTACAAACTTCAGGTGAGCCTATTCTATCTGCAGAGCTGAGGAGCCCTCTTAGATGAGCTCATCTTTTCCTGCTTTTTTTTTTTTTTAAAGATAATCTATTTACAGCCACCTGAATGAATATGAAGCAGCAGTGTCATTTTACGCAGTAAATCTTTGTTGTAATTTATTTGTAGCATCCCATGTTGAAGTGCTGTATTTCAAAACTACAGGGCATGCTTAAGAGCCCAAATTAAAAACTAACTTCCTTATTTCACAGAGTTATTGTTCATTAGGTAGGAAACATGCAAAGTACCTGCTCCTGGGTAGTGCAGAAAGTGGTAGGACTCTCCGTGTTATATACCCATTCATGAGTTGACAGCATTTTTACTTATCATGTGGTTTAATGTTGTTGCATTTATATAAGGTAGCTTCTCTCATGGAAAGATCCCATGTATTTTTTAAGGATTTTAAGGGCATGTTAGTGAAGGGTGTCAGACATAAACAAAATTTAAACTAATGGATTTAAGGTAGGAGAAATAGAAGCAGAGGATCCTATCCTTTCCTCCCTTCAGCTCTCACCCTCTTTCCTGCCTTCCACCTACTCCTTTTCCCTGCCTTTCCATTTCTCCTCCCTTTTATTTTCTATAATGATTTTATATTATGATTTGATAATTAATAGAATGTATATTTCCAAGACACAAATCTATTGAAGAGTCACTATATGAGTTACATTACCTTGCAGTATTTTAATTTCTTCAAAACAATATATATTGTAAACTCTTAATTTATAAAATAAATTTATCCGAGTTATGTTATCTCATTGTCATAGTTTGTTTAAAGATAACATTACTGAATGGATGTTCAAAACTCACAGATATTTCTATGTGCGAAAAGAGAGATACAAATATCAGAAATGAAGATTTCTTAGTCTGTGCTCTGAGAGTTAACATGTATTTTGACATTTCATTCTCAAGAAAAAACTGGTCAATATTGCAATGAGAAAGAGCAATTTCAGATCATTTTCTCCTGACCAAAATTTAAATTATGCAAGGTCTTTTGGGTCTATAAAAACTCACTCTGAAATCTTCTTCTCTCTTGTTCCATTTTCATCTTTTTATCCCAGAAGAGATAGGTAATTTCTAAGATAGATAACTTCTCTACAGATCAAAATATGTTCTTCAGTTTACAATGAAGTTACTAATATTCCCTTCTATCTTGGGGTTCAAGAAGAGGTTTCAACCACTTACTTAGATATTTATTCACTAGCTACATAGAAAATTATAATTATATGCTGGGAATTTTAAGCCCCACATATACCCTACAAGGCATCCAAGGTCTCAATTCAATACTTACAACTGCCATTCCATATATATCATATAAGCTTGAAATCTAGACTTTATGTATCTATACATAACAAAAAGTGAAATATTTTATAGAAAGGTAGTCATATCTACAGTTGACCCATCAAATAGTATATATCTTTTATTTTTAAAATGTTTTTATAATAGACAGAAACAATGCATTTTTTTATTTATTTATTTTTAATGTGTTGATGAGGCTTGAACCCAGTGCCTCACAAATGTTAAGTGAGCATTCTACCAATTGAGCTACAACCCTAGCCCAGTACATATCCTTTAAATCAACCTGGAACTTGCATTCATCTATAAAAATACAGTTGTCTTGATTTCACAACTTATATGCTATTGAAATAACTTCATTGCTAGAATTTCCACTTTTTATTAATAGTTTTAGAAAACAAGTGATTCAATACCTTATTCACTTTATTCTAATTTGTATGTATTTTTTCATCTAATAAGCTTCCTAAAATTAGCATTTGCCTTACAGTGAATTTAAGAAAAAAATTTACCAGCTATCCAAGTATTTTATAGCCTAATTTCCTGAAAATGTTCAAACTTAACTTACATATTTCTTTTCAAAGAAACATTTCACACAATAGATGTTGCCTTTCCAAACCAGAAGCTGGAACTCATTTCTCAACATTTTATATAGTGGAGTGTCAGCATGTAACCTAGGATCCTTCCATCTGGGACATTCATGATTTGTAATTTTAGAGGTTATATTCATGAATATTTATATGACTTCTGTATGAGAAAGAAAATAAACACAATATTGATCACTTTGTATACACTCTAGGATTAGCATATCTGTCTTTGCAACAATTGCAGTAACAGAGTTTGTTTCCGACCTTCAGCACCAATGGTATATGTGGCATTTCCCTCAATTTGCAGGTCAAGCTTTGGGGAAGTGGCAATTTCATGAAATGCCTTCAGTTTCTGTAGCTCTAGTATGTATATAGCACACACATCTGGTTTTCAGATTCTTCTGGAAAGCCTGTGTGTTATCTAATGTTCTTTGATGCATTCCTTTTCTTCTTAAATCTGGAACCTAGAATAATATTCTTATCAGTTACTCATCTCATTTAGGTTATTTAATCCATATGTATTAAATTTGAATCTTTCATTGTCCCTTAAAAATCATTGCTCCATACAGAATTATAGGACACTCAGAAGATGGCTTGTCCTGTGTCACACAGTGCAATAAGTGGCACTGTAACTGCCAGAGTTCAGAATACTCAAAGAATTTCCTAAACACAGATATGTTGTGACCATTTATGAGTTGAGGAATATCACTCAAATGCTTACTATCTGTGTGTTATAATCTTCTGTATGCCTGGCAGAAGAAATTTGTTAAATAGCTGAGAACATTTAACTTAACTAGCAAAACAAAAGAAAATAAGTTTAATCAAAATTAAATTGTCAATAATCCTCCAGTTTATTCAGCATGTCTTTAATTTTCACAGGTATAAACCTTAAGATATTCAATACAAAATATAAGTCATAATGTTCTTTAAACACAAGATATATATATATATATATATATATATATATATATATATATATATATATATTTTTTTTTTTTTTGCAATTTTAGGTTTTATAACTGAAAGAACTGCAAGACACAGATTGTTGTCACTGAGGGGAAAGACACATAGAAGAACAAAGTCAAGAGAAAGACAAGTGTGAGGTCATGAAAGTAATTTGAAACCTCCTGATCAACACCCAAGGCAGTCTTTAAACCTAATCTAGCGTCCAGCAAGATTATCATAAAATTTCACACTAACAGCCTATTTCCTTCAGTTCTTATTGCCTGATACACCATGTTTAGATTGTGACAAAGCTTACTTAAAATTAGACAACATGCAAGAATAGATCTTTAATGAAAATAGATGAAAATTATAAGAGAAATGAAAATAAATGTGATAAACAAAAGCACAGTGACGGAAATGAATGATTCTGGGTTCTCTTAGGAAGACAAGAAAAAGAAAGAAAGCACACAGATTTCCAATGTCATAAATGAAATGAAGGAGGACTCATCACTACTTATTCCATAGTGGTAAAATGGTAGATGATAGTAATGAACAAGTCTATGCCTGCAAATCTGATACCTTAGAAGTAATAAGCCAAATTTTTTTTATTTATATATGACAGTGGAATGCATTACAACTCTTATTACACATATAGAGCACAATTTTTCATATCTCTGGTTGTATACAAAGTATATTCACATCAATTTATGTCTTCATATATGTACTTTGGATAATAATGATCATCAGGTTCCACCTCATTTCTAACCCCATTCCCCCCTCCCGCCACTTCCCCTCCAATCCACAGAGGAGAAATAGATCATCTGAATAGTCCTATATCTACTAAAGACATTGATAAATCATAAATAACTATCCAAAATTATTTTTTCTAAAATAAAATACTAATATCAAGAAATTTATCAATAAAATTTCAATCTTAAGGCTATTTTATGGAAATAAAATGCAATTTGTTATTTCCGTGCATAGATATATTAACATATAAGATACATTGATAAACTCTGAGTTTGATGTTTTTCTGAGGTAAAGAACATAATATTGGCTTTAACTTTTAAAAAGCAATTTTTATCATAATCAAAGGAGATTGAGTCAGTATTTGTAGATTCTATTTTTCATAAGAAAAAAATAGTGAAACTTGATTTAAAAAGCAGACATTTTGAGAGTGAAGATTTGTAGATCCTTAGTTTGTTAATTTCATACTATTTTAATAACAAAATAATAAATCACCACAAATTCTATTAGTGGCTTAAAACAGAACTTTTATTTTCTGAAAGTTCTGGGCAATCACAAGTGCAACATTGCCTCGCCAAGCTAAATCACATTGCCAACATACCACATTTCTTTCTGGAGGTACTAAGGGAAAATTCTCTTCACGTTTACTCAAAGACTGGGAGAATTGAGAGCTTTGTGGTTGATTTGGGGTGTCTTCAGCTGCCTCTTCCCTGGTCACTTCTTTCACTCGTTGTTTTCTCTTCCAAATGTTCTACTTGTAAGGACCCACATGACTACATGGAACCAGATGGATAATCCAGTATACTCTCTCTATTTTAAGGTGGATTCATGAGCCACATTAGTTTTATTTGCAGCTATAATTCTCTTTTGTCGTGTAACATTAGCACATTCACAGGCTTAACACCAGGAATTAAAACGTGGACAACTTTGGGGAGCGATTATTCTGTCCACCAAGCTAAGCTTTCCACTGAAACATTCAGGGGCTATTATTTCACCTTTCACAGAGGACCATTTTGACTGGGAAATTTAAGATACTGACATAAAGTAGAATAAACACATGCTGGGAAATAGACTCACACTTAGTGATATTTGGAATTGATGGTGCATACCCTCACTAAAGGCTTCTGCTGTCTTCTCATTTAACTTATTACCTCCTTTACTAGTTTATTGAAGGAACTGGCTGGCTGGAGTGCAAAACAGGAAGCAATTTAATTCTTTTCCACCCAGCATTTAGATGAGCTATGTTGGAACTCTTCCCTGTGTCTAGATAATAAATCCAGCAGAACCATAGTCTTTAAAACCATATTCAAGCATTAACAATTTTATTTGTAGGTATTATAATGCCTTTCCAAGCAAATTTCAAATCTGCAATATCATTCGTATAGAAATTTATTTTTATTTAGAATGCAGATAAATGTTTTCATCTATTGGACTAAGTTCTGAGGTACAGTGTTTAAAAAATCACAATACCTAAGTGCCATTTTCTAGTATTAAATTTCAGAATTTATAAGGTATATCTGATATGTATAGCCAGCTAAATACTATACATCTATTTTTTGTTACCACATTTGGAATATTTAACACCATGGCAATCAAATTTAATGATCATAGGTACACTAGACTCCCAATTTAGATCATAATCCTGGCTTTTCTGTCTTTCTAGCTCCATTTCCTTGGGAAACTTCCCTATATCTGTGTCTCAATTTCCTTAATTCTAAAGTAGGATAATGATTTAGTTCAAACCTTAGGGTTACTAGCAATACTGTTGAAGTACTACATAAAAAGATTTAGAAATTGACTGTGAGATCTCTAGTTTCATTTTGTTTGCTTGTTTTAAATATAATTTCACTTAAGTTTTTAGTACACTGAAGTGTAGAGATTTGACATTTAAGCTATCTACTGACTGAGAATTTTCCCAGCTGGAATACGTGGGTGTGTTACATTAGACATGTAGTATATTAGACATATGTTTAATATGTGTGCATGTATGTGCATCATAGCAGAGCTATAATCCTTTACATCAGTAAAATTTAAGAAGAATAAGAAATAGAGACTTACATAGGAAAAATATTGTTTTGAGTGTTGGGAAGTCCTTTCAGTAAATGACAATTTCTTTGTAGCTTAAAATATTTAAAATTGTTCGTAACATAGTTGTGCTACTCATAAACTTTTCATTCTAACCCTTAAAATAATTAAAGACACACTAAGGTAGTCTATGAAATGTTAAGGGAAATTTAAGATCTGCTACCTAAGTTACTTTAAAGAAAGTTTGTCCCAAATAAAAGGATTATGCCAAAATCAATGAGCTCAACAAAGGAAATTATATATATATATCATCTGTTTAAGAAAGCGGTTTATTATTTGTGATAGGAAGCATTCCTAAAAATTTCTTTTTAACATAGAAACTGTGAAAAATATAAAACAGTAAAATATGTATATTTTATGAACCTCCATTCTTTAATTTAAACTTTAATTAAACTTTTTGTTTTTGTTTTTAATGGAAAGTTTAAGTCTGAATAACTAGTAATATTACTGGGCAGGGAGCCTGGGACAGGACAATAAGTGCAGGCTAAGCAATTTAATTTAATTTTGTAAGTAGAGAGGTATAAAATACCAGGCTATGATAAATCAAAAATAATGAGGGAATTGGTATGGACTTAAGAAGCAATCTTGGCTACATTTCTCTAGGATTTCAGAGTTTCATTTATTGAATCAGTAAATCTAGAGATATAAAAGTTGACTATACTCAGATACTATAGGAGCTCTTCCTCTCTTAAAAGCTTTTGAATATAATAATTATTGACTTGATATTAAAATTTCACAAATATCTATGCATATCCAGTGCTTTCCATTTGTATTTATATATATATATATATATATATATATATATATATATATATATATACACACATTATATATATATAAAGACAGAAGAAAAAATAATTGTTATATGTCTCATGAATCTATTAGCTTCAGGGATGACAATAAAAAGAGCAGTTATTAAATAACATATATATTTTTTTGATTATAGATATGTATTTATGCACACATCAGATATTGTAATCATAACAAGAAACTCACTAATACTTTTAGTTTAATTTCTCACAAATATACTTAGAAATTTAATATAGTTTGTCCAAATTCGAATAATGAAAATGGAATTTAAACTTACTTGCTTCTACCACCATATCCTGTGCTAGCAAGCAATAATAGATTAGGAACCATACTCATGTACTTCTTTCTAATGAAGTCACAAAAAAATTTACTATGTTGTCAATTAAGGTCTTAGTGAAATCATTGGTGCTCTGTAAAAGATGAGAGGTGAAGGGAGACAGGGACAGAGAGAGAGAAAAGAAAGAGAAAGACGGTAAGCATAGCAAAAGGTACACATTGGCATTAAGTGGAATCTTCAGTGGTATCATAAGAAAGAAGAGAGGGGGTAACTTAGTTTACCATCCATTGCTTTGATAAAATTCCTATGGCTGTGTAAATTAATAAGAAAAGAGGTTTATTTAGCTCACAATTTTGGAACCTGAAAGTCCAAGATCAGGTGGCCCCATTTGTTCAGCCTATGGTGAGATCCCCTTGGCTACATCACATGACAGATGGCATCACAGTGAGATTGAGTGCAAGAGCAAACTCACAGCAAGACAAGAAACCAGAAAGGAGGGAGAAGCCAGATCTTTTTATACAAATTCATTGTTTCAGGTAACTGGGTCTCACAAGAACTACATTAACCCCTTCTAAGGACAGCATACCCAATGACTTAATCACTCTCTACTAGTCCCCATCTCCTAGAGGTCCCATGACCGTTCACCATTGCCAACTGGAAAGCAAGTTTCTGGCACATGAACCTTTAGGGACCCACTCAACCAGTTTCCATACGGTAGCAGGGAAAATACAGAAATGGGGAAATCAAAAAATGCAACACATCTTAATGTTTCTAATATTAGTCAAGCAGACTATTTGTAGTTTAATGTAAATTATTTGACTTATTCCTAAAGTAATTTGAGAGATGTTTACCACTTTCATATTAATAATAAACAGGTCACAGCTCAAAAATGGGAGACAAAGAAGACATTACATAAATTCTTGATACTGAGAAACAAAAATGAAACTCAAGCTCAGATTTATACGATTTAAACCTACTCTTATTATAAAAATCTACTTTATAATGAATCATATTATTCTATATTCACAATTAAGAACAGACAGACTTAGTAGGATTCAACTCCACTAATTATTTGTATGTCAAAGATTGACTTATGAGTTTAAGCATTCCCCTATTTTACTTCTAAATCAAAACTCTGTACAGATTTCAAACCTGTTGTATTCCGAAAAATAGAAATGCCTCAGTTCGGCTGCAGCCAAATAACTGGTGTGTGTGACGGGGGGGACGAACAACTTGTGTAGATTGATACAGCAGGAGTGGAAGCTGTTTATTGTTAGGACCCGAGGGGTATATATATTCCACACAGCTTATCTAATTAACATAAACTAGATACAGCAGTCAACCAATAAGGAATCTCCACACTTAATGGCTCGCTGGTGTTACTTCACAAACCACTCCCTCTGGCATTTTGCCAGGCGCCATCCAGACTTGTTTACAGACTCTAACATAGAAATGGTAATTTAAACAGATATTTTAAAGTTTGGATTGCAACTGAATTTTGTATTTACACTCCACGAGTATGATTATTAGTACTTGGAACAGATCATCTCAGCCAAGAGGCTATTGAATAACAAACTCAATGTTATATGAGCTATTCATATATTTAGTGGAGAAATAAAGACAATGTTTTTTCTTCTCTTGGGGATGTATTTTTTATATTTGGTAGATTTATTTACTTATTTATTTATTTTGAGAGAGAATTTTTAATATTTATTTTTTAGTTTTCGGCAGACACAACATCTTTGTTTGTTTGTGGTACTGAGGATCCAACCCGGGCCGCACGCATGCCAGGCAAATGCACTACCGCTTGAGCCACATCCCCAGCCCCGTATTTGGTAGATTTAAAAATTAAACTTTCTAAGTGATTTTTAAAAGTCATTTTGCCAAGAAGAAAAAACAGTTAACTGTACCTCAATAAGGTTGAAAACTTATTATTATTATTTTTTTTAATTTGAAAAAGTGAAGAACTTTCAAGTTCATGCTGGCAGTTTGAAATGAGACCTGTAACTCTACCTATTCGATTGTTCATTTTGTACATATTTTTCCTCAAATAATAGTGCCAGAGAAACCACTGATATTCAGATCACTTACATAGCTGAAATTAAAAGTCATGAAAAAAATGAATTCATTGAATTTCATTTTTAAAAAAATCATGAATACGTATATGATTGCCTAAGGAAATCCATAGAAGAAAAAGCTCTAGGAACAATCATAAAGGGAACCCACCATGGGTTGCAGAGGAGCTAGAACATGCAAAAATCAAGGAACAGTAGCCAGAGAAGTACAGGTGAAAACAGACAAATCAAACAAGTGATATCCAATGAAATTCAGGAGTCCAGAAGGTAAAATGGAAGAGTGAAATATAAATACTAATGTTTGGGTTGCAACTGAAGTTGGAGCCTCGAAAAAGGGCTGATCCATAAGTGGATTTATACTAACACTTCAATTTCTCTGAATATGAGAGGTTTGAAATCTGTTCAGAGATTTGATTTAGAAGGTAAAATACAGCAATGCCTAGACTAAGAGATTATGGCTTTGGAGGTAGAAAGATGAAGGATATTCTTTAATAAGTGAGGACGGCTTTAGTAACGAAAATAAATCCAGATTTGAGTGAATTGAGGGATGATTGAGAACTGTAGTGACAAGTTAGGAGAAAAGAAAGAAAGAGAATAGTATGATGTCTGGACTTAGAGTTTTTATGGAAAAAATTAATTTTAATACAATTAAAGAATAGACCACATGAAAATATTGACAGGAAGAATGCAGTGGGAAAAGAAATGCTAATTAGGTAAAAGAAATCTGGGATGATTGATTACTGTATAACTCTTGGAATTTGAAACAGAATTTAAATCTACTGTGGAATGAGAAAGGGAAGTTTTCCCTATTGAAAGTACATTTGTGGGGGGAGTGCAAGGTTAGGAAGGCCTGAGTATTGAAGCATGATAATTTCTGCAATTTTCTTTGGGAAAACTCAGACCTAATAATCTTCCAAGAAGATCATGAATGAACATTTGTCAGAAAACATCACAATATGAAAAAGTTGTGAAATAGTCATTCTACACAGTAATTGGTATTAATATTTCTGTTTTTAAATTAAAGGAGTCTAATGATTAGGTTTTTGAAAAATAAGTCCTATTATTGTATAGCAATAAAGCAAATGAGTGACTTTTTTTTTTTACTTTCTTGAAAAATTTAGTCCAATAAAAAGTTAAATATAAATAGATTTTATATGTGCAAATCACCAAAAGAACTGGTTTGCTTCCAAAACGAAAATTGTATCTGCTAATGAAATTCACTGATGCAGGAGGCTCTTGAGTCAAATATCATGTCTGAATTTTGAGAAGGACTATATAACTTTATGACCAAACATGCTGCTGGTAGCTAGCTAGATAAACTAACCATAATTAGTTTTCATGCTTCATGCTTCATGATATACACTGAGAGCCATCACACCTTTACTGCAATTGAACTCATTAGTTAAATCCTCTAATACACAAGCATCACATAAATTTTTCAACAACAACAACAACAAAAAATCAAATACCGGCAGTCTGAGGGACAAAAGTGCCCATTGAGACATTTGTGACACTATTTCAATATATTATTTATAAAACTTAAAATATTTTCATGCTAAATTTCTATTTTGTTTTGACTTTTCACTTCGAAATGATAGTTCATAACAACTCTTTATAGCATAGGACACAGAATTATTTTTTGCCCCTAAAACCTCTATTGTGGTTAACAGAAATGGCAGTATTATTTCATAAGAAAAGCTCTTAACACTTTGTGAAAGCAATTGAAGAGGTGTGAGCAGTGGCTACATCAGTTTTCTCTTTCAGGGAATAATTGCTCAGTTCACACCTCTTCAATGGTACACACAAAGTCATCAGAATTTCCAAACTTCCCTTTCTCAAGTAAAGCTCAGAAAGGAAAATGATACCGTTTAGAAACCTTATAAATATATAAAAATACTCTTACAAACATTGAAATGTAGGGGAATTTGGATGCAAAATTATATAATTTTCAGTAAAACAAAAAATCTGTTAAGTAGCACAGATTTCTTATTTACATGTTTTATAGATTATCTATTATTTTTCGAATTAAAAAAAAAAAACCTCTGCAATATGTCCTAAAAATCTGTTACTTGATTCCTTATCTGGTTGAGAAGTTCTACTATCCGTGATAAATAAATTGATTAATTGGTAGATCATTCTCAACCTATCCTTACTTCATCAAAATCTAACCATCTACAGGCAACACACAGTTAAAATATTGTAGGTTTTCATCCTAATAGAATTTTCTTAGAACAATTATTCAAGGAAGTAATAAAAAGCAAACAACACTGTATATACCGTAGACATTTGCATACTATAAATATTTCCATAGTAAAAAATGATCTTCAGTTTGTCGTTAATAAATTTTATATTTATTTGCTCATTTATCCTTCTATATTTCTCATCCTAAGAGCTAAAAGTAAATTTCCTTTCTGTTTCATTCAAACTTTGTGTTCCTATTTCTTTTAAAAGTAGAACAAGGCTATGCTTTTGGATCCTGTTCAACTAAGTGTCTTGAGATCAAGAGTATAAATTGTATGCTAAATAATGCATAACTATGCTGCAATTGTGTACAATGAATCAAAATAAATTTTTCTGTCAAATAGAACTAATTAAAATAAATAAATAAAACAAATCCATAACTATTTTTTAAAAACATAAAATTGCCCTTTAAAGAAAGAATACATGATTTGATTTGAACTTGATCTGGTGTATTTTTGTATATTCTTTATACGACTCCTTAAAATTCTCTATTCCTTACTTATTCTTATGTATTAAAATTCTCTCTTCCCTACTTATTATTTTAGATACTTTCTTAAAATTGAGCCATCATTATTGAGAGACACAGATGATTTTTTTCCTTGTGTGGTAAAAAATCCACAATGAATACTGATTATAATTCTAATATGAAGAGATTCATTGATGATAATAATAGTGAATTTAGCTAGCATTTATTAAATATTTATTATTTGAAGGAAACTGCTAAGCTCTTTACGTGTTTTATCACACTTAATTTTACTCAAGTCAATGAAACAGACCAAAATTATCTTCAGTTTACAGATGAGGAAACTGAAGTCTATAGATATTTACTTACTTTTCCTAGTTCACACATATATTAAGTAGAAAACTTTAATTTGAACATATATCTTTGTATTAACAAACAAAAATAACTATTCTGATATCAGGCTATAAGAGCATTTTAAATTTGAGTTAATTCTACACCAAATAATTCTTAGTCCAACAAAAGCCAGAAGCCCTAGCACAAATGTAGGTTGTCAGTGCCAACTTTATTTTTTAATTAAAATGCATAACAATTTTAAATACACATGTATATCCACGTGTATCATTTTTTCTAATGTACCTGTCTAATACGCTTATACCTTTGCGGAGCTTTGTCTACATAGTTTTGTCCAACATATTGAACATATAGGGGCCTACAAATTAATTCACCAACATAGATCATTTACCAAAGTATCAGTAGATGCAAAAGATATCTTTAATTTTAAAAGAACATAAAACACATCTCTGTGATTTTGTGGTAACTTTATGAAAGGTAAGAGGGGAGACATCTGGATCCTTGGAGCTAACATTCATCCTCCACCTGGAGAAGCACTTGCAAATGTTTCTGTACTTGAAAAACAAAGGCCAACTTAAATTTATAAGAAAGTGTAATAACTTTAGATAAAGGAGAGAGAGAGAAAGAGAGAGAGAGCGCGCCTCCAGTAGCTTTGAATATGAAATGGGAAAATTTACTATTCATTAAAAGAAACGGGTCATTCCCAGTGCCTTGAAAGTAGTTTAGCCATAAAGAAAAAATACATACATAAAAGTGCTTTTTCCTTTCACAAAACCTAAGCCAAATGATGCATTCTAAGCATTGGGAAAATTATGGCTAATACAATCTAGAGAAACAAACACAATTTCACTCTCACACTATCAATGCAAAAGAAGAAATTTCTGTGACCTTGTATTATTGTGATAAATTTTAAATATATCTGTTACATCTACTCTTTTTTCTTTACTTTTTTCCTTTATGTATGTATGTATGTATGTATTTATTTATTTTAATTAGGTATATATGACAGCAGAATACCTTTTGACTCATTGAACACAATTGCAGCACAACTTTTCATTTCATAATGTAGTGTCACAACAAATGTGCAGTAAGACGTGTACTAGGGTAATGATGTCCATCTCATTCCACCATCTTTCCTGCCCCCATCCGCCTCCCCCCTTTCTCCCCTTTGTCAAAAGTTCCTTTATTTTTCCCATATGCCCCAACCCCATTATTAATCAGCATCCACTTATCAGAGAGAATATTTGGGCTTTGTTTTTTTGGATTGGCTTACTTCGCTTAGCAACATATTCTCTAACTCCATCCATTTACCTGCCATAATTTTAATCTCTTTTAATGCTGAGTAATATTCTATTGTGTATATATAACACAGTTTCTTTATCCATTTATATAATGAAGGGCATCTGGGTTGGTTTCATACATAGCTCATTTGGTAGAATACTTGCTTCTCTTGCACAAGGCCCTGGGTTCAATCCCCAGCACCACCAAAAAAAAAAAAAACTTTGTTCTGCCTTACAATACCTGAAAAGACCTAACTAGTTTCCTTCCTGGTACCCTCTCCTATTCTCCTTCCACTATTTATCCACAGGGGTCCCGTAAGTCTCCTTGGACATGCCAATCATTCTTCCCAAGAACTCATACTGGCTCTTGCCTAACAATATTTTCCCCTTAATACACTTGTACCTTCCCACTTCACATCTCCTCCTTCAAATCTTTGCTCAAATGCCACCTCTTTTGTAAAGTCTTCTTCTGACTGATTTGTTAAAAAAAAAAAATATTAATGCCTAAACTCCCAGTCTTTCCCAAATTTGTATGATTTTTTTCTTAAAGCACTTATTATTGTTTTACATAATTCACTTTTTTTTCCTGTTAACTGCTATCAGAATCCAAACTCCACAAGGGAGAATTTTATTCACTGATATAAACAAATACTTAAATCAGTGCCTGGAACTTTATGGAAGCTTAGTATCTATATAATGAATGACAGAATAATTGATTGAGTAATTTAATAAATTAATAAAATATTTTAATAAATTAATAATTTAATAATTTAATTAGCAACTTTTAGCATACTCAGTGTGATAAAGTTGATGAGTAGCGATAGATTAAGGCATACCATGAAAATCAAGAGGCTCCAAATGATTGAAAGGTAAAACAAGATATCCATTTCCTCAGTTTTGGGTCTAAAATATATAAGGAGTTCAGTTTTTATGCCTCTAACCACAGAGAGGAATTTCCATTTTCTCTGGTGTTCTTTAACAGCAGGATCATTTTATTTGTGTTTCACAGTGTATAAAGGTTTGGGAGACAGATAGTTAAGGCAAGTGAATTGTGATCCAAATGCTAAGAATTTTTAGGGCTCACATACTCTCTACATCAGATTTTAGTCTTGATATCATAAGATACCCGGTCTGTGTAATCTTGAAATCCAATAAAAGTGAATCCCCCACTCCCCAAAACAAACCTTGTAAACCGTCAGAGCCAACTTTAGACAAGTATTACAGATATACAAATAGTAAAAAAATAAACATTGTTATATGAGATCATTGTCAACTTGGATATAATTTTAAAGAACACAAATAAAATGGGTTGAAATGATAGAACATATGGAAAGGCATACTTGGCTATTGTGAAGTATGTTGTTGCATATATGTTAGCCTGCCTGTTACTGTCCCACACATAGGTCATTGATACTGTCTTCAATAATTCTTTTCCCAGCATTTTAAAATATTTTCTTCAAATTAGATAATTTCTATTGTTCTGTCTTTTTAAGTGTATTCATCATTCATACTTTTTCTCCTATTACCAATATGCTGTTAAGTTCATACAGTGATTTTTTTTAAAGACCGTATTTTTTCAGTTCTACAAATTACATTTAATAATTTCTTATGGCTCAATTTTGCTAGTAAGACTTCCCAATTATGTACTCTTTATGACTGTCTTTTCCTTGAAGTCTTCAAGCAGATTCATAATAGCTACTCTAAAGTACTTCTTCAACATCTAAGTCATCTTGAGTTCTATTCCTATCAACTGCTTTTTTTTTTCTTAACTATATATCACATTTTCTTGCCCTTTATTTTCCTGGTGACTTTTCATTTACAGGGGTTATTGGGGATAATACTTTCTACAGCCTTTAATTCTGTATTGTTCTTTTAAGAAGCTTGATTATTCTTCTGGCAGGCAGGTAAATTATTGGGTGGCCACCAAGAATCTATAGATATTTTGTTTTAGCATTGGATAGTATAGATCTGTGTGAAAACTGTAGTGTTTATCAATTCCAGCTAACTTGACAGAACCTAAATGGTAAAATGTGTCTATACTGCAATCAGCATGAGCTAAATTATTTCCTAGTTGTTTCAGCTTTCTAGTTGTCACTTAGCAGTAACATAGACAGAATGTTTTTATTGACCCAAAATTTATATGTTGAAAATGAGAAAGCAGCTCTTTTCAAACTGAGAAGATACTCTGTTGACACTCCAATCTCAGACTTCCCAATCTCCAGATCTATAATAAATTTATGTTGTTTAAATCACCCAGTGTGTGGTCTTCTGTTATAGCAGTCTGACTGAGA
The DNA here is from genome assembly GCF_048772815.1 of Callospermophilus lateralis. Taxonomy (NCBI): domain Eukaryota; kingdom Metazoa; phylum Chordata; class Mammalia; order Rodentia; family Sciuridae; genus Callospermophilus; species Callospermophilus lateralis. Next base: position 27,317,588 of record NC_135312.1, read on the forward strand.
AACAGGATCCAAATCCATGAAGCTCAAGGTTAGATAAAGATTGTAGGCAACATATTTTAGGACTCCCCTTTTTCTGGATTCTCCCTCATTTTCTGTTATTAAGGTATTCCTGAACTCTCTTCTCTGACATTGCAATAAATAAAAGTTGGTCTTTCTGGTTTTGTTCAAATGGACTGGTCAGCTAACTGGATAATAACTTTGAAAAAATGTTATATAATTTTGAATTCTTTTAAGAGTTCCTTCTTCCAAGATTTGATTATCTTTTAATATCTCCTTCCATTGTATTTTCCCTAGTGACTGGGAAGAGTTCAATAAAAAATTACTACAGTGTTTGAAATTGTTATTTGTAGAAGTATCAGTCCAATGTCATCTACTTTACAACTTCTAAGAATATTCTTGCTAATATTGTAAAAGTAACCACTACCCCTTAGATCATGAACAATAAAATTAGGCTAATTCTTTCAAGAGTATTAGCAGAAATCTTATAATTGTGATGGTAGATATTTATCTAGCAGTATCTCTAGAGATAGATGTTTACCTATATTGCAAGCAATTCTAATATTAAGGAAAAAATTAATAATAAATCAGAAATCATTTTACTTAATTATTACACATATTTCATCAACTTTTTTCTCTACATTTTTTAATGGATCATTCAACTAATCATTGATTAAAATATAACTTTTCTTTACGAAACAAATGAATTAAAAGCTACGAGAATACTGTTTTATGCTACTAATATTTTCTCAAAAGCATATTGGCATATGCAGAAGCTATAGTACAATGAAGGAAAGGTGAAGGGAAGGATCGGATAATAAAAAGAAAAAGGGAAATCAGTAATGTAGAAAAAAGGGATCGTGAGGCAGATTAGAAGGATATATAAGGGGAGGCAATGCAAAATGAATTCTTAAAAATCATGTTATATACATATGTAGATATACCAAATGGAACTTTACCTTAATGTATCTTTAGAAAGAACCAATTAAATATAAATTGATAAGTGAGTAAAGGGAAGTCTAGTAGAGTAGAGGAAGAACAATGGGATTGGGGAAAGAGGAGGGGAAGAAAAAGGGGGGATCACGAACTGAAATGGAATTCCCTGCATATCAGTTGTTGGACCCCTATTACCATGATTAACAAAAAAGCCCAACTTTTTTTATAGTATGTTTTCATTATTTAGTAATTTCATTGTGTACTTCTTAAAAAAAACCTCTGCAATATGTTCTAAAAATCTGTTATTTGATTCCTTATCTGGTTGAGAAGTTCTACTATCGCCTGGCATGTGTGCGGCCCGGGTTTGATCCTCAGCACCACATACAAAAACAAAGATGTTATGCCTGCCAATAACTAAAAATTAAATATTAACATTCTCTCTCTCTACCTCTCTCTGCCTCTCTCTCTCTAAAAAAAAAAAAAGGCCAATTAATTTTCTCTAAAGTGTGCTTCTGCAAAATAATTTCCTTCAATGTTTTTATGAACACAAAAACCATCCTACACACACACACACACACAAAAAGCAGGAATCTTCACTGTAATGACCAAATCCCCATTTAGAAAAACAAAAACACTGAATATAAACATGATTCCACTTATCTTTTTGCTGATTAAATTACTGAGTTATATACTACTCTCTTCAATGCTTGTTAAGATAAATGCTTTACAATGGTACTTCCTGAATGGCCTATTTTATGTACCAAAGGGAGTAAAAATGGGAGGTATATTTGTCTCCTTGAAAAGGTTATGAAACTATTTTGTAAAATTTTCCCTTGGGGGCTTTCTGAAAACAATTGGGCCGATTTTTTTGTCAAAACGCAATGAACAAAACGTATAGAGGACTAGACTCTTTGAATCAGCAGCTGGACTACCTGCGGCCCTCCTTAACAAGTGGGCCAATTCCACCTGGAAGCAGAATGAACACAAGATATAAAAGATCAAAATTGTTTGAACCAGCAGCTGTTCTACCTGCAGCCGTTAATCTTTCCTGGCAATCTGTTACAGATACATTCCTCAGGCTAACAGGACCAAGAACCTTTTGCTGACTGCCATGCCTCTGGGACATGTTCAGTAACAATTCTTTCCACAAGTGTGTGGAATTATCAGCTATACCCTTCAACACAGAGAAATAGCAATTTCTCTTTCAGTTTAGACACAAGGAAGTGAATACCGAGGGCTATCCTCACGAAAGCTATTAGAAACTCATTTATTGTTAAAGCTTTAATTTCACTGGTACTAAATAAATGACAGTCAATATTTAAAATAAAACAATGCCACCAAAGCCTATCACTTTACCCTAAAAACAGACTATATAGCAAATGACAAATATAAACTCATTATGTCTGCCACAGTTCTAAGTGATCTGCAGATATTATCTTATTTAATCAAGGACTCAAAGAGATGAGAATTATAAAGAAGCAAACCAAGGCACTGAGAAGTTACATAGCTGATCCATGGCTGCATAATTCACAGGAAGTTGAACTGAGATGCAGACACATATGGTCTAGAAACAGAAGCTATGTTATTAATAAGAATACAGTGCTTGGAGGGAAATTAACATCCACTAGAAGCATTTTCTTCAAAGAAATATAGACTGAAATATGCATGAATGCTTTGAATTTTAAGCTGTTTAAAAAGTACCATCTAAATATTTACATATTAATGATGGCAATTGAATTCATTTTGTGTTTTGTTTTTCCAAATAGAATAAAGGATTAATAGGATGTTTAAAATAATAAGGAAATAAAATATTTCTTTAACCACATTGAGTGCTTAAGAACTTTATGATAATAAAGGTACAATATGGAATGTACATTTTGACTGTTACTTATTTTTATTTTTTCTGTTTTAAGCAGTTGTTTGCACATAACAGGTGCAGCTAATATAGTGATAATCTAGATTATTCAATTTGCGTTATATATTTGTTTAATCAACTCAGTTACCACAGTCAAGTTCTAGGTAATATTTGGGATGGAAAAACATGGGAGTAATTTTGTTTGAAATCTTAAATATGAATTTAATGAAACATTTACAGGCTTGGAATGATAAAAATTACAAAAGGCTAATGAAAGAAATCAAATAAAATCTACTAACAGAGAAAACCAAGATGTGTATCCATGTGCTGCAATAATGTAGACAAATATGTCAATTTTATCTAACTTGATATGTTAGTTTAATATATAATTCTAATCAAAATCTCAGAATTACTTTTTAGTAGAAATTATCATTAACTTTGATTTCTAGGTAAAAATTAAAATCCTAGAACAGCAAAAATATTCTGAAAAAGAAGAATAAAGTGACGAGAAACTCTCTTCTTTATATTAAGGCTCACACAATAACTATAATAGTAAGATGGTGTGATATAATTCATGGGCAAAAAACAATAAAACAAGCAAAAATTTTTTTAAAAGTCATCTTAAATCTCAGAACTTATACAAATATTAAATCAAAAACACGCATACTTTTATTTGTTTTTATTTATTTTTAATTTGTTTTTAGATATACATGACAGTAGGGTGTACTTTGACATATTATATATGTATGGAGAACAAGCCATTATAATTTTCATTCCATTCTTGTGGTTGAACATGATGTGGAGTTACACTGGCTGTGTATTCATATATGTGAATAGGAAAATTATGTTTGACTCATTCTATTGTCTTTCCTAATTCCATCCTCCTTATTTACTTTAGGAGGTTATGCAGCTCACAGGATGAAATCTAAAAATGAAGTCCTGGTTCAATCATACTTAAAATTATGATTGATCTTTCAATATAATATTAACACAATAACAGAATTTTAAAAGATGCATTCAAATTTCATGGAAAACCTGACAAAAAGACTCAGTTTCAGAAAATTTTATAAAATAGTATATTCCTTACTTTGGTGTAAATGAAAGTTATAAGTAATCAGTAATCTCAGCATAAACCATAAGAATACACAGACCGTAGGAAAACTTGCTTTCTGATGTTTTTTATCTCATCAGATCTCTTTTAATGAACAACAATTGTATTTGGTTAACAACTATTCATACCTGTATAATCTAAAGATCCCACAAGCTGACAGAAGACAATGCTAGATTTGAGCGTGAGCTTAAGCTGAGTTTTCTTATGAATAGGATATGTGGCTTCTGTTCCTTAGTTCTCATTTGGATTATAGGGATAATGATAAAATTTCTCATACAATTATTACTAGTATCTATTAAAATGATATTATATAAAAATATTTATGTCAGATATAAATACAATATACTCAATTAACTAGGATATCCGACCATCCTAGTTTGCCAACATGGTTTTACTCATGAAATTCCTAAATCCAGAAAACCAGGACACCTGGTCACTTTACATGATTCTTACATGCCATATGTGTATTTTTATAATTTGGGGAACACAATTCAAATGTAAAACAGCAAAAACACAGCCAAATACATGCAAATGTAGAAAAGTTATCAATATATAATATCTCAGTTATCCAAAATTTAACTCTCCTAGAATTTCAGAATATCAAGGACCAGAGAGTGAAACTTATTTAAAAAATCAAAATGATTGCCTCAAATTTCATTAAGACTGCTTATGAAGTTTATTCATATATGAAGCAACCAGTCTCAACCTCAAACAATTCTATCAAGTCTGCCAACTAATAGCAGAACAGAAGCAAGAACATAGGATGAAGAAGAGGGGCTGCCATTGACAGTCCACTCAGAATGAATTTTCAGACCTCATTAATGGCCGCAATCTTCTAACAATACTATAAGTTCAAGACTCTCATAAAAATTATTACATTAAAATGTACCTACAGATAGACAGCATTCACACAATTTAAGTTATGAGCTGACATCTGAGAAGACAATAGAAACATGAGCAAATAGGAGCAAGTAGAGAAGAATTTACAGGAAGAACAGTAGAGAGGAAGCAAAGTGAGATTTCCTGCCTTAGGGCACAGCATTAAAAAATACAGAAAACTGACAATATATGGCATTATGGTGACCTTTTCTCTCATATTATTATAAGGGGGCTTTTTCCCCCATTTATCTAACAAGCATTCATTGTCTACCATATTCTAGGAATATAATATCGACAAAGAAGATAATGCCCCTGTGCATTCTAAGATAAAATAATGCTAAACAAATTACATTGACTAAAGACTAAGATAAAACAAACTAATGGGACAAGAATGACCAGGAGGCACTTCATACAGGAGAGCCAAAAGAGCCTTTCCAGAGACATGTCATTTGAACTGAGATTTGAATGTTTAGAAGTTCCCAATCCAAAGAAAGGCAAGGCTAACAGCCCTGCAGAAATACAGTATGTAGTCTATGGATGAAGAAAGAAGCGATTACTGTGATTGGATTTTTCTGAATAAAAGCGGTAGTAGTCTAAAAATGTGGTTTGGACAGGTGGACATATGAGAGATCATGAAGACCATTTAACCACGATAAAACAGCACAAGGTCAGAAGAATGAAAAAAAATCTGACTTAAGTTCATACAGATTTCCTAGGGCTACTGCAACAAAGTAAAACAAATTGTGTGGCTTTAAGCAACAGACATCTATTTTCCCACAATTCTAGGGGTCCAAAGTCTAAGATCAACATGGTGACCAGGCAATGCTCCCTCCAAAGCCATTCAGCAATGATCCTTACTTACTTCCTCCAGTTTCTGATTGCTCACGTATTTCTTGGCATGTCAGTGTATGTCCCCAGTTTCTGCTTCTATCATCTCTTTACCATCACTCTTTGTCTCTGTGTCTTCTTTGAAGAGCATACTGGATTAGGTACCCACTGTGCTCCAGTGTGACCTCATCTTATTTACATATGACATGACCCTGTTTCCAAATAAGGTCCCATTCTGATATACTAGAACATAGGACATCAAGGTACGTTTTGGGGACCACACAGCTCAACCAACAACATGGGTTTGTTACGCTATGGTAAAAAGGAGTTTGTGGAGCAAGAGTGAAAGGAAGCTACTACTATCACCACTGTTTGGAAAAAGATAAATTAGTTTTTGTCCCAAGCTATTAACAATGAAGATTGAGAGAATATGTGGAAGAGGTGGAAGTGAAGGAAACAGGCTTGGTTATTAAGTAAAAGTGGATGAACAAATGACCTTAACAAAATTGAAGAGTACACGGTGGCATTAAATGAAATGTGAAATATTGGAAAACATCAAAGAAAGCCTTTGAAGTGTGGAAGGAAGAGGGTGTTCTTGTGAGTGACAGAGCAGGCTTATGTGTGACATTTTAAGTTGACATACTTCTCAGGTCTTAAAGTGGAGAGATGAAGAGGTAGTTGACATGCTAGTCTTAAACTCAGGGAAGAGATATACAGATGGTTGTTGTAGTTATATATTGATGGTATTCATGGAACTGGAGAGAAACCTCAAGGAACTCAGACCCAATCCAATACACTTTAACAATTTAAAAAGAGATATATTATAGGATTATTTCTGAGGTATATCAGAAAAAAAATAGACTTTCTCAGCAATGTAACTGCTAGCAGATAGAAAAGATAAATAGGATAGAGATGCTGCCTTCAGTGAGATCACATGGTGTGTGTGTGTGTGTGTGTGTGTGTGTATACATGTGTGTGTTATGTATATATTGAGAGAAGATTGTCTTGAAGGTTCTTTCCAGGATAAACGTCCTCTACTATAGAGACATAAATATATACCTAGTGTAAGTATAAATCTATGCAAGTGACTCTGTCTCCATTGGTAATGGGGATGGCAGAAGTTAAAAAAAAAAATCTCTCCAGCAATCCATTCACTCCATTTATTGGGAGGGGACAGCTTATATGGAAAGTCAAATGACACAGTGGAATCTCTTCCTAAAATATAATAGCTGTCTTTCCCAGTGGTAAGCTACTGATATTTATCCTGTCCTTGTATCCACGTGGTTCTTAATATCTGCATATTTGAAATTTTCAGTTACTGGGTAACAGTTCTGATTTGACACACATATCATTTTTGTCATGTAAGTAATGACTCTCATTCCAACCCTTTCCTGCCTCCTACAGGAGAATCCTGAGGGCTTTTCTTCTCAGAGGCTAAGAAAGTTTGAATGAAAATAACATGAGTGACCCTGAACTGTTAATGCACTTAATTTCCAACAATGGCCACTGCTGCTTCGGGGTCAGAAAATCCGGGGTTATCAAATAATTATTTTGAACCTTTGAGATCATGGGCCTTGAAGAGTTTTAATTCTAGTTCCACGCTATGCTATATCATTTTTTAGAGTAGAAAATTTATTATACATATCAAAAGGAGTCCAAGTAGAGATTTCAAAATGTTATAAGCTGTTTATGTTTGAAAAGTGAAAATTCAGTTATTGAAAGGATTTCAAAGTTTATAATATTAATTCCCTGAAGATCTCAAATAGGTATAAAATTTTGTTATCCATTCATTGGAGAAAAAGGCTAAGACAAAACACTCTATATCAATTATGCTGACATTATCTTCAAATAGTCAATTCAGAAAGTTGGCATTTTTTGAGTCACAAGCATTGATTTAACCTATTGTATTTATTAATTTCCAAAGTCCTTCCTGTTTTTCTCTTATCTGACCTTTACCATTCCTCATGTAACACTTCAACCACTCAGTCTGAGCAGAACACCAGAGAACAGGAGTTAATCAGTGTGTTTTGAATGTTAAAAAATTATTATATGTTTATAGCCATATGCAAATATTATTGTACACATTCAGAACATTCCATAGTAACAAAATTAATTCTTTGTTGGCCCTCTGTAGCCACAGGTTCTTAATGTGTGTATATTCCAAGTGCAGATAGAAAATATTAGTTTAAGAATTCCAGAAATTTGAAAAAAAATCTCAATTGCCATGCACCATGGACTACAATAAATCCATGCACATGAAGTGATGTGTACATATACCTTGCCATTGTCTCCAGTCTTTCACAAATCCAGTCTTTCTTCAGCACTTGTTGTTCAAACAGTGCTCACCTGGAGGTTCCTTCATGTACTATTATTTAAGACTGCAATGTTTGTGTCTGTGCTAAACATGTGCAGCCTTTTCTTCTTGTCTTTATTCCCAAAATGATACAACATAACAACTACTTACATACTATTTATGTTGTATTAAATACTGTAAGCAATCTAGAGAAGATTTAGCATAAAGAAGAAGATGTGGATAATTCATGTTCAAATACTATGCAATTTTTTAGAAGGTATTTTAGCATTGCAGACTTTGGTATATACAGCGGGTGGATGGGAACCAATACCTCATAGACACTAAGCCACAACTGTAGTTATTTCTGTTTTCTCAAATGATCTCACCCTCTGCTGTTCTTTTCTTTGGTGTAAACAAGATTAGGAGGTCTGTATGTGATCAACAATTGCCAGGAGCTGAGGTCTAATATAGGTTAATACTGCATGATTCCTGGCATTTCCTCCTCTCTGCTGATATCTTCCACAAAGAGCAAAATATCACCACAATTCTGCTGTTAGTCCAAACCCATACTGCTTTTGCAGCCTCTTACCAGTATTGAAAGGCTTCTGCGTGCTTGCCTCTGATTTGACAAATTGATGTGACCTATCCAGTACCACTGGGCAAGCTACTGCTCTTCCAGCCCATTCTACAGGCAAAACAGCTTGACATTCAACATTGATGGAACCTATCAGAGCCACCTTTTACTGTGGCTATAGCATAATGGCAAAGAACACTTTTGCAGAGCTACTCTCTACCAGAGTTCTGTGGAGGAAGTCATCTCTATACTCTGAGTTTCTAAAATACACAGTCTGTTGCACCCTGCATTCCAGAGCTAAGATCAAGTTCCCTTCCCAGATATTCCCAACACTATTACGTTATGTCTTCCTTATTTCCAATGAAACTTCTCTACCCAAGCCATGAAATTTTTTCTAAGTATGGATGAGAAAATATGGCCCATAAAATAGTAAATATTCTTTTCAAACTCAATTGCTTTCTTTTAAGTAACTTTGAAGTTTAAAATATTATACTACAGGAGATAAAAAAATTATCCATCAATGGATTTGTGCATTGAATTTAAAATATTATACTACAGGAGATAAAAAATTTTTTGATTCAAACTAAAGTGATTTTTAGACATTTTAACACATTATGTTGGGATTCAAAGGGTGATAACTCACCCATTGGTGCTCTGGTGCTCTGCTGGGGCCATGAATGGCTGAAACATCTATGAGGAGGTGATAGAATTAAAGGATGAAGAAAAGGGAAGGTAAGAATCATTGGGGTGAGTAAATCCAGTATTTTAGATCAAACAATTGCTGGCTTCAGGGCCATCTATGGGAAAATAGCAATGGCAGTGTAAGAGGTTCAGAATAATCAATAGAATTACTTGAAGTCATGGTGAGACAACTTCAGAATAGCAGCTGAGATGGGTATAGTTTTTTCTCAATCTATAATTGAGTCCACAAAGTCTATGATAAGATTTGTAGAAAGAAAGAGTAAGGAGTAGATATCTATGAGCACTTGAAATTGGATATTCAAAACTCTTCCAGGATGAAGATACATCCTGAGGAGGAAGTGCTAAGGACAGATACAAAATTTAGTTGAAAATGATTTTAGAAAGTAAAAGTCCACATAAAAAGACGGGAGGTGAAGGAGCCAGGAAATCTTTAAAATCAAGTAACCATTCATTTGTTCACTACAAAAAAGAATATAAAAAGCAAGTGTTTGAAGGTAGAAAAGATATTCTGAGTCACGCTTTTTTCCTAAGCATTTAGGAAAACCAAAATCAAGCAAAATTGAGCAATCAAAAAGTACCAAAATTGTTTGGGATTGAATTGTGGCCTTGTAAATTTCCTACTAACCCTCAGTAACTCAGACTGTGATTTTTGTCTAAAGATAGGGTACTAACAGAAGTAATGAAGCTAAAATGATTAAATTAGGGTGAACCCTAATGCAGTTTGTCTGGTGTTTTACTCAGCTTTTTCACTGCTGTCACCAAAAGACCTGACAAGAATAACATAGATGAGAAAATATTTATTTGGGTCGCATGGTTTCAGAGGTCTCAGTCCATACAGCTGAATCCATCATTCTGGCCTGAGGTGAAGTAGAACATCAGGGCGGAAGCTTGTGAAAGAGGACAACAGCTCAGGACATGACAGTCAGAATGCAGAAAGAGCTCCACTCACCAGAAACAAAATATAAACCCAAAGGCACACCCCAGTGACCTATCTCCTCCAGTCACACCCTACCTGCCTATAGTTATCACCAAGTTAATCCATCAATGGATTCATGCATTGATTAGGTAAAGGCTATTATAACCCAATCATTTCCTCTCTAAAATTTCTTGCATTGTCTCACACACAAGCTTTTGAAGAACAACTCATCTAAACCATAACAACTGGCCTCCTAGTTAAAAAGGGAAATTTGAATATAGACACATGTGGAGAATGCCATGTGAAGACTGAGTCATGATGCCCTAAGCAAGGAAACTATTGGCATCAAGGAGAGAAGCCTACGGCAAATGCTTCCCTACAGCCCTCACTGGAAACACCACTATCGATACTGTGATTTCAAATTCATAGCCTCCAGGACTGTGATAGAACAAATTCCTGCTGTTTAAACCACACGGTTCTTTACCACATCCCAAGAAGCTAACACAAAGATAAGATTCCTTATAAAGTTAACATTGGGGGAGACAATAAAGAGAATAACAATCCCACAGACAATGAAAACGTGTCAGGAAGACATGTCCATGGAAAAAATGAGCATCTTAATCTAATGTCACAATGAGCTAGTAACAATAAGAAATTATTAGATTAAAAAGACTAGATAAGTTGAAATTAAAATGACTCCAATAATACGACTCAAATGACATGTCATGTCTAAAGAGGAATAAATTATAAAAATACAAAATCAATAAAATAATGAATAAGAGGTTAAAATGATGGAAAATGTCAAATATTAACAACAGGCTAAGAATATTCACAGTAGAAAAACTAAAATCCTTAAAGAACAAACCAAAAGCATGGGCACAAATAGTATAATTCAAGAAAACTGTTTTGAAATGAAAAAGAAAGTTTCAGTGAAATGTCTAAACCATTGATAAAAAGAAAAATCATTTGTGCATTTAATTTAAAAAATTAAACAAGGAAATTGACTAATGATTGAAAACTAGATTACCGGTCAGTTCAAAAGCAACAGTTAATGCAAAAAAAAAAAAAAAAAAAAACATAGTGAAGTATCTGGATAACTCAAGGGGAAAAAATGTGAACTGAAAATTTTATATCTGGTAAAACTGAATTTAAATTACAGAGTATAGACATTTATTTTTCAACACACACATACACACACACACATAAAAGAGTGCATACCAATGAACACTTCTTTGGGACCTTATCAGAGGATGAGTTTAATACAAGAAACTATATCATATATACTATATCAAAAGATTTTGAAAATCATGTTAGTGAACATTATTACAGATACTTGGTAGAATGAAGACTAAATGAAGGTTTAAAAAGCTACTTACTCATATGATGCTGACATAGTGAGGTTTTAAAAGTAATAGAAGGGAATGGAGAGAGCAAATAATGTGTTTTGTTACCTGTTCTTAGTGATTATATTGGAGGTTGTAGTATTTGTAAAGATAGACTTCTCTGTGCATAATGTGAGCTCAATTCAATGTGTAATGATAGGATATCTTAAAGTATCCACATGTCCTTAGAACAAAAATCATTAGAATAGAATAAAGAAATACAGATTAATACAAAATGTAAAATTTTAGAACCCAGGCCTAAGAAAATAGCAGAGCAGGTAAAATATACCAAGTCTGAGTGTCCAGCTGGTTGTTTGTTTCACATGAAGAGATAGAAACCCACTACTGTGTCGCAGTGAGCAGGCTGATCAAGCTATCTCTTATGACTTACTTGGGATAGAAGAATTGGAGAAACATCCCATTTTCTTAGCTATTTTAAAACATTAAAAGTTATTGAAAATTATTTTCAAAATCTACTGAGATACTACATGTCTCTGGAGCCACCACTAGTTTGAGAGGTAGGAGTCGACACATGGAGCTTCCAGATAGCAACTTAATTAAATATATACAGAACACTGTGCTGTCCCACATGGTGAATAACTCTCAGCAACACGTCTTAATAAGCTTCCCCAAATAGGATGGCATCTGTTCATCTTCTCTTTTACTTACCAAGGTAAGTAATGAGTCTAACTCTCATTAGGATCTCAGAAAATTTTCCTCCAGGTTACTGAGGCAGATAGTGAACCCATTCTCTTCACCACTTAGTGAAATCTAAGAAAAAAAAATGTTTATAACCATTTGCTCTTCTTCAGGATGAAAGAGAAGAAGGAGGGTAAGTGAGAGGATCACATATATCCCAAGCAAAATTGCAATGCCTATATGAACAAAAAATAAATTATGAATTAAGAAGGACCATCAAACTCAGGGAAAATGTTATTTATTATAATTTAATCATACAATCAGCACTTATACACTAGCAATTTGTCTAAGCATTTTAATTTCATTATTTAAAATATAAAGAATATTATTTGAGAGAGACTTTGTTTCTATTTCTATAAAAGTAGAAAATTGAGGCACAGGAAAGTTAAGTAGCTTTCAGAAGATTTCTCAGCTTATCCCAGGAAAATAATTGGTTCCAAAGACAAGTTGTCAGTCTGCAAAGCAGCAGCTCAGAAACTCACTCAATACCCTGCCCATGTCATACACCAGCTGGAGTCAGGTATTCCCTCTGTATCCTGGCTCTTTGTACCAGCCCTGAAGACGCATTGTGATTATGACGTTTTTGTTACTTCTTTTCTATAGCTTTACTATATTTCCAATTATTATGGAGAAGGAATGTTTCTTCAGAGACCTTGAAGGACTCAGTCTCTTTATTCTATTTTTTTTGATCCCTTATCTAACTGGTAAATCTTGGAAGAAGACTCAGCTCAGATGTGCCTATCAATTCAGGGCATGTCTTTCCTATAAGATGCCTTCCTCATCAATTATACAATGGCAAAATTCTTCCTCTAAGCCTGTTGGGTAAGCTTCCTTTTTGAGTGAACAAACTCTTCACATCCCCAAAATCTGGTCTGAAGGTAAGGAACAATGGGAGACAAGACTGACATTTTATGGAGCAACTTCACTATCAAGGGGTTTATAAGAATCTTTTCCTCCATTACCAATTAACTGCCAAAACATGAGCAAGATAAAAATATTGGAGCCTAAGGTCACTCCTGTTTCTTGTTGCTGTTGTTTATTTATTTGTTTGTTTTTGAGAATACAGTGTAGCTGTGGGTGTAAATAACCCCCAAGAAAACGGCATATGAGTTTTTCTAGGCTTAAGTAAATACAAAGAGGGAGAGCAAAGGTTTATTTGGTCTCAGCAGATGGGAAAGAGATGGATACAGGAACTTGAGTGTATAAGTGCAATAGGCCTGCTAGATTTAGCAATTAAAATAAAAGATGTCCAATTAAAATTTAATTTTAGATAAGCAATGACTATTTTAAATGTATGTATGTTCCTAATATTGGCAACCCCTAAGTGCAGACTACAGACCTTCAGCAGGCTCAGCAAAAATTAAGCATTTAGCAGGTACAAAAGGACCTAGAACTTTAGGACTCCATCTGCCACATTTTAAATTTAAAAAATCTACAGCAAATATGAGCAGCAGGCAGCAGAATTAAAAGTCTTAGTAAACAGGTTAAACTGAGGCAAGGATTTAATTATACAAGCAAGAAAGTCATCCCATTTAGAGTTTGAGACCTTATAGGATAGAAATATAGTTGCTGAATTAAATGGTGAGGAGTGGTTTCCATTTGCACTTTAGAGTCTTACAGAGCCTTACTGGTGATATGACACTTCTAGATCCACTGTCTCAAGTTCTCTTTGCATTCTGGTCCCAGAACGCAACTTCAGGGTTGTTGAATAAGCTGAGATGCTTGTGGCTTGAATACATGCTCCAGAAGCACCCAATACCAAAAGGTCTAGGTGTGTCTCTGGAGGGACTCATTATATAAGAGAAAAGATCCTTTCTCAGAAGGTATTTTTTTAGACCTATTCAATTTATGACAAGATTTCATAGGAAAACTGTAGCACATGACCTTTGAAGGCTTTCTCAGGAAGGAAGGGAGAAATTTTGTTTTGTTTTGTTTTGTTGGAAATTTTAGAGTCTGTATCACAATCCCTCATTGGGAGGGGAAGGGGGACAATTGGAAATAATTGATAGGAAAGAAAAATACTAGAGTTTGAATGTCGTCACTGTCAACTCTGAACTTGGCAAGAAGTCTGCAACTTCTCTAATGTCTCAGGTTTTACTCTGACAGAATAGGCATAAGGATTGTGAGAATGTGGTTCCCTAAGAATGCAAGGGACCCTAACAAGTTGGTAAGTTTAGTAGTTCAGGTAATGACTTTCAGAGGCCAGATAGCTTTCAAATAAGGTTAAAAACAAAGGTTTACTTCACATTTCCTTCTTCATTTATTACCAGTGGTTTTATACCATTTACACAAATAAGGATTCAAATGTGTTTTCAAAACTGCAACTACAGTTCTGGGAACCTAATTGTATAATTGTCCTTGGGATAATTATCCTGGGAGCATAGAATATGTGGTTTGCTGGGTGTGTGCGTGTGCATGTGTGTGTGCATGTGTGTGTGTGTGTGTGTGTGATGTGTGTGTGTGCAGCGTCAACTCACTGCCAGAATATTCTTGCATATCTTATCAACTATTTGAACTATTTCAAATTAAAGCTAAAGAACACTTTGATGTTCAACTATGCAATTGCTGAGACTCTGAAGTGACCACATCATTGCAATGATGAATAGCTTAAACTATAGCTTCTTAAAAAAAAAAAAACTCATTACTTCCATAAATGTACACAATTATGATGTGCCAGTGAAAACTAAATAAATATAATTTTAAAAAAAATATGAACCCTACCCTAGCATTGAGAGTCCTTTAGAAAAACAAAGGGAGAGGATCTATTTTGGTTTTGGTTTTGCTTTTGTTTTGCTGTACTGAGGATCAGACCCAGCTCAAAAAGATGGATTTTAAAGAGAAAATTAACAAATTTAGATTGTAAATGTTTGAGTCAAGGGTAGTAAAACCGAATTCTTTTAGACTTTACTTCTAGACTTAATGTTTCAAGAGAATTCAAATCTTTAAGGTTTCATTTATCTTTGAGATTTGATAATTGGAAAATGTTTAATTAAAAGTCTAGGCACCTCAACGTGGCTGACATTTTATTACTGGATTGATGATCACTTTAATATTAGAGTTCCTTTATGACATTATTTCAACTAACTAAAGAAACTCTAGTAGATTTTATTGGGCAATGTGGCTGAACAAAATTTGTAATAGGAAATAGAATGAAAATTTAATCCTCAGCCTTGGGAACAAAATGACCCTGAAAGAAACTTAACTAAAAGACAAATCTTGCTTATTTCAGAGTTTTCATTAATCTACATTGTTGACAAATGGTCCAAGCAGGAATAGATCTAAAGGAGATGTCTCTGGTCCTCATGAGGTTTGGAGCCATAGCATTTTAATAGATGGTTACCCTAGCTATGCACTACTGGTCAGTTATTGACTTGAGGTTAAGTCTAATAGGTTGAAGGAAAAATAAAAGCAGAAAATGACTCTCTGCCCATACCTTTGCTCCTTGACCTTCCGGAGAAGTGTTGTGGCCTAGGAACATGTGATCATGATCCATTACATAGTCCTTCTAGTATGGCATCTTCTAATGCAGAGACAGACTTTAAAACCATGCTCCTTAGATACTTCAACTTCATTAGTAATAAAGTTAACATTTTACTCTTTCACTACTGATTCTTGTTACAGTTTCCAGGTGGCTCAGAATCTCTAAGCAAGTGGTACGATTTTCTGGGATTTCTCACAACCTCACAAAGGGAATACATGCTGATTATAGAAAGTTTGGACAATACAGAAAAACAATGTTATTTTTTATTTGGGTTGGTTGCTTTTTCCTTACACATTGATAGAATATCTTTAATATTTATAGGTAGCAATCTTTTGTCTAGCTAATACAATTAACTAACAATACATCAAATTGGCAAACCCACTGCCCTATACCTCCTACCTTGCTATCATTTCAAAAGAGCTTTTTCTAAAATTTAAATTCTATTATATCAATTCTCTTCTAGAAATCATGCATTTCAAGTAAGATAAATTAAAGTTCCTTATCCACATAAGGTCTTTCTTTTGTCTGGCCATTACCTATCACTTTAACCTTACTTCTAACATTCTCCAGTTGCCTATCACTACTCTGTAGTCCTCAAATCCATTCACAATGCATCAGTCATTAGAATACGATCATTTTCTCACTGTGCCTAACAACCTTCCAATGCCTCCATCACCTAGTACATAAAACACAAATTCATCAATATAGCCCAAGGTCATCCCATTTAATCCTAGTCTGACTTTGCAGTCCCATTTTCTTCAATGATTGACTTTATGTTTTATGCTCTACCAATATGAAACTATGTAGAGATTTCCCAAGGACACAGTAAAATCTCCTTTTGAGTCTTTGCTCATGTTTTTTTTTTTTCTTTTTCTAAATGCCATCCCTTTTTCTTTCATAGGATTTCTTTTAATTTTGAAGTCTCAACTTGGATGCTCTTTCCTTCCAAACTCTAAAAGAAATGAGAAGAACTTACTGAATGCTGCCAAAATATCCTGTACAGACTTCAGTGATAGCACTTTCCACATTATTTATAATTATCTGTATGAATTTCCCCCACTAGATTTAAATTCCTCAAGGACAATGACTTAATTATATGATTACTTCCCCAATGCCTGAAGAACAGAAAGCACTCAATAATTATATATTGGATTGAACAGTGAATAAATGAAAGAATATAATCTATGATGAGTAGTCACAGAGAATTACAGGAAAATCTTTAAAATGTATCATGCAATTCAAAGACTGTTTGAGTGTAAATTGATATACCATTTTTTGGATGGCAATATATTTCAGGTTTAACACGAAACATCTTTTCCTGGCAATTACATTTTTAGAAACATATCCTATGTAAATAACAAAGCCATAAAGATAGTTTTTGCATGATAATGACAAGTCAATTGTAAACCATTACAGTAGTTAATTTTGTGTGTCAACTGGGCAAGGCCATAGTATCCATTTTTTTGTGTGCAAACACTAGTTTACCTATTGCTGTGGAAAGATTTCTTTAGATGTGACTAACATTTAAATCTGTGGATTCACAATAAATCAAGTTATCCTTCATTATGTGGAGAGGTCTCATCCAGTCAGTTGAAGAACATAAGAGAAAAGACTGGGGTTTCCCAATGGAGCAGAAATGTTGCCACAGACTGTCTAAAACATCAGGTCATCAGATCTTTCCTGACTGCACTCTGCCCTGCAGGTTTGGGGTTTGCCAGACTCCAAAATCACATGAACTAATTCTTTAAAATTATTCTCCCTCTCTTTCTCTCTCTAGATAGGTAGTTAGATAGAGGTAGGTAGGTAGGTAAGTAGATAGATAGATGAGTTTTTGTTTCTTTGAGGGACCCTGACTAATACAACCACCTAAAGAAAAATAAACAAGGAAATGTTTGAATAGATCATGTATTCCAACCCAAAACCCTCATCACTATTATGCCATTTCAAAACATATTTAAGCATATTTGTACGTATTAAAATAGAATAAAAAACTTTCTGTTGGTGTATAACATCAGTATTTTAAAAATCTGTTAATGTGTACATATAGATATATAAAAATCATCAATAGATAATAATCAACTCTGAATACACAGATTGTAAATGTTGTCATTTTTGTCAATATATTTTTTGATTTTTTAGTGTTCTTTCTTATTGTAAAATATTAATATATTTACTTTTTAGAAGCATAAGATATTTCCTTCCTGTCTCAAATTACCTTCTTCCTTTTCTGTAAATTTGTTTTACTGGAATAATAGTCACCCCTCTTTCTCTCTTCACTTGTATTTGACAACATGTAACCATATTCTGGGAATTCAGTTTATGAATCATCATTTCTCAGAAGGCTTTTCTGATTCACCCTTTCCAAGTAGAACACTTTGCTACTTCCTCTGAATCACCATAGAACCTTGAAAAAAAATGCAAAAATATCCAAAATAATATGCCTGTCGTCTACGCTTTGTTTTTGAGATAGTTTTTTAAATTTTAATTTATCATGATTTACTCTTTCAACAAATACATTACGCTGTATGGCAGCCACTTTTCTAATACCGGTAAATGAGCAGTCAAGAAAATCACAAAAATATGTGTCCTCGTGTAGTTTATCTTTTACTAAGAGGACAGTGAAGCAAAGAAATAAGTCAAATATACTAAAAGTTTTGTCTCATGTTTCAGATTCTCCAGTGTACTCTTCTTTGGTGCTTTTGACTACAAACTACTGAGGCTTCTCTGCTCAATTTTGTATATTTTATATCCAGGATATTTGCTACCCTTTCTAGATCATTCAAACCATCATAATTCTTCTAGTACCTTAAAACTGCAGGTATGAACCTCCTGCTCTGTATCTCCATTCTTCCAAGTATCATGTCCGCTTTTCTTCCCTAGCTAGACTTATTAGTAACTTTTGTCCCTTTAGCAATCTTATTTATGTGCCTTTAAATGTCCAACTACAACTCCTATACTTCCATATTCTGGCCCTCTTTGGCTCTACCAGAATCTACAGAACATTGGACTCGTGGATTTGATTGTCACTTCTTATTTGCCTCATGCCCTCACTTCCCTCCTTAGTCAGTTGTTAGAATCATTTTCATACATCACCATCTTTCTCCCCTGCCCCTTATTGACATATTCACTTGAATAAAACATAACACTGATCAAATTTAACATTTTCCTATTGATAGACCCAACCTGATCTTTTCTTAAAATCGGGCATCTCCCCACAAAACCATGAAAAGATAATTTCGGCTTTACTATAAATTACTGCAAATTCTGAACTGCTTGGAATGCCTGCTCGTGCCTTGAACTCACCCATGCCTGGCTCTCTGACCAAATAGCAGCCCTCTCTGAAACTTAGTGACACCTCATAAATATTGGCCTTCCCTGGCCAGACAACGACCCTCTCTGAGGCTCTAATGGTCCTCATAAATTCTGATGTTGGGGCCAACAAAAAATGTAAACTACCATTAGTGTGATGCTTGTCAGAGTTCTGTTATCTGTAACCCCCCTTTGTGTAACATTCTGGGCTATAAAGCTGGGCTGCAGGAAAGCTGGGATGCTGTCTTGTTCCCACCATTTTGGGAGGGAGAGGCAGCCTGGCCGGTCGAAATAATAAGCTTCCTTTAATTTGATTTTAATTGGAGTCAGTGGTATTTTCTTGCGTCCTGGTCTAACACCTATCTCTAAACCAACTTTAGACAAGTAGCCCTATAACTGAATGGGTCTCAAGGAAAAATATATTTTTTAAACAGTGGTGTTATTCTCACTTTAATGTCATTATCACTAACCTCAAGTGGTCCTTAACACTTTCTGGAAAAAAAAAAAATATATATATATATGAATTTTCCTCTTCCATGATTCTGCTCTTCTGAATGACTACATCATACCTTCCTGTTCATTCATTTCTCTACCCATGTGATTCCTTTCTTATTCTTAGCTCTGCCTTTATTTCAGTTTTTGTGAT
Organism: Callospermophilus lateralis; assembly: GCF_048772815.1. NCBI lineage: Eukaryota > Metazoa > Chordata > Mammalia > Rodentia > Sciuridae > Callospermophilus > Callospermophilus lateralis. The sequence goes on from NC_135312.1 coordinate 27,337,196, forward strand.
CAAAGAACAATCGATTCAGAGGAAATTTTTTAAAAATCACCCTCTCACACATTCATCTCCACCCATGCATCCGTGACAGTTTCATCCAATTCTATGCAGGGTCCCTGTATAATTCTAGCTAATGCAACCACTTCGCTTCTCCAACTAGTTTCTATTCCCTTTTGCCTCATGAAGAACATTGCACTAAATAAAGTCCCTCATTTGTCAGTTCCAATTTCCCCCTCATTATTTGATCACTCCTATCAATATACAAAAATGGTATTTATTTCCCCACCTTAAAAAGAAACCATCTCTCAACTCTTGCTTCAAAATCGAGTATTACAACATTGCTCTTCTTCTTATAATAAACTCCTCAGAAAGATATTTCCTTTTCCATTTTCTTTCAAGACCATTCCAAGTAACAGTTTGTTCCCACTCCTCCAGCAAAACTTTGCCTTTAAATTTGACCAATGCCACTCATAATGGAAAACCCAGAGGTCAGTTTAAGTTCTTCTGATCTATGTCACCAACATTTCAACCACCTGTTCATTCCCTATTCCTTTCTGCATTTCCCTCATTTGGCTCCTAATTGTTCATTTATGTAATTTTCTTCCCATATGTTGGATATGCCTTTTTTCTCTCCTTTGCCAGTTCCTTCCACTTTTCCTATCTCTAAACATCAACATGTAAAGCTGGCAGGCATGGTGGCACAAACCTGTAATTCCAGGGACTCTGGAGGCTGCAGCAGGAGAGACTGCAAGTTGAAGGTTAGCTGTGCAAGTTAGCAAGACCCTGTCTCAAATAAAATGTAGCTCAGTGGTAGGATGTCCTTCTATTCCAGCCCAAGTGCCACAAAAAAATTAAAATGAAAAATGAAAAAAAAATTTGAAAAATCTAAAACCACGTTCTTATTTCTGTACTATATTCTCTATATATATTCCCAGATAACCCTATGCCTTGAATACAGTTTACTAAATTTACCAAATTTCTATTTATTTTCATCACATTCTTCTCACTACAACTTCACAGCTACACAATCAGATGTCCACTTGAAAGAGTAAAGAGATGTCTCAATTTTAATCTCTCTTAAGCTGAATCACTAGCAAAAGTTAACTATCATCTGCCAACAGATAATAAGGACTGAGAACAGGAATGTACAGCAATCCCAAGTAAACACTGAAGCTGAGACCAAGTTGTAATGGATTCTAAGAAAGAAAATTAAAAAAAAAATAAGATCTACCACACTCAAATTCCTAGACTGGTTGAAGAGTGGAACTAAATCACTAAGGTGATATTTCAAATGCAAACATTATGCAAATGTTGGGCAAGCATCCATAGGAGCAGCTCTTTGTAAATGCTGTACCTTACTTTGAGTAAGTAAGTTATAGATCCTGTGCTGTGTTTATGCAAACATAGCAGATGGTTATGCAAATGAAGTACATGTACTAAATCTCAGCAGTAAATTTAATTAATTATGAACTTATGAGATGGAATAATTTCAAGATACTTTCCATTTAAGAATGGTTTGGAAGATAGTCTGAAACATTTCTGCAAAGTCTACATGGTTATAAGCTAATGGGCATTATAAAGACTTAGAGTGCTTTCTTAAGGCATCTTATTTGTTATAGGTGTAATTAAGTTTAAATTGCTGACATATCTTTCTGAATATAAATCATAGTAAGGTCTCAGGAAGATAGGCAATGGCATCAAATATTTTCACAGCACAATGGAATCATTTCATAATTATTTTTCTTTAGAACACGTTCATGAGCATCACACATCCTTCAGAAACCTCAAACAGACTGAACTTGGGTCAAACTTCCTATAGAATTCAGTTATAGGGAGATATTAAAATGAGAATTACTGAGTAGTATGCTGGTTTGAGTTTCCATAGAGACAGAGAGGGTTTTTAAATTCCTGTTTTTATCTTTATGTGTTTGTTTGTTGTTTGAAGCAGAATAAAATTTCAAAGGCTACTAAATAAAGGATTCGGTACAGCTGGGTGCTAGTCCTATAGATGCCACTGTTGGAATGATTCATAACAGTCCCTTAGCTTCCCTGGGTCTCATTCTTTATACCTCTAAAATGAGCAATAGAATTGGAAATGTATTTATTAGGGTATAATGTTTTTAAGATGATATTTACACGATTAGCATTCTTCCTAGCTGCAAGATTACATGAATTATTACTCAAACACATTTTTATTTTCATTTGCATGAGATGTGATTGAATTTTAAAAAATATATCTTCCCTTTCAATGAACAGATATATTATAATCTTAGGTTATCTCTATATTAAAAGAAAAAAATCTGTGAAAATTTTAAAAATGTAACAACTAGCAGATATTACAAACAATAGGACAATATTCCATTTTAAACCATAATGAATTTTTCACATAGGAGTTTTCAGGTTCAAAACTGCTCTATTCTATGGATATAAGATCTTTAGTTCAACACGTTCAAAATAAAATATAAATAACTTTGCATTTTCCCAACTTGGGAAAAATAGAAAACATGTGTTTTAAGAGCATAAAGCCTGTCATTTTTGTAAGATTTTCTGATATTGAATGCTGCTGTGTGCAACAGTATTTTGTCTCCCCCTCTCTACAATGTGCCACTAAAAGGCAAGCTGATTATGCTGTCTGACATTGAGAAAGCTGTCTTTCTGTCTCAGTATTAAGTTCAAGTAACTTACCCTTAAGAAAATTATTCAGTGTAAAAAAGTAGAAACATGAAAACTAAGTTAAAAAAGTACTATGTCAATTTTTAAATCTTTTTAGTATAAAAATTTAAATCATGTCAAAATTTTAAAACATTAAGGGGACAAAGTGTTTTAGGAAGAGTTAGAGTAGAGTTTGTTATGTTCCAAGTTGAAGAAACAATCAGGCACTAGCAAAAAAAAAAAAAAAAAAATGTGACTCAGTTACAAGGACAGTGTCATGGGATTACTGAATGTGGCTATGCAAAAGTACATGTCCTTGGTCTAACAGTCCACCTTAACAAGACCTCTCTCAATTAATCAGATTAAGACTTAGGATGGTATTTCTATGTTTCACTTCCAGTGAATAAATTAATAACTAGAATTCCCTGGATGATAAATACTTTAGGATTAGGGTTCTCACATACTTTATTTACAGTTTGATGCATAAAATCTTCTGGAGTGCTGATAACATAAGGGCTGTTTATGATCAGCTTGAAAAAGCCCATAATACACATCTTGACTATCTTAGTAACATTTAAAATGAATTAGATTTGTCAATTATCATAGAATATCTTAATACTCTTAAATACTAATTTTACACTTTGTCTATTACATAATCCAAACAAGAGAATATATTTCTGTTTTGCTAAATATGAAAACTTTAAAAAATTATCATGGCTAGTAAAATATAGAATATATACACATATAGGTACACACACACACAGACACACACATACACAAATATACTATAGATATAATCCACCAAATTTAAACATCCTCATTTCAGATAATTTTCCATGCTTTCTCTAATTATGTATTAATAGACATAATTTTATTTAGTTAAACTCAAATTAATTTTTCTATTTAAATAGAAAAATTATTACATAAATTATTACATAAATTTTCTTCACATAGAAATATCATGTTTCCCAAATTAAGTCTTAAGCTTTTTATATTTGTGGATTTTCTTGGGAGTGTACTTTTATATCTGTTTAGATCTCTCCCCAAATGATTTCACTGTGGTCCCTGAATTAATTTTATCAAGTTGCCATTATAAAACACCACAAACTTAGTGGCTTAAGCCTAAATTTACTTTCCTACAGTTGGGGAGGCCAGAAGCCTAAAGTCAAGGTGCCATCATGGTTGGTGTCCATGAGGCCTGTCTTCCTGGCTCAGAACAGTTGTTGTCTTCTCTTTGTGTCTTCACATGTCTTTCATCTGTACATGTGTGGAGAGGGTGATACCTGATGTCTTCATATCAGGACTCCACTCCTATTAGATTACAAGCTCCTTCTTATGACTAATTTAATCTTTATTACCTCCTGAATGATCCTATGTCCAAATATAATCACATGGGTTAGGACAACAATAGACAAACTTGGGGGGACATGATTGCCCATTAACAATCTCCAATGGTAAACTTTTAAAAATGTTATTAATCTTTCTTTTAAATTTGATAGAGCTTCATATGTAATATTTCTAGATTAAAAATATAAAAACATAAGAATTATGAATTTTTTTCCTAAATTCAATAATGTTAAGAGTATGTAAATGTGTCTACTAACAAGGATAAAAGATAAAATTTGTGAAGCCACTCACTTTAGGCTTCACAACTTTAATAAGGGTTTAATAAATCAGATATCAGCCTTTTCCTAAAGTTTTCATGTAATATCATAAAACTGATATTTCTTTCTCATCAGATTATAAAATCCTGAAATTCTGAGAGGACTCAGACTCTACTTTCTGTTTTCAAAAGATAAATACCCTAAACAAATATGCAGTGCACATAAAATATGCTGACACTAGGGAGAGAAGATATGTTGACAGTACTGATTTCAGGGTCTGAGAAAATTAAATTTTATATTTAACTTGTCATGTGAAGTACTTCAAGTCCTCTGAGAAAAAATTAAAGTACACTAACACATACTTATGAAATATATTTGCATACACACACACACACACACACACACACACATACACACGCACACACAGAGTTATATGCCAGACTCAGTGGTGCAAGCCTGTCACCCCAGTGGCTTGGGAAGCTGAGGCAGGAGGATTACTAGTTCAAAGGCAGCCTCCAAAATTTAGCAAGGGCCCAAATAACTTAGGGAAAACCTTTTTCTAAATAAAATATTTTTAAAAGGGCTGGGGACGTAGCTCACTGGTTACGTGCCATTGGGTTCAATTCCTGGTACAAAAACAAAAACAAAAAAAGTTAATTTTCTCGCATGTGCATTTATTTTTTTATAAATGGTTATTTGGTGTGACACTGGTCATCTTCTTCTCTTTCTTATAACATGAAAATTATTTCCTTGGATTAAGAATTTCAGCATTTATCTTTTCCAGTGTTTTTAAAGGTTTCAAATCTATGTCTTAGTAAGTTAATTCCCCGTATTTCCAAAGCATTTCTTAAAATTTGTGTATTTATTCTTCAGAGTTGAGAATGAAAAGTCAACTTTTGTATACCCTTCATTTAATGTGAGGAATGTAGCAAGGGGTGTGTTTCCCAAAGCAATTTCACTTATCTTCCCACACACATATTGGTAATATTCTAAAAATGTCATCCAAGAATTTTTTGGTCTGTTGTTTAATGTAGCTTCTAATTTTTTATTATAGCAAATATTAGCAGCAAAACTTTTTGGCTTTTAATATGTGCCAAAATATATGTATGTGAATAGGTGCACGTGCACACATACACACACACGCACACGCACACACACACATACATATACATATATACACCTACATGTATAAACTTTATCTCTTACAGACATTCATGGTTTATATGTTATTACTTTTCTCATTTTGTGTTTGGGGAAACTTCAGTTCACACATCACAAATAATGTGTTTCAATGCAACCTAAATAATAAGAGTACAACAGGTCAATGAATTATAACAGTCTGGCTCAAGAACCATAGTGTGTATCTCTTGAATCCTATCTTTCATGTTTGCTGCCTGCTTTTTCCTTGAATTTTTGCAGAAATCAGCCATGTGCAAAAGGGATCTGACAGCACCAGCCACAGCTATACATGGCACTTCTTCCTTTGTGATATAAGGATTTCCTATCAATAGTATTAGGAATCCTATGGGAATGCACTCAGACTATTTAATGAATGTCATTATAAGTGACATAGATGACAACAATGATATAAGAAATAGGAGTCAAGATTTGGGAAGGCTCTGATTAAGCTACCCCTGCTACCTTTGAAGCAAATACAGTATGACTTAAGGATGAACTCAGTTTTGTTTAAAATGAATAGTTCAGAATCTAGAATAAGCAGTATTTTTTTTAAAAAAAAAGCAATATAATTAGTAGGGTAAAAGATTAGATAAAATGTAATCATATACAATGATAAAATCTAATAATTTACTTTAAAAGGGGGAAGACTGAATGAGAGTAGAAACAAAAATAATAAATTCAACAAATGGAAAACAGTAAGGCAGACTTCAGAATAAAGAAAATGACCAGAGATAAATATAAACATTGCATAATGATAAAGAACTCATCCTCAAGAAAGACATAGTGTTATGGTTTAGATATTTGGGATATTTGGTGTCCCCAAAAGACTCATGTGATAAAATTCAAGAAAGTTTAGAGGTGAAATGATTGGATTGTGATAGTTTTGACCCAATCAATGCATTTATCCCCTGATAGGGATTGTCGGGGTGGTAACTATAGACAAAGAGGAGGTAGGTCATTGGGGTATTCCCTTTGGGGTATATATTTTGTCACTGGTGACAGAAGAAATCTCTCTCTCTCTCTCTCTCTCTCTCTCTCTCTCTCTCTGCTTCCTGGTGTACATGTCCTAACTCATCTTCCTCCCCCACATTCTTCTGAGATGATGTCCTGTCTTTCCTAGGGTCCTGAGGAACGGAATTGGCCATCTATGGACTATGAGCACCAAAAAAAACTTTTCCCACTCTAAAATTGTTCTTCTCAGGTCTTTGGTCATAGTAACACAAAAGCTGAATAAAACACGTGGGAATTCTAAGAGTGCATTCACACAACAGAACATTCAAATACATGAGACAAAAACAGCATAGTTAGAAGTTGACAAATCTACTTTTACATATAGGCTTCTGTATCCCTCTTTAAGTCACTGATAAATAAAGTAGGCAAAAATAAAGTAGGCAAAAAAAAATAATGTTTAAGGATGACCTGAAAAATACTATAAATCAATGTAATCTAATTGACATTTATAGAGTATGCCATCCAACACCACAGAATACATATTCTTTTTGCAAACTCTTTACAAATTTAAAAGAATAGAAATTATACAAATCATGTGTTCAAACCTCAACGGAATCAAAGTCAAAATTAATAATAGAAAGTTACAAAAGGAATTACAAACAATTTATGTACATACTTTCTCCTCAAGGATGTGAAGCATAATTTTCTATTCCTTAAGAGTAGAATGTCCTTAATCATTTACTTTCAAATAGTCCAGCACATCAATTGGGGTAAAAGTGACTTTCTAATAAGTGTATCTAAAAAATACTTCCTTGGCCATATGAGCAAAGTTAACATTAACAATAAGTCATGCTGATAGTGTGTACCCCTGATATGTCATGATAAGAATGGCACTTACTCTATGGCCAAATACCCTGCATTTAGTCCTAAGTAAAATAAAATACCTGACCAGTTCTCAAAATTGCAAAGATATCACCACAAATGAAGCCTGAGAAAACATCAAAACCAAGAAGAGGAGCCTTAGAAAATATTACTAGTAAATATGTGCATCCTAGATATGATTTTAAATTAGGGAAATGATGTTAGGTAAAAACTGAGAAAATCTGGATAAAGTTTGGAGTATAGATAGTAATGACATCCATATTGATTGTAGTGAGGAATGTAGCATACTAATATCAAATGCTGTTAATAAAAGGAAGAGTCTGTGGAGTTTATGAAAACTCTGTTTACTGTTTTTATTATCTGAAAATGTACAACAGTTCTAAAACAAATGACCAGGCAAAAAAAAATATAATGTTCTTCATGAAGAAATAGAATATATCTGAGGTTATACATATGCCAATGTCCCTGGACTGATCATTGTGCTTGGTATACATGCACTGAAATGTTACACTTACCATATGAATATGTGCAACTACTATATGTTGCTTCAAAATAAAAATATACTTTAATAAGATATTTAATATTTTTAAAGAGGAAAAAAGGCCAAATGCAGTGGCACCTACTTGTAATCTTAGGTGCTCAGGAGACTGAGGCAGGAGGATTGCAAATTTGAGGCCAGCCTGGTCAACTTGGTGAGACCCTACCTCAAAAAAAAAAAAAATTAAAAGTTCTCGGGGATGGAGCTCAGTGGTAAACTGCCCTGGGTTCAATCCTTAGTACTAAAAAAAAAAAGATGATTACAAGAACAAATTTCTCTAGTCATCCAGTCACCAAGAAGAAATGAGATCAACTCACAGTTCCAGTTTGGGAGTTGATGGACTATTCAGTAAATTTTCTTGACAAAAACAACAACAGAATCAGACCAGTATCACCAAACACTGACTTGTAATTTCACAATAAGAACCTATTTTATAGAGATATTGCTTAGTTCATACTTCAACACATCTTCAGTAATTTGAAAATCACCTATGTAATGATGTTTAATGATTTTTTATTACACTAGTGTGTCAGTGCATGTTCAGAGATGGACATATAGTTCAACAAATTAATATAGGAAGAAAAAGATTTGAGATTTTAATTACATTTGCAAAAGCCCTTCATTTTTGTGTATTCTGCTGTTTAGAAGCAAGTCACAGATTCTTTCACACTCAGGGGAAAGGGACTCTATTAGGCATGAACACCAGTGTGTGGGCATCATGAGAGCAACTCTTGGGCCTGCCCATGTACCAGGTAATAATAAGTTGTAGATATTGTTTAAAACCTACTTATTTCTAGAATAAATGGAATAAACAGATAAGCACTAGATGTCTGACTCTACTAGTATTATTAAGATCCTAATGCTGAGCCCAAACTTGTAAAAAGTGGATGTGATTATACCAGATTTATCAATAAATGATTTCTATGAAACCTTGCATGTATTTTCTTATACTCTTTCAACTTGGAACATACTAGAATTAGCTCCTGAAGGAAATTATTCTGTCTGCAAATCCATCTACTTTCTTACTAAGTTCTCCAGACACTGTTTAAATTTTATCTAATGTTTTGCCTTTTTTCCCCCAAATTATATTTCCCACTTTCCACCTGACTTCAGAATTCAACTCTTTATAACAGCACTTAAATATTTATAAATCTTAAGCTATAGAGTTCCTTTCAAAACTACTACAAAATCGAGAAGTAGAACAGAAAATCTAGGGATAATTGCAAAAACAAATATGTTAACGTGTTGAATTCTGAAAAGCATAAATAAATTTTGACAAAATGTGATTTTCAGGCCCTGTTCCCAAATTATGGCAGGTATGTTTTTTATAACACTCTGAAATCTATTTTGAAAATGACACAGAAAAAAATTAATAGTGACAGTATCAGAATCTCTCTATCTTACGTTAAAATTTTGCCCTCTATTTGAGGGTCGGAATTTCATAGTTGGCATGCCTTCCTTCCCATGGTACAGAATAAGGAGCACAAGAGGGGAAGTGGATCTGGCATTCATGGAGAGTAAACTACACATAGCCAGTTTCTATACGTTTTAAAAATGCTTTCATTTCATCACTTCACTTTATTAAATGTATTAGTTGTAGGTAAAGAGGAATATTCTGACGTGTTGGATTTCTCAAGTACATTTCATAATCTTTAAATTTTTAAATCTTAGATCAACGTTTGACAAAACAATAAGATAAAGCCCTCAGTTTTCAGTGTCCATTAAATTTACTCAGTTTTAAAATGTTTTATTGCTTTCAAATTGGATTTTAAAATACAAATATTAGTCTACATGTGCACAAATACACATGTACATGTCCATCCCAGGTTATAGACACAAGGAAATTTTGAAATATTTTGTCATAGGGAGAAGGAAGATAAGAGATATCAACTGTGGTATAGAGAGCATACACTAAGAAAAACATTCAATTGGTAATTTGAAGAGTAAATATTAGGAAGTTTGTTCAGTTGACCTGGAGAAAGTAAACATAGGTACAGAGCATTGCTCCTCTTGTCAAATCATGATAATTAGTGCTATTTCCATCAAATGGCAACATTATAAATAATACAATGGCACTATCAACTCATGATAGTATGTGTCAGCAAGGGTATATCCACCAAGAAGGGTCAATTCTTTTTGGTTTCCATGGAGATAAGTATGGATTACAGTAGGAGGTTTTATTTTCATTATTTTGTTTTTCTCCTTAAGTAACTCAGCATTCATCTTCCAACAAAAGCCTTAGTAAATTTTCCATTGGTAATTTGTGATTTTTTGTTTCAATTTAAACTTGTATTAACTGAGATGTGAAGAACACAGAAAAGGAAATTAATTTTCCCCAAGATTTCTACTTGGCTGTAGTAGAGTAAGTGTAAAATTACCCAATCCAACCTGCATTGCTATTACCAATTTCTCAAGTTGATATTCAAAGATAGAAGAATGTGATCATATTCCAGCCTTTTATCTTATAAATTTCCACCTAAAATGACCTATTGCTGGCTTGTCAATGATCTATATTTCCTGGCCCCCTGCATTTTGGTTTATAGTGATGATCAGAAAGATTTTTTGCACTTACCAAAAAAATCCACCAGTCAAATCTATGCATTATTTGAAAAATGATCTCACACTAATATGTTATAACCACCTAGCTTGTGTTACTTACATTCTTCCTGTGGGCTTTCAAAGTACCCAATGTAATTTTTTCTGTAGTAATCATACCTATAAAATCATATCTTTTCCTTCCTAGATTATAATTTGGCAATTTTTATTATATTTTAAAGTATGTAATTGAATGAATATTTACAGTCTGGTTTTGAACAGAAATGTAATACTCCAGCTTATCTGGTCTATAAAGAATATTTTCCCAATGATTCCTTACCTTTTTTTTTTACATTTATTTTATCTCTTACAGAATAAGAATAAACTGCCATTGGTATCTCAGCCATTGATGCCTGTTACTTCATTACATGCAGCGTATTTATTAAAATTCTCATTAAAATAAGCCCTCTTTGTATCTCCAAGAAACATCTTCTAGAGATGTTTCTTTTCAAAAATCAAAATTTTAGCTTTATCTCACATTGTGTTTTCAGTTCTGTATTGAGAAAGCAGAATATCAACAACTCACTTTTCCCACATAGTAACTGTGATGATCCAACCAATGAGACAGACTAACTAAAAGTATTTACAAAAAGTTGATACTACTCAAATACCAAGAGTTCCTCTCCCTGACACTCTATGCGACTGGGTATGGTGGCACACCCTGTTATCCCAGCAAGTCAGGAAACTCGCAAGTTCAAGTTCAAGCAAGGCCAGTGAGGACCTAACAACTTAGCAAGTGCTGTCTGAAAATAAAAAGTAAAATGTGCTGGGGATGTAGCTCTATGGTAAATGCCCCTGAGTTTAATTCCCAATACCCCCCCCAAAAAAAATGTAAAACAAGTTAAGGAGCATTAATATGTGGATTTAATTTCTCCAAATGTTCAAGCAAAATTTTTAAAATTATTATAATTTTTGTGTTTATTAATAACATACCATTTAAGAATAGTGAAATTAAATTGCAGAATTTGAATTTATCCTCAGAATTTGAATTTATCCTCTCATTCACCATGAGAGCTGGGCATGGTGTCACATGCCCGTAATCCCAGTGGCTAGGAAGCCTGAGGCAGGAGGACCACAAGTTCAAGCCAGCCTCAGCAAAAGCAGGGTGCTACAAAGCAACTCAGTAAGACCCTTTCTCTAAATAAAATACAAAATAGGAATGAGGATGTGGCTCAGTGGTCAAGTTCCCCTGAGTTTAATCCTGGGTACCTCCCACCCCCCCAAAAAAAATTCACGATGAGTAAGGCTTTATATTCAAACAGGGTATTCTATTTTTCAAATTCCACAATTGTAATATGTTAGGTTTCTTATACGATCTCATTTCAGAACCTCTGAAGGTTAAATTCTGAGGTTAGGCAGAGATGCCTTCGAGGAATTTAAAAATATCATACTGTATTTACATTTTGAAACCTTCTGGAGATAAATTTTACACAATTAACAAGGGATTCCAAGAAGACCCAAAGACATAGTTTCAATAACAGGGGAAAAGGTCTCAGAAGGCCAGGACATTGTCCCCATAGTCTGATCTATTTGATCTCCTCATGCCTCTAACTGTAGTTTAAAGGCTAAGCCCAGGTGTTTAAGAAGGAGCTTGGGGACATTGTCCACATCCCTTTAATCCATGTTGAGATACAGGGAACTACACAATACTCCCAGCCTTTCTATTTCTAGGGTCTGATGACTGAAGGGACTCATAAAACTTTCCACAGTCTTTTGCATGTAAGATTTTAATAATGCAAAGGATATGGTAGCACAGGAGGATGAAAGCAAAAGGAGGCATCAAGAGGCCTAAGACTTCCTGGAACTCCCCAGGCTCCTGCTCTCAGTCACACAGAATGGATGCCAGCTTCTGATTTTGAACCAAGAATGTATGTGCAAAAATCTTGGTTTTGATGGAGATGCAGGTTCCCAGTGGGATTATTTTTATTTTCTTTCAGGCATGTCATCTTGTAAGCCTGAACATATGCTTTATTTCATAAGAGAATAATACTTACCATCTCTGGCCATGTACTCCTAATCAAGTGTAATGTGTCTTTCATTCTAACTAACAGCATGGTTAATCAAAGCTGGATTTTGTAAAATGAGACTTAGGGAGCAACTTCATGAATCACATTCTCTATTCATAAATTTCTTTAAATTATATAGCCACAGTCTCCCGCAAGTTCACCCCTTGTGCTTAAAAATCTTGGACCATTGTCCTCGAACTAGTTCCATTTCCATATGAGGAATAAGTTACATTATCTTTTGGATCCATGAGCATGTTCTTTTCCATCTTGTTTCTCTAAGATGGTGCTGATTAAGTTTTTTGGTGATTTTTTAAAGTTTTTCACCCTTTTTTCTTTTTCTTTTTTTTCTTTTTAAGTTCAGATTTTATCCACTATCTTTTCCCTTCTAAGGGGCCAATATAGGCCCACAATTCTGTCATTCTTTAAAAACAGATTTGACTTGTCATAGGAATTCTCTACCTATAATTAGTCAAGGATCTTTTCAATTCTTATATTCTTCTTCTTTTATATTTAGATTATTTTAGATTTTTCATTCATTGTGTATTTATCCAACAAACATATTAAGAGATGGTTAAGGTATAGCATGAGAATGTATTTATATATTTTAAATGTTTATTGACCTAAAATGTTGAGTTCCCCACTTACAGACACTTTAATAAACATAAAGGGCATGTGACAACCACAGAAAATAAGAGCACACAAACACTGGGGATCAAAGAGTCATATGTATACTGCTTCCCAGAATCTCTTCCCAATTTTAAAAACATTCTTTACCTTTTGATTCTGAACTACCAGGAAATGTGTGAAAATTTTTGGCCTCATGAGAGTCGAAGAAAAAGTCTTCAGTTATGTTTGTTTGTTTGTTTGTTTTATTGTACTAGCCATATGGTCAAGCTAATCTGTGTAACTGGTAAAATCACAATAACATTGATCTACATATCTCTATACTACATAGTCAACCTACTTCTATATGACCAGCCAGAAATTTTCAACTTTATACAGAATATTATAACTCCCTAACTAGCCCATATTACCTTATTCTTATTTAAGAACATCAACACATTTTCTGGCATCACAAAATGCAGCCATAGGACTGTACTCCTCCAGCTGTAAGACGACTCCATCTTACCTACCCTGCCTCTCTACTACTTGTTCCTTGGGGAGATGGGAGTGGCTCATAGAATTGGTGAATTCTTTTTTTTTAATGTATATTTTTTAATTATAGTAGACACAATACCTTTATTTTATTTATTTATTTTTATGTGGTACTGAGGATTGAATCCAGGGCCTTACACGTGCTAGGTATGTGCTCTACCACTGAGCCACGACCCCAGCCCCAGAATTGGTGAATTCCTTCCTGAGAACTGGTAATGAGCATCCCCACCAGACCACCTTTCCTTTCTAGGAAACAGTTACCAGCAGAAAGTGTGTCACCTGCTCCAGATTTTTATGCTCTGATTTTGAACACTCAGGACTCCAACCTGGGAAGGCTTGTGATGGTACACAGCTTCTTCCAACCTTGTGGTCAGGTAGTAGGACACTGAAGTTCAGTGGTGAGACACTGTTGGAGTAGCACATTTGCCTTATATTCACGAGCTTCCTCTTTATTGGTAATAAACATTTACATGTTGATTTTTACTACCTGACCATTTTCATTTGTTTGTTATAAATGGATTTTGAACCTCAATGAAGAAAAGAGAAGTACCATCTACAGAATTTCTTGAAATCCAGAAGGGTGATGCATTTTCATATGTTAATTAATTTCAATCTGTCGCCTTCGCTGTATTGTATTTTGCCCCTTCTGCTTATCCTTGTGTCTCTAATTGTTATAAAAGTGCAATTTCCATGCATGTGGTGATTATGGCTCTCTTATCCTGCCATCAGTGCGTCATCCTCTTAGCAGCCAGCAACTATACTTAACTAACCTGAATTACTACTCTCTTTCTTAAGAAAATATCATTCATTTAAAATATTTGTTATGACCAACAAGATTGTTGGAGTCACAGCATAATTGGCAAGTAGACTCCCAATATGTCTCCAAATCACATTATCATCAACTCTTTGTTCAGTTGTGTTGTGGTGGTGGTGGTGGATGTTGTTATTTTGGGTTCAAATGAAGATACAACCATTGGACAAATAATTGAATCAAATTTAAACCCACATTTATCAATAAGAATGCCTTAACGTTTGTAAAACTGAATATAATGCAAGTTTTCCAATGCATTTTCAAATTCATTTGTAACCTGTTATCATCATAAAGATACATGGGTGTATAATTTAAATCATATTTATTTACTAATCTTCATTATTTTACAGCATTACTGGTTTTAATAATTAACCTACATAGGTTGCATTTTTATGTATTTTTTATAATTAATTATGAAAAAATCAGTAGTAGATTAATGAAATAAATATATTGCTAAAAATTGTTTTTTGCCCTATCGTAACCCAATTTCATTATTCAAATGAATCTATCAAGAGTACCATAAAAATGAGTAATTCCTCTGAATGTAACACAAACAGAGTGGCACGCCATTTTCAACTCCACTGAACTAATGAGGTATCTTACAGAACTGGTCACTAGAGACCCGTGAAGAGGGTCAAGGTCATTGTGATCATTGTTTGACAAGGCAGAAAGCTGAAGGGGGTTTGTTTATTTTCATAGACCACACTTTAAGCTTTAGACCTGCTTTGTTTCTCGACTCTCAGCTGTGCTCCTTCTCCTCTACAAAGCCTCTTATGTATTTCCTTGGGAAATAAATAAATGAGACCTAAGAAGTGATTCTTAGCAATTATCTCCACATGACCCTATTTCCCCGCCCCCAGGCATTCTTGATCACACAGCAGCTTCCTTCCTGTCATTTTTCCCACAGATATATATTATACCAACACTTTCACTTAGGAGACAAACTGTAAATTACCATAAGCATAAGTAAGCGTGAATTTTAAGAAATCAAAAAATAAGTTTTTAAAGTATGAAACTGGCTGTTGTTTCAAAGTATAATTAATTGTATGTGGTAAACCAAGGAACATTATTTATCAAAGAAGCGATCAAATATTTGTAGAACTTTTCAGATGCATACTGACCTTCAATACTTGTGTTCTTAAGACACATAACATTTTCAAATAATTTAGCAAAATGCAACTTTCACAGAGGAAAATCAACGAACATAGCCTCTCCCTTTAATCTTTGCTTTCTTTCCTACTGTGGAAATCTAGGAAAATTACAAAGAATCTCAAAAGTTCCTTCCCCTGTGTTCTTTTTCCCCCTACTTGTTCAGATGGGAAACAATAAAGACTTTCTGATCTCTTTCCCCAGTGTTTATAGAGGAAAACCTCTTGATCCCCCTTAGAGTTCCAGCATCAAAGGCTTTTCCTTATAAGAAAGCAACAAAACTGGATAGAGACCATATATATGAAAATAATTCTCAGTATTAGGACAATAATGCTTCAAAAAATTATTTCAGTTTGTTCTCCTCCTCACTAATGTTTTCCTTTATGACATGAAACTTTAGAAACTACTCCAATACCCTGTTCTGTTTGCAGAGAAGTATCCTTAAAAAAAAAATATGGTCTACTGTAGATATTTGTAATTCTTCACACAATTTTCTTTGTGCATATATTCCTGTTAGTTTTCATCTCCATTGTGTGCTTGAAACTGTTCTTGTCAAGGACAGTTACAACATCCACACTGCAATCTACTATCATTTTTGTGCTTTGGGTCACTCAGGATGGCAACAGAAATAGATAACGAGTTCAAATAAGACTGAACAAAAATATAATTCAAGGAAAGTTGAATACGATTATATTTCAAGAAAGGTTGAAAGCAACGTTTATTTACAAAATGTTGGATAGTTCTGGAGAAACTACAGGTATAATATAAAATTCATTCTAAGACTGTTATTAACCCTAATCCTGAAATGATGAAGACAGGATGCATTCAATAATCAGAAAGGAATGAGGAAAGAAGAGAGGGCCACCAAGAGAAGATCTGTGTCTTCCTGTAGAGGTATATGATAGCCCAAGAAATCTTCAAGAAGCTAGCAGAATAGAAACCTGGACTTTACCCTTTGCTTGTCATTAGCTTTTTCCAGGAGATTCCAACTAGCTGAAGCAATTATTCCACATATCTCGGCCTTTGTGTAAATAAGAGAAGGATGGAGAGCAGGTTTGGAGTTGAAACAGAAGACATTGTGCACATATTCCTTCATCACAGTTAAATTCACCAGAGCATTAGACATGGTAGGCCACTTGCTGCTTCCTGAAACACTTTTCTTTCTTGTCTCCCATGCCATCATTGCCTCCTAGATTTCTGCTTAAGTCACTAGCTTCTCCATTTTCTGGTCTACTCAAACTGTGAATGTTATAGCATTCCAGGAGTAGATTGTAGGCTTTGCCTCTCCATACATCTCCATACAACCTCATCTTAAAAACTAAAATGCTGGTGATTATCAATTTCTGGTGTCAGTCTAGAACTCCTCACCAAATTTCAAAATTGATTGAACCAGGTTCTCGATGTCTACACTAAATGAATGTTTAAAAGGAAATCTTAAATTTAACACAGAAAATATAGAACCACCACCTTCTTTCCTCTCAGCCCTGACAAAATTAGCTTTTTTAAAATTTCTTCTGTCTATAAATAGAACCATCATCTACCTACTTGCCCAAACCAAAAATGCAGTCTCATCCTTAATTGCTTCTTTTTTCTCAGGCACTGCAACCAATCCTTGAAAAGCTCCTATAGAGTCTACCTCCAAAACATCCCTCAGTTATCTCCTTCCCTACCTAAGTCACCATTTTCCACATAGATTTCAGAACTAGCTGCAAAATAGAGTTCTCTTTTTGCTTTCTCTGTTCTACCATACTCTCTATATAGATTTCTGGGATGTCTGGAATGACCCTTGCAAAATAAATATCAGATTATGTCACATCTTTCTCTTTGTAAGTGGACACAAATCTGAATGTTGTATTGTGGTCAAATATCCCTGTGTGATTTGCTGCCTGCTTGGCTCTTTGACCTAATCTATCCTTCTCCCAATGATTCTTTATTCTCTTGCTTCACAGGCCTATCCATTCTTTCTTTGTTAATGGTGCATATGATACACATTTATACACAATAGTGGGTTTCATTCTAGCATATTTGTACAGATGGGAAACAATAAAGACTTTCTGATTTGTTTGACAAGGCAGAAAGCTGAAGGGGGTTTGTTTATTTTCATAGACTACACATACAACATAACTTTTTCAATTTTACACTCTGTATCTCTCTTTCCCCTCCTTTCCTTTCCCAGTTCTCTTTCCCCACCTAGATGATTCCTTTCTACTTTCTGGACTTTTTTTTTCCTCTCTAGCTTGCACATATGAGAGAAAACATACAATACTTCTCTTTCTGAGTCTGGCTTATTTCAATTATTTTCTCTTCCCTTTTTTTTTTTTCCTTCACCTGAATGGACTACACTATCATCCCTGTAGGTCTTGCTCTAGGACATTTTCATTCATACATCTACTCAGATGTACCTCTTCAGGAAGGTCTACTCTGATTTCCTAATCTATATTACCCTTAAGACATATTGCTGTATTGTCTTTCTGATATTTATAAGTTTCATCAATTTTCCCATTCATATACTTTTGTGTCCTCAAATATAAGTTCAGTGATATTGTGGATCTTATATAACTTGCTCACAACTATAATCATATGGAATAAAGTTTGGCTCATAGAAAATATTTATTTTACTTGATAGATGAACAAATGCACTGATTTAAATACCTGATATGCTCCTGGAAAAGAAGAAAATGTGTAAAATCTTGAGAGGGAAGAAAAGTGGATATAGAAGGATTCTTTACAAAGTAGGAAAGGATCATTAAAGATAGACTTTTGATCTTCATGAGGGCCTAAGAATGAGGACTCAGAAGAAAACACATCCTGAGACAGCTGTTGCGGATCACTGTATAAACAGAAATCCTGAAGCCATCAGAAGCCAAAACTAAGCAGAAACTTTTTAGGGTTTTTCCTTGTTTATAAGGTCACAATTTGGAAAATTCCAAACACTTTAGAAAAGTTCAGAGTCCTCTGCTGCATCCCAGATGTCATGCAGCAAAAAAAAAAAAAGGTTCCCAGAAAAGCACCTGAGAACTGTTGAACATGCCATATGATAGGGCTTGCAGAGCTGAATCAGTAGTGTCAAAAAAACAAATGAAGTGAGATTACTAAGAAATGGAGCCCACAGACATAAAATCATAGTTTTTTTTTTCTTGCCAGTGCAAGAATTTATTTATTTTTTAATTTTTACTGGGACATTACAATTATGCATAATAGTCAAATTTGTTGTTACATATTTGTACTTGTATACAATATAACAATATAATTGAATCAATTTCATTCCCTAGTACATCTTTTTCCCTCCTCCTACTTCCATTCTTCTATCTTGCTTGTTTTCTTTCTATTTTCATAAGATACCCAACATTTTTTTGTTTGTCTTGAGTTTCCATAAGAGAGAGAAAACATGGATCTTGAATTTCTCAGACAAACCATCAATTTTATCACCTAAAGAGTTCATCAGTGGGTGTCAGCACCTCCTCTAAAGAGCAGGATTATCCACTGATCAGTCCTAGAAACTCAATGATCAAAGAAGTCCAGGCATTTCTTATCTGAGACAGGAAAAGGTAATGAAACTCATACAAATTTAAGGGATTTTTTTTTAACCTGTTGTGATGAGAATATATGATCTGTGGTTGCAGAAAACACTCCACTTTCTTAGTTGTTGTAGTCTTGGACTCATATTACCAATCAAATTCATAGACACAATAGCTTCTTTTCCTCCACTGAATTTTCTTAGCTTAAGACATTAGACAAGATAGGTAACTACATAGATTTTATAGCAACTGCAGAAAAACAGTTTCAGAGTCTGAAAAATCTCAAAAAATAATTCAGTCTTTCAGATGGTCACAAATGATAATGATTAGGTATGCTTAACCTTAGTTCAGAGAAAACATCAGCTCTAGTTTTATTTTAGTTTCACTACTAAGGAGTGCACTTAGGAACACGTGACTAGCCCCTATCCTGTGGTTTAGCTACACATCATCAATAGCACTAGTCAATACTGGTATTGCAATAAAAGCATTTGAGCTGGAATACAACATTATCAACCAGATTCTCATTAACCCTGGAAACTGTAGCTTCCTGTGAAGTCCTTGAGTTCATGTTACAAAGGTTATTTGACCAAAGGTAAAGTATTTGAGCATTTCAAAAGATATGTGAGAAGGAAAGTAAGAAATCTGAATCTTACATAACTTCCCTATATACATATCTGCCTACACCACAATGAATCTCCACATGATGTACAACCATAAGACTGGCAACGTAACTAGAATAAGATACTCCGTGTTTGTATAAATATGTAAAAATATACTCTACTATCATGTATAACTAAAAAGAACACATTAAAAAAATCAGATGTTAATTCTCCTCATTAGTTCACCTCCTGTTCTATAGGTGAGATGAGTCCTGAGAGTTAGATAATTAATTTAGAACTCAATTTTAAAAGTCACTATTAAAACATACAATATGATAATATGTATAAAGTCTTTGCATGATTCAGAGAAAATAATTACACAATTGTAAATGAAATTGTAAACCAAATGAGGAATGACCATATATTTGTAAAGAGAAACTGCTTAGGAATATAACTTGAATCACATTTATTCAGATTATATACAAAGCTGGAAGGAAGGAAGTGGGGGGAAGGAAGGAAGCAAGGGAAGGAAGAAGACAGTGAGGAGGAAGAAAATTATCCTTCAGATAACTCTTATTCAATTCACAAGTCCAATAAATAAACTAAAATAAACACTCTTCCAGAGATGCCTGCAGCCTAAGATATAGCCCTTGCTGCCTATATGAAACCATAAGCCATGTTTTGTTTTACCTCTCAATTTGAAATGCTGTCCCCTTGTGTGAAAGGGGGTGAAATTGTAGATGAGGTGGTAATAATATATCCTATATATAATTGCATATTACATATAATTATTGAAGAAATTCAATAATTCAAAATCTGGTGTCTGGAACATCTTTGACACTTTTTCAATGTTCACTTAACATTTTCCTTGAAAATGCTAATGCAATCCTCTTGTTATTGTTAGTATTATTTTTTTCCAAAACAAAATATCTTTCTTCATTCCCTGATCATATTTATACCATTAGTCAAATATTCAGCTAATTGCTACAAGAATATTCTCATGTCAGGTCAAAACAGAAAGAAGTGCCCTGAGATATTTTTATTTATTAATCTGATTTTTGTTCTATAAAATCATGCTTATAGCAGCACAATTCACAATAGCCAAACTATGGAACCAGCTCAGGTGTTCCTGGACAGATGAATGGATAAGAAAAAATGTGGTATGTATACTCAATGGAGTTTTATTCAGCCATAAATAAAAACGAAATTATGTCAGTTGCAGAAAATGGATGAAACTAGATATCATTATGTTAAGTGAAATAAGTCATACTCAGAAGATGAAAGGTTATTTTGTTTTCTTTCTCTCATATGGATAAGCTAGAGAGATAAAAAGGGGTGGATTTCATGGAAATTAAAGTGAGATCAGTAGAGTAAAGGGACCAAGAGGTGAAAGGTGAGGAGAGAAGGAGAATATCCTAGGAAGTACATATTGGCCAAATTATATTGTTATACTATATACATGAACAAATATCATCATTATGTACAACTATAATACACCAATAAAAAATGTGGAAAAAATAAAATCACATTTTTTTAAAAAAAATACAAAGCAAGATCTTTTCTTGGTATTTATAAACACAATAACATTTTTTCAATCAAATTGGTAAAAGAGAGCTACAGATCTATTAGACAATGAGTTGGAGATCTGAGAGTCAGAAATGATGAGGCTTGCTTTATTTGTTTGTAATTTTCTTGGATAGGAATATTTCTGTTCTAATTGGGAAAAAATTAACTGAATGACAAAGAATTGCTCTGATGATCATTTCTGTATGTTGCAAATTCCCCAAATGCCATCCCAAACATGAATGCACTTTAAAATTTATGCTAAAGAAACGTTTTTTTCTGAGTTTAAGATGTGCTTTGTTATTCTCAAAGTGTCAGATTTGTTTTATCTTATTATTAGGACTTTTTTTCCAGTTTCACTATGATCATCTTCTATTGTTACCCATTTGCCCTATCCAAACTTGTAACATGTTGGTACATTTTATTATTTAGAAAAATTATGATCATCAAGCAAACAAATTGCATCCTAGCACTAAAAACCAATGTTATCCTGTGAAAGAAGTTGCTTTATTCCTCTAAAGAGAACAACATGTCATGTATAATGAAGTGTAAATCCCATTTGGGTCATAGTTTCAGATGTAAAGAGATGTGAAGAGACAAAAAGTGAGACGAACATCAGGAAGTCCTTGTGTATCCTTTCATCTTCCAGCCTGTCAAAAACATGGAAGTTTGTACTGAACACAATGTCTGTAATTACAGCACTAGTTGCCAAAAAGAGTTACTGTGACTGTTAAAAAGATAATTACAGCTGCTTTACAATTCAAATCTATGTTCAGTTACCTTGTGAAATCCAAATGAATGCTAATCTGACCTTATGTTTCCAAAAGGCACTATAGTTTTTAGCACTTTTCAATTTTTTTTTACTACTAAGGGTGACAAATACTTTCACATCTTCAAAATGGTTACACATAAAACAAGCACTTCAACTACCACCCTGAAAACACTAAAGATTTTTAACAACCATAAAATTTATCTCTGAAGCACTTAACATTTTCAGCTACTTCTGATATGACTATTTACACAAATTTGGGCATGTTTCCGTGAGGATCTAGACAGATGGCACACTGAAACTGGGCAACTCAAGATGGTTTAATGAGGGTGGTATTCCCAAGGGAGAATGTAGGAAACTAGCAAGGAAAGTACAATTCCCGGGGCTGGCAAGAGCCTTTTCTACCTGTAGGTCATAAAGCAGGTTCACTGGGAACTGGTTACCAACTTGCTGAGTCTGATAAGACACAAAAACTTGATACATGAAGTGGTTTATTACTTGCAATAGGCAGTGAGGGACAATAGAAACCTAGGGTACATGAGGAACCAGTCTCCCCAGGGCCATCTACCTGGAGCAGATGGAGTCTTATCTGCATGGACCCCATTTTCATCCCAGCTGAGAGACCCTGGAAAGTTGTTGATCTTTGTCTTTATTCCCTGGGGGAGCTATGTGGCACTCTGGTCAAAGCACTGAAGGACATCTGATATAGAAGGGACAGCTACAGAGCATGGGTTGTTATGGCCAGCTCCTCATTATCTCAGAATGCGATATTCCCAGCATATTCTACAGTTATTCTTGAGAACTACCTGTAAGAAAAGGGACAACTGGGTCAGTCCAAGGACACTCATAGAATTTTCCTGCAGATAAATAAACATGAATGTGATACAAGGATAAGAACAAGAGCTGTTTGGAGAAAGCCACCTAATTGAAGTATGATCTCCAAAACAGAGATACACTCAATGCCCTATGGATCAGCAGAGAGTCAAGAAAATATATACCCTGAGTTTTCTCACCTTTGACTTTTTTTTTTTTTTTTTTTTGATACCAGGGATGGAACCCAGAGGTGATTAACCACTGAACCACATCCCAATCCCTTTTTTTTATATTTTATTTGGAGACAGGGTCTCTCTAAGTTGCTAAGGCCTTGCTATGTTCCTGAGGATGGCTTTGAACTCTTGATCCTCCTGCTTCAGCCTCCTGAGCTGTTGGGATTATAGACCTGCAGTGTCCAGTGACATCTCCTTCATGCCAAATTCATTAAGAAGCCATAAGGAAAGGATACAGATTGATACAATCTATAGATAACAACTTTCTCAGGCATAGAGCAAACAGGAAGAGGAAGAATGGAACTAGAGCTAGGAAAATAAAATATATATGGCAATATATATAATTTTGAAACAACTTTCAAGTAAGATATTGCAATATATGATCTTCTACAGTACCTTTGTTTGTTTGTTTGTTTTGGAACTGGAAATAGAGCTTGGGTCCTCTGCCACTGTGCTACCTTCCAACTGACCCCCATTTTTATTTTTATTTTTTATTTATTTATTTAGAGACAGAGTCTCAATGAGTTGCTGAGATTGACCTCAAACTTATGATCCTCTTGACTCAGCCCAGAGAGGCATTGGAATTATAGGCATGAGCCACCCCACCAAACCTTCTATAGTATCATAATCCCCCCACATTACCGATATACTTCAAAACTTCTCTGGCTAGTTTACAAAAGGAACACTTTCCTCTTCCATTTAAAAATATAATTCACAAATACTACCTTATGCAATACCCCAATCAACTGGAAGGTGGTGGACAACATTAATACACAGTAACTCAGAGAATTTAAATATGGTTCTCTGGGCCATACAGCTAAGAAGCAAATGAAAAGTTAGTGGAAAGGTAAAAACCATAAACGGAATGTTGGTTGTATTGCTCTTACTCTGTGCCAGATGATGTTGCAAGCACTTTAAGTGTATGGATTCATTCCATCCAGGCACACCATGTGAATTGCACATTACTGTTACTATCTTCATTTCACTGATTACTAAATTCAATCAGAGTTGGTAAGCTCATTGCTGAGATCACACTACTAGTGTCAGGATTTATCCTCAAACAATTTGGTGTCAAACTCTGTGTATTTGTTCAGAATTTTCATCAGTAGTATACATTTGCTGACTGTTTTATGCAGGAAGTAAACAACATCACAGAAAATAAGTACAATGTTTGGATTCAAATGTTGTCTGTAAAATAAATTTTAAAAATAGATATATGTCAGTATGGAGTGAATGGGTTTTTTTCTAAATTGAATGTATATTAAATTTTATATATCCTATCAAGGGACCATTTAGAGATAATGTCAATAGAATAGAGTTTTGTCACAAGATAATGATCTCCTGCTGCTACATAAACATGAATGTGAAGCCAAGTTGTTTATTTTCAAAGCAGGGAAAATCAATTCGGGAATTATGTTCTATAACAGTGATTTTACTTCTATTATACAAAATGATGCATGTTGATTTAATAATTTTGCTTGATGGATGTTTGAGAGGGAAGTGACAGATGTTCCCTGCACCATTGCAAGCCAGAGGCTTTCTGATGGGTTTAGAAAATATACCTGTGGTATGTTTTGCCTAATCAGAAAAAGTCATCCATAAAAGTGATGAGGTTGCACTCCTGTTGTAATCTGCACCTTTATGAATGAGATGATTTATGACCTATTATGGTTGCTGTGGTTTTTAACTTTAATCAGGGAATAGTGGTCAACCGTGCAGCCATAAGGTCTAAGAGAGCAGGATATATATATATACTTAAAAATGTGAACTGACAGCGAAACAACTGCAGAAAGGTCTATTGCACTTGGTAATGATCATGACTCAACTTTCATTTCAACCCCAGATGGAATTGTGGAGCAGTTGTTTACTTGGGTCTGAAATAGGAAAACATTTCAAAGTTTCATGTGGCCTAGAGAGTACCCAAACCACTAACTCCCCCAAAGAAATAATAATACACATTTTTTGAGAATATATTAAATGACACCTACATTTTAATATTTGTGACTATTTTCAGAGTGGTTTCTAGATATTTATTCATTATTCATTTCATGTTCATTGCCACCTGGAGAGTTAGATAGTTCTATACTGATTAGCTGAGTAAAACAAGAAACAAAAAGGGAATGAAAAAGAAATTCAATAAAAGCATTAAGTGTTCTGATTCTAACTCCCTATACTTTTGTCCAATTATAACATAAAGCCCTTGGTCCTTGAAAAAAATTATTTTCTTTATAATAATATATGACTAGCCAGAGTTTGTCCTTTTTTGAACAACTGGGAAATTCCCTAAAATCAGAATGTACAATTTCCAATGCATTACAAAGCTAAGGCACAAAACTAACGAAGTTAGTGCAGATGGTTTTCAAATACCTGGTTATCAATGCTTTATAAAACACAATAACTTTTGACTCAGTAGTCAGTAATTAATAAGCAAGTTATATAACTTTTGTTTACAAATTTATTTTTTAAGGCATCACTCAGATCCACGGTTAACAGCATCAGTGTTTCTAAGAGATGACCAATAAGTAACAAGTGTTTTCCCTACCCAAATTCTTAACAACTGAGGAATGACACAAGAAAGCTGCCAGATAGGAATCAAATATT
The DNA here is from genome assembly GCF_048772815.1 of Callospermophilus lateralis. NCBI lineage: Eukaryota > Metazoa > Chordata > Mammalia > Rodentia > Sciuridae > Callospermophilus > Callospermophilus lateralis. Next base: position 27,362,802 of record NC_135312.1, read on the forward strand.
CTCTGACAGGGCTGATGCATGGTGTGGTTTGTGTATGTAAGAAATGAGCCTTCTTGACACCAAAGCACAGATTTTTTCAGATAAGCTCACCAACCAAAGCAGTATAAGAAGAGTATAAGCCATGGTAGGTGGGAATTATCTCCTTTTAGACAAGAAGGGGGTGAACAGAGGAGAATGTGTAAAGAGGGTTCTTCTTGGTTCACCCTAAGGGACAAGAAAAGGAAACACTGGGCTGCAGAAGGCTGTATTTCTCCTTCCAAACTCACTTACTTAAGATACAATTCACTTCAACTCCTCTTAAGTAGAGTAAGTGCAGAGGAGGCAGAAATACAGAATTGCTGTGCTGTTGGAATTTCTTTCAAGGAAGAAAACATCATTTTCATAATTCCTCACTCATTTCTATTAATATTCTCTGTGCCAGAAGGGAGTTATTCATGCTTCTTTAATTCTATATAAAAAATCTGTTTTGCTGCAAATCAAATCATTCCAAATATTAGTGGCTTAAATCAATAAAACAATAATTTACTATTTCTTACCATTCTCTGTGTTGTCTGGGCAGATTTGCTCAATAGTACTTGGTGAATCACTCAAGCTGGATGAGCTTGAATGGAAGCTCAAAGGAAGCCTCTCACATATCTGGAGCCTGGGTGCTCACACTGCCTTTGTTCTCCTCCACTTGGTCTCTGTCTGTGTGATGACTCAGCCTCCAAAACCACTTAACATGGTCTCCTGCTGCTGTAGAAAATGTGGATTTCTTCTTCACAATATGGCAACCAGATAGTAAGAGAGCAAAGTGGACTTTTAATAGCTTAACCCAGAACTACTTGTATAATCTCACTTCTACCATATTCTACCCCATTCTGCTGATCAAGTCAAGCCATAGATCCAAATGCAGAGAAAACAGTCTCCACCTCTTCATGGGAAGATACACGGAGATGGCGGCAACATTTGGCAGCCAAACCTGAAGACAAAGTTATTGCAAAACCCAAGGGAATTTTTCCCATGATTCCCTTTGTTGACTAACCCTCCTCCCATCCCAGTAAAAAAGAATTTGCCATCACTAACAATACATTGCCTCTGATCCCTCTGCTCCCAGGCTTTCCTTCCCTGCCTCCTTTTGATTTATCTTCTAAGTTAAATATCTTTGATCTGTAAGGCTGGAAGGTGGATGCTGGATCAAGGATCTGCTCATTGGGAACAATCCGTTAGTCCCTTTCCCTTATCTAAGGCATGCAGCATTCCTTCTCAGATTTTTGCATGTTATCCACTTTCAGCTGATTGTAACTTACTAGTCTCAATAGCATCTTTAGAGAGGCAAACAAAAATAATTTATTCAAATACATTACATAATCTTTTTAGGTAATATGTACGAGTGAATACAATTTTTATGCGAAAGTTTATTGGGAGATAGTTTGAAATTATACAATTTTAACATTTTCAGCTTAAGATTATATTGTGATAGCAATACCTTCTTTAAGATAAACAGTAACTTCAAAGTATTTCATTAATGGATTCAAGTCGGGAGCCATTATGTGAACAGAATTCTGGTGTTTAGAACATTGTATTCCCTACAGAAAGACAGTCTCCTTGAACAGTTGACATCCACACTGAGTGCCTGTGGCAGGTATTATTTTTCAATCCTCCATAACTCTGAAGTCCACAATTATTTTTTTAGCAAAATTAATAAGTCAGTTGGCACACACACACACACACACAAAAAAAAAAAAAAAAAAAAAAAAGCAGAGCCCCTGAAAGGAAAACAATACAAATAGTGACAATAACAACAAATAAACAAATACTGAAGTCTCTGATAGCTAAATTTTTCTTGACTATGGATTGAATAATAATAGGCTATGTGGTGAATCTGATCCGCAGCTTGACAGTAATACTGTATTTGTTTCTAGGAAAGGCAGAAAATTCTAATGGGAAGAAAATGCTGAAGTGAACAATTTTGAATTCCACAGGCTGTTCCTCTGATGCCTGTCCCAGATTCTTGGTGCTAAATCATTTCTTCTCTATTTTTAAAGATTTCAACTACTGGCCTATAACCTCAACCTTAGAGCTTGATATCATTGTTCTCATTGTTTGCAATATCCAGGACCTGTGCAAAGAAAAAATTCAGGGGCAAGTATCTTCTGTTTTATGACTCTCTCTATTAGTTTCCTGGGGTTGCCATCACAAAGTCCCACCAACTGAGTCACTGAAGCAACCAAAATATATTGTCTCACTGTTCTGGAAGCTGTAAGTCAGAAATCAAGATGTCATCAGGGTTAGTTTCTTCTACGACTGTAATGGAGAAACCGTTCCAGGAGTATCTCTGAGGTTCTGATGGCCTCAGGGATTGGCTTGGAGATGATTTTCCTTCTCCCTGTATCTTCATTGTTTTCACTCTGTGTATGTGTGTCTTCCTCTGTGTCTAAATGTATTCCTTCTGTAAATACAATGTTCATATTGGATTAGGGACCATCCTAGTAATCTAACCTTGATTATGTAAAAGCCTATGAGGATGGCCTTAGGCCTGAGCCTAAGCAACTCCATTTTAAAATCTCCAGTCTGAAACCTGCAGTCTCACCAGGCACACTCACAGAGCTCTCCAGTACGGCCTCAAACAAGTTGCTTCCCCTCACCCTGATAAACACAGTGAAGCCGCTGGCAAGCTGTCCTCACCTGATAAGAGGGAAAGGCAAGAAGATCAGGGTGGAGACCACCAGGCCAGATGTTTCTGACCCCCGGATAAGGATTGAAAGGGGGAATCAAAAGCCCCCAAAATTAGTATAAATAATAGAGCTGATGAATAGGGATTTAGCCAGCCGAAACAAGGATGCACTTGATCTAGAGAGTCTGATAAGGACCTGACATCCCATCACTTGTCATTGTTTCCAGAGCCTCTGCATGATCCTCACCACTCCAAACTCTACGGCCTCGTCTGGACCTTGGTTAGAGCCGCAAGTTCTCCCTATGACCCTCTCCTCAACCAGTCGGTCGTCCACGCCCCACAAGGAAAAGCCTGCCTTGGTTCCGGACCTGGTCACTGTGGTCTAAGTGAGTGTGCATCTGCTGGACATAAGGCCTAAGGCTTAAGACTTTTGAACTTAGCATACAGAGGGAATGTCTGTCATTAGCCTATCATAATTAAGTGTGTTTTGCAGTGCTTAGAATTAATCTAGAATTGTTTGCTATGAATTGATTATGTCTATTGCAGTTGCCTAGCATTAAGGATTGCTGTTTTCTTGATTAAGAACCTATAGAGTGAAATTGTGTGGAGTAATTTGAGTGACTAAAGCATTGAAAGGGGCAGAAAGCGCGTGGACATTCTTTATTTCTCCCCTCGACTGCATACGTCGTAATTTTGCCCCCTCGTGACAAAACCCTATTTCCAAATAAGATCACATTCACACAAACTGGGAGTAAGACTTCCACATCTTCTTGGGGGACACAATTCAATCCATAATCATCATGAGTTTGGAGAAAGTCTTCTAAACATAACATGGAGCTATTATGATCTATGTTCTGCTTTTCTCTTTAGCCTTATCTTTAACACATTCTACATTCAGTCGGCTGTATTTGTCTGTTACATATCACACACTTAGTGCTATTGCCTCCTTTAAATTCAGGGATATATTCAGACCAGTTAGTAACACAAGATTAAAGACAAAACTTTTCCTCCTGCCCCCTTAACTGTTCTAAATTTCTGTGTGAACTATCCTGTTTAACTTTTGAACTTGACAGTGATTCCCTTTCTCAGACTTTTCAACCCTCCTTGCCCACTAATACCCATATGTTCACATCCCAACCTCTAGGCTTGTTCTAAATAAGGTCATTTTGTATGTGTCCCTGAATCTCTGTCCCTTAATCATTAAGAATTTTTAGTTAGAAATTTCAGAAATAATTTAAATCTGAGTTGAGCAATAAAAAACTCTTGAGCTGGAAGCTGCTATATTTTGAGGCATATAGAGCAGGACTTGGCACAATGAGGTCCCCAGCCCACATCTGCCCGGCTGTCTACTCTGGTAGAGTCCATGAACTAGAATGGTCTGCATATGTTTAAGTCATTGAGAGCAACCAAAAGAACAAGAATATTTTGTCAAGTACAATTATATGAAATTAAAATTTCAGTGTCCATAAAGTTTTATTGGAGCATAGCCTCACTTATTATTTGATTATGTATTTTTCCTGATTGCTTTTATGTTGCAACAGCAGAGTAATTACAACAGGAACTGTATAATCCACAAGCTTTAAATATTTATTACTGTTTATCCCTTTACAAAAATAGTTTGCTGAATTCTTATACCATAATAAGATGAACTGGAGAGGAAGAGAAAGAATGAGAAAAGAAAAAGAAAGATTGAAATTTAAAGTACAATAGAGGGGATGACAGAGGAGAAGCATTTATGCAGCCCATGGTAAACACCATTCTATTTTACCCTCAATTTCTATGAGATCACGTCTTTAGTTTGACTTATCAGTGAGATCATGTGGTATTTATCTTTCTGTGCCTGACTTATTTCACTTAGCATAATGATCTCCAGATCCACCCATGTTGCCACAAATGACAAGATTTTATTCTTGTTCATGTCTGACCAGTATTACACTGTACAAATGTACTACATTTTCTCTATCCATTCATCAATTAATTGACAATTCAACTGTTTCCATTTCCTGGCTCTAGTAAAAAAATATACATGGTAGTGGGATTACTGGATCTATAGTAGTTCTAATTGTAAATTTTCTGAGGAAACTCAATACTGTTTTCCATAATGGCTATACTTATCTACCTTTGCACAAACTATGTACAAGTATTCCCTATTATTCACAACTTCATCAGCACTTCTTTAGTCTTTCTATATACAAATAGCAAGTTATCTGAAATAGAAATCAAAAAGGCAATTTCATTTACAATATCTAAAAATAATTAAAATACCTAGGAACAAATTTAATCTAAGAGTTAAAAGATTGTTATAAGAAAACTGTAAAACACTGACCAAAGAAACAAAAGTTAAGACTCTTTAAAACAAAGACATTGCATGTTCATGGATTGAAGAACCCATATTGTTATAATGTCCCTGCTGCTCAAAGCACATTCAATACAATCTCTATTGAAATACCAATGACATTCTTCACACAACTGGAAAAAAAATTCTAAAATTTATGGGAACACACACACACACACACACACACACATACACACACACACAGAAACTTCAAGTAGCCAAAGACACTTTGAGTTAATAAAAAAAAAAAGTCATTTTAAAATATACCACAAAGCTACAGTAATCAAACCAGTATAATATTAGCATAGACACAGATACATAAACCAATGGATTAGAACAGAACCTAAAAGTCAACAATACATTTCTACCAACTGAATTTCAACACATGGTAAGAACTTCAAGTGGAAAAAGAATGGCCTTTTCAATAATCAGAGCTGAGAAAATTAGATATCCACAGATATAAAAATGAAATTAGATCCCCATCTCTCACTAGTTAAAAATGATCTCAGATGGCTTAAGAACTTAAATGTAAGACCTAAAACAATGAAACTACCAGAAGAAAACAGGAAATACTTTAGGTCATAGGAATAGGCAAGGATTTTATGAATGAAACTCCAAAGCATGAGAAGCAAGCAAAAAACAGACAAATGGGACCACTTTAGTTAAAAGGCTTCTGTACAGCAAAGGAGACAACCAACAGGTTTAAGGGACAACCTACAGAATGGGAGAAAACATTTACAAACTATTATTAAAGTGGACTTAAGTGGAGGGTGGAGATGGATGGCCCACAGTGGATAAGGCCCTCTTATTTATGAAGAAACATTCTCTCTGAAATATACTATGGGGTGTTCCACAGGACTCCTCATGTGACTCTCTCAATCAATTAAAGCCCCTGGACGAATCAAAAGCAACACAAACAGTTTTGATCATTCTGAGCATATCACTGGCACTGCGATGAGTCCTGATGATAGTGTAGCTCTTACTCTACCTATGTACCGTCGAAGGCTGCCCTGGGCTGCATTCTCCATGAAATCTAAGTCATTCCCTACCCACAATGTTCTACTATTCGACCCTCTGTGACTCTACTGAGCATGTCTTAGATATCCTGAGTAAGAGATTTCACACTATTGCCACCATCACTACAAGATTATAGGTTTGAACTTGAGATTGTTAAGACTAGTAGCTCCATTTTTTTGAAAAAATATTATAAGCTAAGAGTCAAATTATCTCCATTGGCAATAAAGGCTTTAAGTGTTCAAAAGAGATCTCTGAATTCATTTACCAAACTCTGGAGTTCTGTGGGGTTCCATAAACATACTTTCCACTCCATCACAAAGTATGATGCTGCTGACATAAAACTGTGGATACTAGTACCAAGCTGTTTGAGGCTGGTGCAAACAAATCAGGCATTGTCTAAGGCATAGAGATGATTACACCTGCAGTCCCAGCATCACTAAAATCAAGATCAGTGCCTGCTGAGATCTGCGGCTAAATTTTGCATGATTTGCTGAATCTCCTGCAGCTTTGCATAAATATTACTGGCATGGGCTTTGGAATTTAAAAAATAAATAAATAAATAAGATAAAAGATGAGTCTTTGAAACTTAGTTCATGCTGTAGCCACACAAATTTGAGAAAATTAACTCCACTGAAGCTTTACTTTCTTATCTACAAAATAGAGATAATAATATCAAGTACAAACAATTAATTGTAAATGAAGATAAAACAGTTGGCCCATTTCTTGGCACACATAATTAAAAAGCTGACAGTCACACAGGATAACAGAGAATCTGAATCCTTGAAATTGTTACGCGCAAATGTTTCTTAACGTGTTATTGCTATATTGTATTTTTTACACAAAATATGATTACAAAAGCCATAATGAGATTAGCATTATTTCACTGGTGTGTTATTATCCTGCCAGACCCAGCATTCAAAAAGAGGGATTCGATACAAAGATAAAATTGTGATGCTGCAAGTAAGAAATGGAAAAGTAACCTGTGCCATAGGACTAGCTTGGGAAATTTGGGATACTTGTAATCTATTAGAGAGAAATAGGTCATGAGAGGTCATTTCATTAAGCTGGAAAAAAAAATGCCTGTGCATGACTTTAGGAAGTAAGACACATAGGCTGCTGGTCAAGAAGACAGATGTAGGGTCAATGGATAATATTCAGTGTCATGAATTGAATATATTTCCTTCACAGGTAATGGGATCCCTTAAAATGTGATGTCGGCAATCATTTGATTAGGCATTATAGAAAAGACTCAAACATCAGAGCAGTCTATCTGTTCTTTGAGATCCATTTCAGCCTTGTAATTTGATTTTTCTGTAGTAAGCTGTATCATTACAAGGATGCTCCAAATAGGCTGTGCGTGTGTGTGTGTGTGTGTGTGTGTGTGTGTGTGTGTGTGAATCTCCCAGTTATATAGCTTCTTTGGTAAATAAACAACCAAAGACTTCATCTAATAGCCTAGTAAAATCAAATATTTAAATTGAACTCTCTTTTGAGGTGTTATAGAGAATTCTGATTTGTTCCAAAATTCAATCCTACTAACCTCTTATTAACTACATCAGTTGTCCTCATAGCACAATGCTCCTGGCCCAGAAGTTTGGGGAGTATTCTGTCATCTCAGCATAGTGATCTTCCACAGTCTGTACAGGATAATGATAATAATCCTCAGTTCATTTCCCAATTCTATCTTATTCATATGTTGAGTTCTGTACAGGCAGACTTTAGAACTACCTGCCTGATTTCTACATAGACCTCTATATCACCACTGGGGAAAGATCTGTCCCTTGAACTCTGCAAGTTTCTGCTTTTGATTTCCTGTAGATGACTCGTTCTAGAAGTACAAATGCGAATACATACATGGGATACAGCCACTTTTTTGGAAGAGTGATTAATTTTAACAGGACAGGGTATATTTCTAATAACGATTATCATAGTTTAGGTCAATTAGATAACGTTTAGCACCTGAATTTGGAACCTCTAGATATTTCTCAAAAAATATGGGGAAATTCAGCCCTGACTAGGGATTTTAAAAAATACAGAATCTTGGCTTCAAACATTTTCTCTTTAGACATAGAAGATTTTTAACAATTTTAAAGTGACTATATCTCAACCATCAAAAATAGAGAAAAAACATAGGATTCAAATATTAATCTTTTTATTCTGGATTTTATTTCAGTTGCATCCAAAATTATCATTAAAACTGTGTCTATATGATGAATAAATTAAAATGCAATTGTCAGCATATAAACAGCATTTAGAAAATGCCTACAAGTTCAAAGCCGATGCAGTGAGAGCAATGGCTATATCTTCCTTCTTACATTGAAGAATTAAGGTAAAAGTTCACACAGCACCACATAAATTCCTCTGTGTCTTTTTGAGAGCCACTTACTTTCTTGCTATAGCTCTGCCCCTTGTGCTCTTTTCTCCCCATGTACCATCTGTCTCCTCAGCTTCATCTCACCTCTTTCAACATTTTAAGCTACTATGACAAGAGTGAAAGATCATGGAAGCCATAAAATCTGGCTGGAAACCTTAGCTGATGTATAGTCTTTGAGGTCCCAATAAGTAAAAAGTCTGTGAGCCCTTGGTGAAGAAATCATTATAAAACAACCTTCCTGGATCTTTTACAAACCAGAAAAGCAAAGAACAAAGTTTTCTTTCTGTGAATTAGTAGAAAATGAAAGTTTAAGTAAAGAAAATGTTCCATTCAGTAGAGATTACTACATTACACTGAGAATGTTTGGAAGCTGCTTATCCTCATAAGAAAAAGCAACACCATTTTAACATTAGTACATCTTTATAAGCGTTTTGGTATTATATTGCCTGCATAGTCATGCTCTTACATTTTGAACAAAACATCAAAATCTGTTTAAACATAAGGAAAACTAGCCTTTTCTGAATGGTGTCTACTTACATGGATTTGCTAGTATATGTCACAAAGCAGATTTTAATCTTATATTTGTGAAGTAGACTAATTTAGGCCTAATGTGTTATCACACACCTGTATTCCCAGCAACTAGGAAGACTGAGGCAGAAGGATTGCAAGCTCAAGACCAGTCTCAGCAATTTAGCAAGATGTTATCTCAAAAAGAGAAAGAGAGAGAGAGAGAGAGAGAGAGAGAGAAGGAAGGAAGGAACAGGGATGTGGCTAGTGGTTAAGCACCCCTGGGTATAATCCCCAGTACCAAAGAAATTTTTAAATTTTTAAGAAGTAGACTAGTTTTCACATCAGAGAATTCCAGTGTAATTTAAAATTCAGAGGTTCATAATAAGTTACACAATCATGGACTTGTGGGCTTTTGCAGCATAAAGAGAAAAGAAAATACCCAAATTCAGTAAAATAATTTATTTACTTGTTTGAAATTAAATGACTAGTGTGGTTAAACTTATCACTTACTGAAATTGAATATGGCATATGGATAGAGGATTGAAACATCCTTCTTTATGTTATTTTATATATTTAGTTCATTAAAAATGTATCAGTAACTAACTGGGTACAGTGGCTCATGCCTGTAATCCCAGCAGCTCAGGAGGCTGAGGCAGGAGGATCCCAAGTTCAAAGCCAGCCTCAGCAAAATCGAGGTGCTAAACAGCTCAGTGAGACCCTGTATTTAAATAAAAATACATAATAGGGCTGAGGATGTGGCTCAGTGTTCAAGTGCCCCTGATTTCAATTCCCTATTCCCTATGTCAGACTTTGTCTTGAGGATATGTCATTTAGGCTGAGACATAAAAGATAGGAATAAGTGAGCTGTGCAAGGACACAGAGGACAAGATTCTCTTAGAAGAAACAACCAACACCAAGCCATTAAAGAGTAAAAAAAAAAAAAAGAGTGTGATGAACTCAAAAGAAAAAGAGGTCTTTGTGACTCAAAGTGGCCAGTAAAACAAGTGGGAGAATATGAACTTGCAAAAAGGAATTGAAAGAAGGTTTTTCCTCCACATGTTTATTGGTGCATTAGAGTTGTACATAATGGTAGGATTTGTTGTGTCATATTAACAAATGCATACAATATAACAAATATAATTTGATTTTTAAAGGCCTTAGGACTGAAGATCATTCCGCTTTCTTCCTTGCAAATAGAACTTTTTTTTTTTTTTTTTTTTTTTTTTTAAGATACAACCTCTGTGAATTCAAGAAAGTTATTTCCCTCCCCATTACAAAGTGTAACTATTGTTCGGATTAAGCTAACTGTGGAGTCACCATTTCCTCTTGCCAATGATTAAGATCAAGTATCACTACATTCTTGCTAATGGGAAATGAAAGGATTTCTACTGGGAAGTCATTATGGATCCAAATATCTCCTCATAAATACATATATTGAAGTGCTAACTCCCAATGTAACTGTATTGAGAGATCCAAATGAGGTCATGAGGGTGGAATTCCATTCCAACAGGACAGGTGCCATTACAAGAAGATGACACATTAGGGTTCAAATTCAGAGATAGGACCGTGTGATCACACAGTGAAACAGCAACTCTCTGTAAGCTAAACAGAGAGGCTTCAGGAAAAACTCTATTTGCTAACCCCTACATCTTAAATTTCCACCCTCTACAACTAAGAAAAATAAATAAATGTATGTAGTTTAAGCCACCAGCCTGTAGTTTTTGTTTGTTTGTTTTTACTGGAAGCCCTAACGGACTCATACAGGTGTCCAGGAAATAGATTACCATGGTAATGAACATGGAAATGAGTGTTCTTCTGATTTATTGGATCATACTCTCCACCCAGTATTTTCCATGACTGTATATATTAGCTATTATGTTAATTTTCTAAGACTTCCTTAACAAATTATTAGAAAACTTGGTTGTTTAAAAGAAAACGGATTTGTCTCCAAGTTCTAGAGCATCAAAATGAGAAATCAAGGTCAGTATATATATATATATATATATATATATATATATATATATTTTTTTTTTTTTTGGTCGGGGGACTGTTCCACTCTAGGTTACTACACAACCATCCTAATCACCAGGGAGACAGGTACCAGAAAACTAGAGACAGCCAGTGTTCCCAGAGCCTGCAACATAATTTAAATAAAACAATCCATAGGGATCTTGGGAAATCTAGCTATAACCAGAGGGCATAACATAGCTATAACTTGACCTTCCAAAAGCTGGCCTTCAGGCACCACCTGACACTCTGTCCTATGAACAACCCTTGTGTAGCTCATCTTGAGAAACTTCTCTCATGCAGAGACGACTCTGCCTTTTACCTACTCAAGGGTCATTGTGTTGTCTTCTGCTATCAAAAGAATCTTTAAATCTTATAATACAAATTTTCTTCCTGAAGACTACAGAAAAGAATCTTTCCGTATCTCTCCATAGCTTCTTGAAGTTGCTAGAAATCCTTGGCATTCATTCCTGTATTAGTGGCTGCATAAATCCAACCTCTACCTTCTCTGTTGTCACAGACATTCTATTCTCCCTGTTTCTGTGCATCTGTCTTCACATGACACTTTCCTGTCTATATTTGCCTCTTCTCCTCATCTAATGGAGACAATTGTTATATTGGATGAGAGTCAACACTAATTCATTATGACCCCAGCTTGACTTAATTATATCTAAAAGGGCCTGCTTTCAAATAAGGTCACACAAACATGTACCAAGAGTTAGGCCTTCAACATATCTTTTTGGAGTCACAATTTAACCCATAACTCTGAAATGTGGAAGATGGCAGAGTAGAATGACAGATCATACTAGAAGATGTTATTGGTGCACTGAATTAAACAGCTCTGGCTATGTCTTCTTGACAATATCTAATTTTTAAAAAATTAGTTTCTTATTTCACTTACATTTAGTTAGGTCTCATTCTATGTGAAACTAAAACATTCTAATGAATTCAGGAGATAGGGCATTATATTTAGGGCACTGTGAATTCATCAGAAGATTTTAAACAGGGGAGTGGCATAATTTGATATTCATTTTATAAAAATTACAAATATATTCAACCCCCAAGAACTCTAAAAGGACTTTCTAAAGGTTGCCTAATTGACAGTTTCATCTACGGAGTTCCCTATTACTTCATTCATCCATGAAATATCGGTTTTAAGAGGGCTCCTTGCTTCTCCACTTTGATCTATCCAGAACAAAAAATAATCTTCCTAAAATAACACCTAGTAATCCACATTTTCAAGCAATACCTTCTATAGCTCCTCCTTGACTTAAAGTTCTTAGAGCCTTCTTAAATCCTGATCTCAAACTCATTTTCAAAATTAACTTCAAAAAAAGTGAGTTTTGTTTTAAAATAAGCACAAATTATAATTAACTAATGGTTTAAAACTATGATTTTGAGCAAACTGTAGGAGCTGTAATTAATAGTAACTTATTACAGCAAATAGAGGATAACCATCATTTTAAAATGATATGTTACACATATCTGATTATTCCTTTCATGAACTGATAAAGAGCTACAGGAGAAAAAAATATGTATGTTTCACATTTTCTGAATTCTCGTTTTTCATTTGTAACTTTTTACATGTTAATAATTGATTAAAGTCTAAAATTAGTTGCCAACATCATAATTACTGCAGTAACTTTTTTAGATGCCATTTTATGTGGGTACTTTGAAAAGCATTTTATACATTACCATATATAAACCTAAAAATAAATTCCTAAGCTAAATTATCATTCCCCACATTATGAATTAAGAAATTTGGGGCTGGGGTTGTGAGCACTTCTATAGCACATTTGAGGCACTGGATTCAATCCTCAGCACTACATAAACAAATAAAGAAAATAAAGAAATTTAAGCTCAGAGTGAACAAGTGACTGTGCATTCAAAATGCCAGCAATAGAGTTCAACTGAGCCTTTAACCATGGATTGCAATCCTATAGTTTTTTTTCTCACCAAAATTATCGTCTTCTCTTAACAAGATCATGTTACTCTTGGTGCCTTCAACTTTTTCCAATGATACAGTGCTAGGATTCTGGATAGATTAGAGTAATTGTAACTGTCACTCCAGGATGTTGCTATTAATATATGTTAATGCTTGACATTCACATAAGTTCAGCAAACATGTTTTGAGTACCCCATAAATGTAAACACAGGGACTGTGTAAGTCTAGGAAAAAGGCAATGAGAACGTTGTTTCTTGGCTTAGATTTATGAAGCATCAGTACTGATGGCAGAACTAGAGAGAATGTCACAGTATGGAAATAACATACACTGTCCTATTTGAAGAGAACATTTAAAGCATGGATGTTTTTCAATATATATCCCCAAACCATAGAACTTGAAGAGCCGAACTTGAAAATTGAGCAGAGATTTTTTTTCCCATTTATTTTTTATGTGGTGCTAAGAATCAAACCTAGTGCCTCACACATGTGACGCAGGCGCTCTCTACTGCTGAGCTGCAGCCTCAGCCTTGAGCAGAGATTTTGTTCTTTCCTTTTTCAATCCACCGCCCCTACGTTAATTAATTAATTTATATAGAACAAAAGATTCGCTTTCTTTCCCAGGTTTTATTTCTATAATTGAATTTTTTTAAAAAGTGTACTTTCAAAAAGAAAAAAAAATGAATGGTGTGACTCTTTTGCAGAGGTGATTTCAGTCCTATGTTAAAACCAGTATTGGAACATCCAAGTCTTCACTGAAGGGCAATAAGGGAAAGAAACCTGAAGCAAATGAAGAGCTGTTTTCTTCTCATTCCTACATTTGGTAATTCAAGGAAACATACCACAGCTGATTGTGATTGGTATTGTTTTGCTAAAAGAAGGTAATGGGTTATTGGAAGGCTAGATTGTACCCATTGCTATTAAACCATTGAACATGATCACAAGCAGGGGGATGTGGCTCAACAGAGCACAGTAATAACTTTGAAACAAATAAAAGTATGTTTTTAAAAACCCTCTATCTCCTACATACCAAAATAACTAAATCATGAAGTCAATGTGAGCTTATAAAGTCTATGTGAAAAAATTCTCTAGATCTTTTATTGAATATGCTTTTAAGTGTAGTCATACTGCAGATAATACATTTTTTTTACAAACTGAAGATTATGGTAACTGAATATGGAGCAAGTCTTTCAGTGTCATTTTTCCAACATCATGCACCCACTTCATGTCTCTGAGTCATATTTTGGTAATTCTCACACAGTATTTTAATTTTTACCAATACTATCATATCTGTTATGGCAATCTGTGATCAGTGATCTTTGATGTTGTTATTGTAATTTGGAAGTGGGCACCACAGACTTCACCTGTAACAGATGATGAACACAAAAGTGTGTTCTGACCATTCTACCAACTGACCATTCTCCCAACTTTCCCTCTCTCCTCTAGCTTTCCTATTTCCTGAGATACAACAATACTGAAATTAGGTCAATGAATAACCCTACTTCTAAGTGATAAGTGAAAATAAGTGTTGCAGTTCTTTCATGTATCGTTAAAAGCTAGAAAGATTAAACAAAGTGAGGAATGTCTGTCTAAAGTCAACACAGATAGAAAGCAAGGCCTCTGTACTAAACACTTAACCACATAGTGAATTCAAAGGAAAAGTTCTTGAGGAAAATTAAAGGATCTGCCTCGGTGTAATAGTACACATGTTTTAGTGCTCTGAATAAAAGATCAAACTGGCTATGATTCTCCTAAACCAAAACCTAACCCTGAGTACAGCCATAGCTTTCTTTAAATCTATGAATGCTGAGAATGGTGAGAAAGGTGTAGAAGAGTTTGAAGCTGGCAGAAGGTGTTTCATGAAGTTGAAAGACAGAAGCCATCTCCATAACATAAAAGTTATGTTAAGGAGCAAGTGCTACCAGAGAAATTGCAGAAAATTATCCAAAAGATTTCCCAGGTGGTTGATGAAGGTGGCTGAACTAATAACAGACTTTCAGTGTATATGAAACAGGTTTATATTGAAAGAAGGGTACCACCTAAGATTTTATAGAATGAGAAAAGTCAATGTCTGGCTTCAGAGCTTCAGATGAGAGACTGATTCTTTTAAAAGGGGCTAATGCAGATGCTGACTTTAAATAAAAGTCATTGCTCACTTATCACTTGGCAATATATTATCTACTTAAGAAAGATACTATCTACTCTGCCTGTGTTCCATACATGGGACAATGAGGACTGGAGGACAGCACATCTGTCTACATGGTTTATTAAATATTTTAAGACCCCTGTTGAGATCTGCAAAGAAGAAAAAAAATATTTCTTTCAAAATATCCCTGTTCATTAACAATGCATCTGGTCAGCCGACAGTTGTCATGGAAATGTATGAGATTAATGCTGTTTACAAATCTGCTAACACAATATTTATTCTGCAGCCTATGAATCAAGGAATATTTAGGCTTGTAAATGATTATTTATGAAATATATTTTGTAAGGCTATAGCTGCCATAGATAGTGATCCTTTTGGTGCATTTGAGCAATGTAAATTTAAAAGAATTCTAGAAAGGATTCACCATTCTAGATGCCCTTAAGAATATTTATGGAGGCCCAGGACAGCCCAACAACATCCAAGGAACACCGCAATGGGTCCAGAGAGAGCTGACAGCCACAACACTGCATTCCACAGAGCTGCATCTTTGAACACATCACCCATCGCCACAGCCCTCCACTCCCACCCCCGCCACCTGACCTGAAGCGCCATCACTGAAAGCAGCCACTTCCATCTTGGAACACCTCATGGCCATCTTTCATTGGGGCAACTCCCAGCTTGGCACACTGGTGGGGCAGGTACCAATAGTCCCCAACTCTTTCCTCTCCCCAGAAGCTACGAACTCTGCATAATGACTGCCCAATGCAAAACAGCTCTCCAAGATAGGTGCACAGCCCCCAGTGTGTGACCCACAAGACGACCGGAAAGAAAGGTCCCCAATTAGGAAGTAAAAAGGGAGAGGGTAAGTGAGATACAATTTAGAGACTAAATTAGAGACCAGGAACTGTGAGGTCTATAGGCAATATAAGGAGATAAGACCAGGTACCCCCATCACACAAGTGGGACCCTAAGGAGATTCTTGGGGTACAGTCTCCCATTGGGGACCAGCTGGTGTCATATCCAACTATCAGATGCCCTGCACCCAAGACCAACCCTCCTATCTTGGTAACCTTCACCATTCTGAGGGTGGAGATACCAGCAAACAACAGACAACCCCACTTACTGGATGAGAAGGGAAGCAGGAAAGATGCTGATCTCCAACAAAAACAATCCTGGTATCTTCATTCAAGATTTATTTATTTTTTCTCTCTCTCTTCACCTGCTCTCACATCCCCAACATTTGTGAAACCAAGTACTTTTCATGAATTAGGATACTGAGGACTGGGATGTCTGAATAGTACATTACAGTTGTTTTTTATATTATTTTATTTCCGATTTTTACTTTTTTTTATTTTTCTAATATTTATGTGTGTTTGTTTTATGTACTCTATTGTCTTCCCACTTACTTATATCCCCAAAGTTACTTCTTCTCTCTTCTTCTGCTACTAACCATCTTCGTTAGATTCCTCTTTCACACTTCCTAAGATATAATATATATCTATATCCTGACCTCCTACCACTCAACATCTCATCCTACACCTCACCCCTGGTTCTTTGTCCACCATCAGAAACTATAAAACCTTCTTGCAAACCTATATTTATATTGTAGATAATAATTGAACTCACCATTCCTGTATATTGTGAACAAAACTGTAAACATCTTAATAGCACCTATTTGATTTAAGGTTGTATTGTTTTTTTTTGTATTGGGATCTTTAACAGTGTTCTTCCCCTCAAAGGAAAGGTATTGGGACCCTTCAGCAGTACTATAAACCTATAAGGTAAAAACGGTAACACCTCAGATCTACAGTGTTAGAAGGGAAGACACACGAACAACATGAAAAAAAAAAAACAAAGAAAAAAAGTGCCCCAAACAAATTAAGATACTACATTATTAAAATCCACTGCTAGTACAACAGAAGAAATGATAGATAGGAGTTCAGGGTTTACATAATTAAAATGTTCTGTAAATTAAAGAATGATATAAGAGAGCAAATACAGGCAGCAAAATATCATTTCAATAAAAAGCTACATAAGTAAATACAGGAAGCAAAAGATTACTTCAATAAGGAGATAGAGGTTCTGGAAAAAAAACAACAATCAGAAATCGTTGAAATGAAACAAACAATGAACCAAATTAAAAGCTCAACACAAAGTATCACCAACAGATTAGACCACTTGGAAGACAGGACATCAGACAATGAAGACAAAATATATAATCTTGAAAAGAATGCAAATTACACAATGAAGATGGTAAGGAACCATGAGGAGAATATTTAAGAAATATAGGATAGCCTAAGACCAAATTTAAGAGTTATTGGGATAGAGGAAGGAACAGAGATCCAAACCAAAGGAATGAACAATCTATTCAATGAAATAATAGCATTTTTTTTCAAACATGAAGAATAAGTTGGAGAAACAAATAAAAGAGGTTTACAGATGCCAAATGTACAAAATCACAACAACAGATCCACACCAAGGCACATTATAATGAAAATGCCAAGCATATAGAATAAGGAAAGAATTTTAAAAGCCATAAGCGAAAGGAATGAGATTACATGCAGGGGGAAACCAATTAGGATATCTGAAGATTTTTCAACTCAGACCCTCAAAGCTAGAAGATCCTAGAACAACATATACCAAGATCTGAAAGAAAATGGATACCAACCAAGAATCTTAAATCCAGCAAAATTAAGCTTTAGATTTGATGATGAAATAAAAACCTTCCATGTTAAACAAAAGTAAAAGAATTTATAGTCGGAATGCCTGCCCTACAGAACATCGTCAGCAAAATACTCCATGAGGAAGAAATGAAAAACAACAATGAAAATCAGCAGAGGAAGGTATTACACTAAAGGAAAAACTAATCAAAGGTGAAACCAAGTCAAGTTAAATACCAAAATAAACAAAAATGACTGGGAATACAAATCATTTCTCAATAATAACCCTGTATGTTATTGGCCTAAACTCACCAATCAAAAGACAAAGACTGGCAGATTGAATTAAAAAAAAAAAAAAGACCCAACAGTATGCTGCTTCCAAGAGATTTATCTCATAGGAAAAGACATGCACATACTGAAGGTGAAAGGTAGGGATGAATCATTACACTCACGTGAACTACAGAAACAAGCAGGGGTCTCCATCCTCACATCAAATAAAGTAGACTTCAAGCCTAAGTTAATCAAAATGGATAAAGAAGAACATTTCATACTGTTCAAGGGACCCATACATCAACAAGTTATACCAATTATAAATATATATGCCCCAAACAATGGAGCATCTACGTTCATCAAACAAACTCTTCTCAAGTTTAAGAGTTAAATAGACCACAACAATAATTCTGGGTGACTTTGACACACCTCTTTCACCACTGGACAGATTTTCCAAACAAAAGCTTAACAAAGAAACTACAGAAGACAATAATACAATCAATAACTTAGACTGACATATATAGAACATTTCATCCTTCAATGAGCAAATACTTTCTTTTCAGTAGTACATGAATCCTTCTCTAAAATAGACTACATATTATGCCACAAAGCAACTCTTAGCAAATACAAAAAAGTAGAGATACTACCTTGCATTCTATCAGATCATAATGGAATGAAATTAGAAATTAATGGTAAAATAAAAAGTGGAAGCTACTCCAACACCTGGAAACTAAATAATATGCTACTGAATGAACAGTGGGCTGCAGAAGACACCAAGGAGGAGATTAAAAAATTCTTAGAGTGTCAGGATGGCCTTAGACCTGAGCCTAAGCAACTCCATTTTTAAAACTTCAGTTTGAAATCTGCAGTCAGTAGGCATACCTAATAGAGCCCTCCAGTATGGCCTCAGACATAAACAAGTCACTTCCCCACTCTGAGAAAATGAAGCCTCTGGCAGGCTGTGCTCCCCTGATAAGAGGAAAAGGTGAGAGGATCGGGGTGGAGACCACCAGACCAGATGTTTCTGACCCCAGGGTAAATGATGTCATGGAGAAAACTGGTGGTAGCTGATAAGAATTGGAGGGGGGGGGTCAAAAGTCCCAAACTTTAGTATAAATAATAGAGCTAATGAACAGGGATTCAGCCAGCCGGAAAAAAAAAAAAAAAAGATGCACTTGAGCTGGAGAGCCTGGTGAGGACCTGGACTGACATCCCATCCCTTGTCATCCTTTTCCTGATCCTCTGGTGATCCTCACTACCCTCATCTGGACCCTGGTGAGAGCTGCAACTTCTCCATAGGACACTACCCCCAACCTGTCCTCTACTCCACACCAGGAGAAGACTGCCTTGGTTCCGGACGTGATGACAGCGATCTGAGGGAGTGTGCATCTGCTGAATTTAAAGCCTAAGGCTTAAGACTTTTGAATTTAGCACATAAAGGGCATATCTGTCATTAGCCTGTCATGATTGTGTTTGTAGTACTTAGAATTAATCTAGAATTGTTTGCTGTGAATTAATTAATCTAGAATTGTTGGCTTTGAATTGATCATGTCTATTGCAATGCCTAGCATTAAGGATTGTCGTTTTCTTAAGAACCTATAGAGTAAAATTGTATTGAGTGATTTGAGTGAATAAAGCATTGAAAAGGGCTCAAGCATGTGGACATTCCTTATTTCTCCCCCTTGACTGCATACATTGCAATTCTGCCCCATGGCAACATAGAGGTAAATGAGAACATTGATACAACATATTGAAATCTTTGGGACACTATGAAGGCAGTTACTAAGAGGAAAGTTCATTGCATGGAGTTCATTCCTTAAGAGAATCAAAAGTCAACAAATAAATGACCTGACATTACCTCACAAATCCCTAGCAAAAGAATAACAAATCAATACCAAAAGCAATAGAAGATAGGAAATAATTAAAATCAGAGTTGAAACCAATGAAATTGAAACAAAAGATAACAAAACAAAAAGTTGGTTCTTTGAAAAAATAAATAAAAATAAATGAAATTAATAAGCCTTTAGCCATGCTAATGAAGAAAAGGAGAAAGAAAACTCAAATTACTAATATCTGTGATGAAAAAAGAAATATCACAACAAATACTACAGAAATACAGAACATAATTAGAAATTATTTTGAAAATTTTTACTCCAATAAAACAGAAAATATTGAAGGAATCAACAAATTTCTAGTCACATGATTTGCCCAAACCGAATCAGGATGATATACACAAATTAAACAGATCAATTTCAAGTGACGAAATAGCAGACACCATCAGAAACCTATCAACCAAGAAAAACCCAGGACAGATGGATACACAGCTGAGTTCTATAAGACCTTCAAAGAAGAACTAATATCTATACTCCTCAAATTATTTTATTAAATAGAAAAAGAGGGAACGCTTCTAAACTATTCCAAACCCAGACAAAAAGACATCAAAGAAAGAAAATTGAGACCAATATCTCTGATGAACATAAATGAAAAATTTCTCAATAAAATTCTGGCAAATTGAATACAAAAACATATTAAAAAGATAGTGCGCCAGGATCAAGTGCGGTTCATCCCAGGGTTGTTATGCATATTTTAACACAATAAAAAATATGCTATTGTCAACAAGTTATGTTGTTTCAAAATGATTTTTGATCGATAGCACATTTTTATCCAATACATAAAGATTCTATAAAAATATGACAATATGACATTCCATGTTTTTCTAAAAGTATAGAAACACAATAGTACTTGAAAATAAAAATTCATTACATAGAAAAAGCAGATTGTGTGATTTCAACAACAGAAATGTATTGTCTGGCCATTCTACCAACTGAAGTCTGAGATTAAGTTACTGGCAGAATTTCTTTGTTCTGAGGGCTGTGAGGGAAGTTCTGCTGAAAGCCTCCCTTGTAGCCCTGGTGGCTTTCTGGCAACCATTGGCCTTTCTTGGTTTGCAAACACATCATCCCCATCTCTGGTTTCATCGTCACAGGGATTCTTCCCTGTGTCCCTTCATGTAGTCTTTCACTTGTTTATGACCATCTCTGTGTCCCAACTTTGCCATTTTATATAATCATATTGGTTTAGATCTCACTCTATTGCCTCATTTTAACTTTATTACACTTATAAAAATGCTAATTTCAAATAAAGTCACATTCTGAAGTACTGGAAGTGAAGACTTCAACATAGCATTCTCTGGTGGTGGGGGGGAGTGTGGGGGGTGGGGGGGCACAGTTTAACATGTAACATATGGGTTTGGAAAAAAGTGCTGGAGTAGAACACTTCACAGGCACCAGAGAATCCATAGGCTCCCAAAAGAAATAAAGTAACTGCACATATCAGCAAACCTAGCAACATGTCAACAGGACTTCACTTCTCCATCCTTTCAAACTAAGATACAGTTCTATTTTACCAGTGAATGGAAATAAACATTTCCTTTCATCTCTGTATAGGGTTCTTAGTCTGAAAGGTTTGATATTTTTTTCTGGATAAGATGATGCAGAGAGTCATTTAAGAACAGACAGATGCTAACTAAAATAATTTTAAATTAAGAGAATTATGAGATAGACTGTTGTGTGAATAGGAATGTGGCAGCTATTTGTCAATTTAAGGCAGTAAAGATGCTTCTAAATTTCTGAAGGAATTACATCTTGATAAACACATCATAAGAAGAAAATATCATGAGTCAAAAATGCATTTAATACTCCTCACCTCTGAACAGTGTATCTTAGCAACAGAGTACGCTGTCAAGTATCAGTTATTTACTCTTGTGATCACGCTGTTGACTAGAGTTGCTACTGCCCAGAATCACAAAAAGCATGGTACCACATACTGTTAAGCAGGGATAAGATCAAACTTCAAAGTGTGTTTTCTACTGAATGCATATCATTTTAGCATCATTTTAAATTAAAAAAGTTATCAGTTAAATCCTCATAAATTGAGGATTATCTATATTCATTTTGGATTTTATTTTAATTTCTACAATATTTTGTGGCAACACAAAGTAAACAATCAAATAATTCAAGAGACTTTAAAAATATAAGCATATTTACAGTTTCTTGTGACAGAAGAATTAAGCAGAAAAACATATAAAGAAATAATATCAAAGATTTTCCAAAATTTGGAAAGAAATCTCAATTTGTGTATCTTAGCAGCTAAATGAACCACAAATCAAATAAATATAAAAAAAAAGTAAAACAGACATATTTTTTCAAGTTATCTTTTCCATGGCTATGAGCAAAAGATCCAACGAGAACAATTTAGAGGAGAAAAAGTTTATTTGGAGATCTCAGTAAGAGATCTACATCATGAGTATAGAGCCCAGTGGAGAAGAGCTGCGTAGCTCATGGCGGGATCAGGAAGCAGAGAGGAAGAGGAAGGATCCTCAGGTAAAAAGAGCCTTTCAGGACAAGGCTCCAGATTACTGTCTCCTCCAGTCATGCCCCACCTGCCTACAGTTACCATCCCGTCCATGCATTTAAACTAGGCGGGACTGATTAGATTACAGTTCTTGTTATCTAGTCATTTCACCACTGAATATTTTGCACAAACACAGGAGCTCTGCTGGACACCTCATATCCAAACTAAAACACACATCACTGTTAATTTCAGAAAACCAAAGTCATGATGGTCACTAAAGCAGCTACAGAAAAGCAAGTCACAAAGGAACAATAATACAAGTGATGAAATGTTTTTCTTCAGGAAAAAAAAAAAACTAGATAGATTGATAGATGGGAGGGCGGGGACAGTCAGAGATAATGAAAAGATATTTTGAATGGCTGGGGGATGGGAGGGAGGGTCAACCCAGAATCCTACATATGGAGAAATATATCTCCTTAAATGAGGACGTTAAAGTCATTTCTAGAGAAATAAATTCTGAAAGAAACTATTTTAAGAAGACCAACTACAAAAAAAATAAAATGATAAAGGAAGATTTTTAGGCTGAAGGAGAATTACACTAGGTGTAAATGCAAATTTAGTGAAAAAATGAAGTACAAAAGAGATGGTAAATATGTGGATAAATGTATAGATGGGTTTTTAGTTTTTTAAAGTAGACATTATTGAAATTATAAATAATAATTTTAAAGTAGAATATTAAGTATGCAGATGTATAATGTGACAAAATATGCAGAGGGGACCTGGGAGTAGAAAAATAAAGCTACTGTTGTAAAGTTTTGACATTTTACAAAAAAAAGTACAATTAATTTTAAATACACTGTAATTAATTATCATTGTATATTGTAATCCTAATGCAAATATAAAATATACATAATTATGACTAAAAATTCAATAGGTGAATTAAACTAGAATATTCTAAATTCCAATTGATCAAGAAACAGCAGATATAACTACTTGAAAACAGACTTCAAATGGTAGATTTAAGCAAATATATCAAAACTGTATCAGACATAAATAAACTCAACACTCCAATTAAAATAAAGATATGTTAATATTGGTCAAAAAAAACCCTGCATGCTATTTATGAATGAAGCCATATAAATATAAACATACAGATGGTCAAAAGTAAAATTATTAAAAAGGGGGAATCATATACTGAGTATGAATAAACTTGTATGGGTATATTATTATCAGGCAAAAAAGGAATCAATTAAATCAAGAGGAATTTTTAACAATGGAAAGAGACAAATTGATTCAGAAGACATAACACCTCTAAATGTGTGTGTACCTAGTAATAAGTACAAACACATCAACCAAAACTAAGAAGGAAGAAATGGAAAAATCTATAATCACACCTGAAAATTTCTCAATGTCAGTCAGCTTTTCACTTATGTGTGTAAAATACTTGAGAAAATGAGGGAAGATTTATTTGACTCACGGTTTTAGAAGATTCTGTCCATTAGCAGATGACTCCACTTTCTCTGTCTGTGGTGAGGCAGTCCATCATGGTGGAAGGATGAGATGGTGCAAAGCTGCTCACTCCATGGCTGCTGGGAAGCAAAGAAAAAGAAAATGCAAGAGACATATTACACCCTCCAAGGACACACCTCAGGGACCTACACCCTCCAGTTAGGCCCCACTTTCTAAAATTGCCACCACCTGCCATTAAAGCCATCGAATTATAAATTCATCAATGGATTAATCTGCCAATGAGGTTAGAGCCCTCATGATACAACCACTTCCAAAAAGTCCCAACTTTGAATATCGCAGCCTTGGGAATCAAGCCTTCAACACCTAAGACCTTGTAGAACATTTGAGTTTTATATCACAAAAATTGATAATTGCTTGAGACACTATATGAGTAAATCAGTAAGGATGTTAAATAGCTGAACCACACTAATCTCCCAGATGAGCAACAGATATTTGGAAAACACTCCACCTAGCTGCTACAGAGTATACATTATTTTCAAGTGAACCTGGAATATCCCCCATAACAGACCATATGCTGGGCCATATATAAATTTCACAAATTTCAAACCACTGAAATCTTATTGAATATATTCTGATATCAAAATGTAATTAAATTAAAATTTATCCTTAAGGTTGTCTCAGAAAAATTCAAATATTTAAAAATTAATCTGAATACTGCTAAATATCTCAATTGCCAAATAATGAATTATTTTTAACTGAATAACAAAAATTGGAGTTCTCTAAACTTATGAGAGGCAGTTAAAGCAGTGCCAACAGGAAAATTTATAGCATAAATATTCATATTCTAAGAGAAACAAGAATTAAAATCAAAAGTAGAGTTTCTACTTTAAGCAGCAAATAAGAGCAAATACTAATATAAAATAAAGAGTTAAGAAAATTACCATAGCCTATATTTGGCTGTTTGGAAAAATTAATAAAATTGGTTAAACTAAAGTGACAAATATATACATTAAAACATCAAAGATTCAGATTAATGGAGTCATTAAGATAAAAAGCAATATTATTGGTGATTTTTTCCTAATGTGCTTAAAATTAAGATGAAATAGATGGCTTTGTGAAAAACTAAACTTAGGTATGCAAAAGCTCAATATCTATTAAAGAAACTGATGTTTTATTTTTAGAAAATCTTCCCATAAAGGATAATGTTAGCTTTAATGGCTTCACTAGTAAATCCTCAATGATGAATTTATCACATTTGATAGAATTCACTAATCCTGCATTTTCCAGAAATAGATGATGGGAATTATCCTACAAGATTGCTGAGACAAGCATTATTATGCTATTAACAAACACAAACACACACACACACACACACACACACACACACAAATTACAAGTCTATGACCAATAATTTTCACGAATATAGACAGATTCAATACATTTTTAACAAAGTATAGGCAAATAAATTATAGTATGACTAAATAGAAAAATAAATTATGGTCACATGAATTTTGTCCCAGGAATACATGGTTGTTTCTCTTCTTACAAATTAAGCAATGCAATTCACCATGTTAGTAGAATAAAAAGGAAAAGTACCCTACATGATTATCTCAATAGATGTGGAAGAAAACATTTGATAAATTTAGTATCTATTCATGATACAATAGCAAAATTCAGCATATTACGACTAAAATGGAATGTTGTCAATCTACTAAAAATGTGACAATACCGTAGTTCATATTATCCAAGGATGATGAAGTATTTAACACTTTTTCTGTAATATTGAGGAAATAGAAAAGACCCACTTTTTCTAACTTCTGTTTGAGGTCCATTCACTCTGCTTCCCTTCCCATACTCTTCCATGTTATTTTTGTTCAATCTCAAGGTAGAAAATAAGGGGTCTTGGCCCTATTTTCATTTCCACATGAAATACAAATATGCTTATGAATGTTACTATCTTTGCAAAGAACTTAAGATGCTATAAGTATATATTTTATTACAGTCAGTTTATGTGATTCTGAAAATTCTTTTCCTACCTGTTTCAAAGTATATGATATCCAGTGTGATTATCTACTAGCTTCATCCATGGAAGATTCAGTTTTTCCATTGCTATTATGGACATTTTACGCACTAGATTCCAATGATGTAGGAATTATATGATAAAATCTTACAAGCATATATTGGCATAATATGTACCACATTATAAGAACTCATAAGTTATTAACTTTATCATTGTTAACAGAAAAATAATAACAATAATGATTCTTTTAAACACACAAAAATATTTGGGGCAAAAAGGAAACAGAAAGTTCTGTAGTAGTTTAGAAAGTAACAATCTCAGACTTAAAATATATTTTTGCACTATTGGAACCCCATATTTTTTAAAGTCATAATATACATGACTCAAAGCTTTTTAGAAATTGCTTATAATGAAAAACACTTTACATACACTTGTCAATGTCCTTGTTGACTTTTTTTTTTTTTTTAGAGAAAAGCAATTTGCAAAAGAAAAGAACAAGAAGTTGAAAACTCAAGCTTTAAAATGTGAAAATAAAGAATGTTTTAGAAAACTGCTTTAACTTGGACCTAATATGTCCCCCAGAGTCCCACATGTAAAAGACTTGTTCTGCAGCCTGTGATGCTGCTGGGAAGGGACGGAAGGACAGAGCTTACTTAGTGATCTTAGGTCTCTGGGAGCATACCCTTGAAGTGGATTTCAGGACCCCAATCTCTTATTCTGTCCCTTACATTTCCTAGCCCTGAGGTTAGCAGTTTTACCATGTACTGCTGCCAGGATGAGCTGTCTCACCACAGACACAACAGCAACAGGGATAACCAATCATGAACTAAAAACCCCATAACTGTAAGCCAAAACAGACTTTTTCTCTTTAAGCTGTTTTTCTCAGGGTTTTGCTGCAGTAACAGAAAGCTAACCCAGGAACATAATATGCCAATGTGCATAGAGATGCCGTACTTGTGTTCGGAATAAGTCGATTAGATGCAACACCATCAATATAAGCCTCATCAAAAACAACTTTCCAACTTTTAATTATTAACTTAAATAACAGAAATGTTTTCCAATGCTTAAATATATTGAACAAATATA
The DNA here is from genome assembly GCF_048772815.1 of Callospermophilus lateralis. Lineage (NCBI taxonomy): Eukaryota > Metazoa > Chordata > Mammalia > Rodentia > Sciuridae > Callospermophilus > Callospermophilus lateralis. The sequence continues at coordinate 27,389,648 of NC_135312.1, forward strand.
TAAACACCTGAACAGGATAAGAATTTTAAAATATTAGAAAAAAGGGAGGGACTTTTACCCTAAAAATATGTCAAATATCTGGGGAAATTTTGTATTTTTATCGCTTAGTTTAAAATGCTGATAAAACTCTGAAAGAAATATTGATCCATCCTGAAGATTTAGTTAAGGGAGTTGGGTACTAAGATAACAAAGGTTTAAATTAAGATATTTTCCACAGTTTGGCATGTATGGATGCTAACAATGATGAGATTCCTTTCCAAGATGATTCAGGAAGGGATTTTGGCAGGCCAACTGAATTTATGCATTGGCAAATTAAAGAATAATAAAACATTTGTCTGTGAGTCTAAGTCTAATTTCGAAATATGTGACCATTATTTTGCAATTAGGGTTACTTACTTAAAAAATGCTTTCACAATGACTCAGTCCTTAACCACACTTTTTCAAAGCATTTTCTTCCCACAGTTTTGAAGATTGTTGCCAGAATATTCACTCAATGTTAAATCATGTGTCAATTAGTGAATGTGGGTGTCTGATCTCTACTCTTCTGAACACTTATAAGCCCTCAGAATACAAAAGTATAATTGCTGTAAAATTATAGTGTGTTGTATCAGCCCAAATCTTGTGGAAAGACCAAAAAAATATAAAAATACCTGAACAGGATAAGAATTTTAAAATATTGAAAAAAAAGAACTGTTATCCTAAAAATGTGATATGTCAATATCTGGGGGAATTGTATTTTTATAGCTTAGTTTATAGCAACCTCTCAAATTTGCTTGCCTATTCTATACCAAACACAATAAGCAAATCCCGTGGCCTTAGGGGTCTTCCATTCTGAGTTCTGACTTAGTTTCACCCATCCTCACCACTTTCTGTCTTTACATCTCTACTGTCCTTTTCATCCCTACCAACTGCCTGTAGAAGTGATCATTTTTTTTTATTTTTCAAAAGTATACTAACAAGTTAATTATCTGCATTTTTACTCATTCCGAATGGTATTCACATTTCAAAAGATGATTTAGTCTACTAAGGAAAGAAGGTGTCCATTTATTGGAGGCTTGTTGAAGAAAAAAACAAAGCAAATGGTGAAAATCAGGGTGGCACAAGGAAAACACACAAGGATTAATTATCCCCAAAACAAAGTCTTTTCTTCCAAAACAAGTAAAATCTCAGTCTATTAACACTGTACTACATTGTATCCCTAAGTAACTGTGTGAACCACAAAAATCTGTCACCATAAATGTATATAAATATTATTATTAGTGGATATGAAAATAAAGAAATTTCAAAATAAACCAACAAACAAAAAAGCAGTGAATAGCTTTGTACAAAGAAAATTAATGAAAACATTTAAGTATATAAAAAAAATCACAGGAAAAAAGATACAGCAAAGAACATATCACTACAGTACACAAACTTGATAAAATAGTCCTATTGCAGATATAAAGGAATAAATTTAATCTGAAACTCCAGAACTCAAAAAGAAAAAAAATGGAATAACCAGGAATGTGTGAAGTCCAGAAAGAAAACTTTTAAAAATAGACAAATTATCACATAATTGAAGTCTAAGTAACAGGATTACCAATGGAGAAGTATTTGACTGAAAACATAGTAAGGAACATTTAGAAGGAATGAAAATACTCAAAAGAAATGAAATATAATTTGAAAGAATCAAAACAGAATATGTAGGGAATACACAAAAGGAATAGCATGTTGTTAGCATAAAAACATACACATAGACCAGTGGAATAGAATAGAAAACACAAAAATAAACCCTTACAGCTAGAACCATGTGCTTCTCAACCAAAGTACCAAACACACACCTGAGAAAAAAGACAGCCTCTTTAAGAAACTGGATATCTATATGTAAAGTGGAAACTAGATTTCTGTCTCTCACCCTATATAGAAGTCAATTCACAATGGATTAGAGACCTGAAATTTTGAAACTAGGGAAATACTTAAAGATAAGGACCAAAAACATCCTAATTAAGACTCCTGTGGCTCAGGAAATAATAGCAAGAATCAACAAGTGAGATTGCATCAAATTTAAAAGATTCTGAACAACAACGGAAACAAGAAAGTGAAGACACAGGTTACAGAATGGGAGAAAATCTGTGCCAGTTAGTCTTCAGACAGATGGCTAATAGTTACAATATATAAAGGACTCAAAAAATTAACAAACAAAAAGTAATTGAATTAATAAATAGGTTAAACATCTGAACATATACTTTCCAAAGAAGAAATACATATGACTAATACATTTATGAAAAAATGCTCAACATCTTTAGCCATCAGGAACATGTAAATCAAGAGATTCCATCTCACCCCAGTCAGAATGGCTACTATAAAAAACAAAACCAAAATCCAGAATTCAATGAAAAATAACATGCTGGTGAGGAGAAAAATAATCCTCATATATTGCTGGTGGGAGAACTTCCTTATGATCCAGGTATACAACTCCTCATTTTATATCTAAAAGAATTAATTCAGCATATTATAGCAATACATGTATTCCCATATTTATTGCAAACACAATTCACAATACCCAGGTTATGGAACCAGCCTAGGTTCCCATCAATAGACAAATCAATAAAGAAAATGTGTTATATATTCACAATGGAGAATTACTCAGCCATAAAGAATAATGAAATCATGTCATTTTCAGGAAAATAATTGGAACTGGATAGGAGATCACCTTGCTAAGAAAAATAAGCAAGACTCAAAATGATGGAAATCACATGCTTTGTCTCATATGTGGAAACTAGTAAAAAAGAAGACATGAAAGTAAAAAAGAAACTATTAGAAAACAGGAAAAGAATTGAGGAAGGGAGAGTAAAGAGGAGTTTACACAGAGGGTAGAAACGACCAATATATATTATATGTATGCATGTGAAAATATGATAAAGTGAAACCCATTTTTTATATTTAATATGCACTAATAAAATAGGAAATAGGCAAAAATGAGACAATAGGTATATGTAACTGAAGAGTGAAAGAAAAAAACAAACCTATGGAACAGACTTAAAAAAAACTGGAATTCAGAAAACTTAAGAAAATTTCATCCATGATACAGTCTCATTGATAATTAATTTAATCACGGTGCATGTTTAGTCAGTCATTAATTATTTTTAATGATGCAATGCACAACCTCAAACCCACCATTCAAAAGAAAAGGAGGTGGGCCAGCATATTTCACTTTATATAGTTTGTTTTCCTCTGCATTTTTCTCCGCTGTGACCAAATGGAGCTAACAAGAACTATGAAAGGAGGAAAGGTTTATTTGGGGGTTCACAGTTTCAGAGGTCTCAGTCTGTAGAGAGCCAGCTCCATTCCTTGGGGTTCCATTCCTCAAGGTAAGGCAGAACATCATGGCAGAAGAGCATAAGTAGAGGGAAGTAGCTCACTTGATGATAGAAAGCAGACACACCACTAGCCAGATACAAAATATATACCCAAAGACACTCTCCCAATGCTCACCTCATCCATCCATACACTACTGGCCTTCAGTTATCGTTCTATTAATCCTCATCAGGGGATTAATTCACTGGTTGGGTTAAGGCTTTCATAATCCAATCATTTCACTTCTGCATGTTCTTGCATTGACACTCACCTGCACTTTTGGGTGGCACCTAATATCTAAACCATAACATCGTTCTTTGAACCTGTTTCTTTACTGCAGTAAAAAAAAAAAAAATCTTACAATTTAGTCATATTCATGTGTAATATAAACTAAGGCAGAAAAATGTTAATGTAAATTATCTCTCAATTTCCATTTGTATGGATTAAAAGGAACACTCTGCAAAGGAAAACAAATTTGCAAGATGCAATGCCATACTTTATCTACACTGAGTACAATTAGAATGATGAAAAGTTTGAAATACAATCACCTAAGAAGTAAAATTAATCATGAATAAAATGCCCAGCATTAAAACTAGAGAAGAAATACATACAGATTAAATTAGAAAAAGATACAGAAATTCAGTAGAATTAGAAGAAGCTGACATAGTAAATTACAAACTATAATAAAGCATTAAATGCAATTAGTACTTTAGTTTCAGGAATATTGAATGTCTTGAATTTATCTTCAATGTCCCATAATGTACATCAACAAAAGTCTCATAAGAATTCTGAAATAAATATTTTTAATACTGAGCATAATATAAAAATTTTACTTTATTAAATTATCTTTGTATTTTGATTTTAAAAAAAATATGGTAGTGATTGGTAATAGACCAATCTGATAAGATAGGTTATCTTCAAGGAGACTATAAAAATTCCATTTATAAAAGTGACAAATTTGATACAATGAGTCATTCACAGCTGATTATTCTTCTACATTGACTCTTGCCCACATAAAATTCAGTAATGTACTTTGTTCCAGCATCTGCTATACACCAAAGATTAATGTTGGGTTACAATGAAAAAGAACAGCACATTCCGATTCTCTACAAAGACTGCCACCAACACCATGTCTGGAGTCTGTTTTTAAATAACCTTCTATATAGATGCGACCCTGTGTGGGTGCTGCTTTAGTTCAAACTGCACCTGAGGATCAGTTAGCTCCTAAAACAGGAAGTCTCACTCCAGCATCCACCACCATGTAATCTCAAGGGCCATTCCAAAGTCAGCTTTTAAATCTTCAACGTCAGAAGTGTTGCTAAGTGGCAAAATAAACACTAGAAATAGGTTTTCATAGCTAAAATTTGTAACTTGTTTGTGAGCAGAATAAACATTTTAAAAACTTTCTTTGGTGAAATAAATATATTTTTTAAAGTGTATGGATTAATGATGTTAGAGATTTTTCCCTAACCAAACACCAATCTTTTTATTATACCGATATACCCTTAAAGGTGACATCAGATGCTCTGTTCCATCGTTGGATCTGAGGCTTCTTGATTGAGTTTAACTAGCTTGCTAGATGATTAGGCAAACACTGAATGAGAAAAGTACAGCATTTATGTAAGAGGATTCGTTTATGCCAGGTTGATTTATATCACCTAAAAGGACAACAAGCTGGCATTTCCTTGAGCTCACAGAACAAAGTGTAAAACTGTTAAGTGTCTGCTTGCTAATAACTGTACAGGTGAAGACAGGATGGGACTTTCTTTCATTATGATCCAGTAGAGAGTTCCCAGGTGAGTAGCTAACCCTCACCTGCCACTAATTATAGTCTGCTACATTTATCTATCAGCAAATACATAAAAATAAAATCTGTTGAAAGTTATACTCTACCAAGTTTAGACTAGCTGTCAGCAGTAACTAATGTGGAGATATAAAGCTACATCAAGCTTGCTGTTAGTTGTTGGGCAATAAATGTATTTCTAGATAACATAAAATCAACTTGAAATTGATATCGCAGAAGCAAATGGCCACTTAGTCAATATCAAAATATGGTGTCTATTTAATGCTACTATCTCACAAATATTCTGTTAACTATTAGTCGACTCAAAGCTAAAAAACACAATGGACAGAATTATTGTATGATTGGATGACATTTACTACTTCATTCATTCTGCTAGAAACTCCCTTTATCATCAGAGTTTTATTTTAACAAGGAAAGAAAATTATATGAGGGATTTATTTTTCCTGAACTTTTAAGTGTATAGCAAGAAATGGGAGAGATCAACTATCACAGGAACAGAGGATTGTCCTACTTGAGAATCTGTTGAATAACTTTACAATGTAGGAGAAAAGTGTAACTATACTGACCCCTGATGCTCAGCAGAATCTTATGGCATGTATTTCCAACTTTCAAAGTTTAGAAGGTATAGCCAGCTGGAATAGCACACCTGTAATCCCAGCAACTCAGAAGGCTGAAGCAGAAAGTTTGCAAGTTTGAGGCCAGCCTCAGCAACTTAGTGAGAACTTTTCTCAGAATAAAATTTAAAAAGAACTGAAGATGAAGCTTTTTTATATAACACCCTGTGTTCAATCCCCGATTCCCCATACAAATAAATAAATAAATAAAATACAAGTACAACTAGAATTAAGGGACAATTTAGTTTATTTAACCAGAATGATTATTGTGATTATGAAGTAAGATTGTTCATGCTAGAAAATTTGCTGGAATGAGATACAGATTTTTTTTTTCTCATGAACTGATTTGTCAACTGTTTCTTCAAAAAGAAAATCTGATTATTGCAAGTTGGAGAATAATTCAAAAAGTCTAAAAGAGTAAGTGAATAAGTAATCCAGGAAAACACTGAAAGGGGCAATTAAAATCAAGCATTTGGTGGGTAAACAGTAATTTGATAAATGCCCCCAAATGCATACTAAATACAAGCAGGAAAATTCAAGCATGGAAATTAAAAAATGCTGATCTATGAAAAATAAATGATAAAAATTCTTATTTAAATATAAATTATTTCCAAAAAATCATTGCTAGCTACTCTTCTGACAGAGGATTAATGTCTAGAACATATAAAGAACTCAAAAATCTTACACCAAAAAATCTATTAGCCCAATTAATAAATGGCCAAATGAATTAAATTAAAATATTTGTATTTATTCTCAAAAGAAGAGATGCAAATGGTCAACAAATATATGAAAACATGTTCAACATCATTAGCAATTATGGAATGCAAACCAAAAGTATACTAGGATTTCATCTCACCCAGTCATAATGACAGTTATCAGGAATACAAATAATAATAAATGCTGGAGAGGATGTGGAAAAAAAGGAAAATCTTTACACTCCTGGTGGGATTGTAAAGTAGTACAACCACAATGTATGGAGGCTCCTCAAAAGACTAGACATTAAAACACCATGACGCAGCTATATCACTTCTTGATATTTATTATCCAAAAGATTGAAGTCAGAATTAAAGTCATCTTATTATAGTAATACATACAAACCCATGTTTATAGTAGCATAATTCACAAAATCCAACCTGTGGAACCAGCCTAGAAGTTCATCAATAGATGAATAGAAAAAGAAAATGTGCACAAGGAAGTTTTATTTAATCACACACACAAAAATAAAAATTACATCATTTGCAGGCGATCTTGTTAAGCAAAATAATTCAAACTCAGAAAGTCAAGGGTCTTAAGTTTTCTCTCATATGTGGAAGCTAGAGAGGAAAAGAGAAAAGAAACATGGAGAACTCTCATGAAAATTAAAGGAAGATCAGGAGAGTAAATGAATCAAGGAGGGAGTCAGGGAAGATGTGGGGAAATGTTGGGGAGTGATAATGGCCAATTATATTGTTATATTGTGTTCAACTACAAATATGTACTTTGGTACAAAAAAAACCCATCATCATGTAAAACTAGAATGCACCAATTTTTTAGAAAGTGGAAAAACAGAAGAAAAAAATGAAGTTTAAAAGAAAAATTAGTTTTTCACCTATTCCTCATACAAGTAAAATAATTTCATATTTAAAAGAAACAGCCTGCCCAAGAGTATACCTGTAATCCCAGCACTCAGGAGGCTGAGACAGGAGGATAGCAAATTGAAAGTCAACCTTAGCAACATAATGAGGCCCTGAGAAACTTAGCAAGACCCTGTCTCTAAATAAAACATAAAATGGCTGGGGAAGTGGCTCTATGGTTGCACACCCCTGGTTCAATCTCTGGCAAAATAAATAAATAGTTATTGTCAGAGATCTGGCATTTATTTGTATTATTTCATGAATATTTTTAAATACTAGAAATAAAAATAACAATTGTTAAATATAGATTCAGAATTTTTAAATTGAAACTTTGAATTTAATGTCACCGGATATGACAAGAATTCTCCAAACTTCTAATCCTTTTCTTGAACATAAAAGAAAACCTCAGAAGAATTAAACATAGGCATATTAACTGAACTCCATGGCAATTATCATATGGAATTAAGTCTTGCAATCTCATTAAACATTTCTAATTATTTTGACAGATTCTGGGTGTTTAGATGATATCAAAAGACTAGGGGAAGTGAAGAAATCTTCATAAATAGAAATAATTGATTAAAATCGGTGAAACAAAAATAGAAGGGATAAGCATATACATGAAAAAATAAAGGAATGTAAGATTACTTACAAGGTAAACAATGATACTAGGATAACCATATTTTATAGCAATATATATACATTTTGTCACAAAAATACATGAGAAGCAATAACATTTATAATAATGGATATCTTGCCAATTTTATGCTTGAGCATATCACAATTATCTCATTTAATTCTCACATTGTAATAAGAAGCTATTCATTCTTTCTCTCAACTTATACAAAGCCAATTTTTAATACACTTGGCTAGCATATATTCTGATTTGAAGTTTGTGTCACAGAATCGTTACTTAATTCAATGTTTTAAAATCATGTTTGGCTATTGCTTTAGAATATTTTTAATAACTTGTCTTGGGATGTGCTAGTACAACTTGTAGGTTTTTCACAGAAAGATTTGTAAGCACATAGACATCAATATGTAGGCACCAAACAAATGGAAAAAATTCTAACAGACCCTCCTAACAGATGAAAGATGAGTGTGCTATCATTGTAAAAAAAAAAATGAGATTGTGTAGGAATTCCATGTTTATTGTTGTTTTCCACGTAAGATATTCATTCTGCCAAGAGAGAAGACCACTCCTTTAATTCTATGTGGCTTAGAAGGAAGGCATTAGAGAAATTTGTGTCAATGATGAGGAACTAGTCACAAAGGACTCCATGGGTGTTTGTCCTATGCAGGTCAAGAGAAGGAGATATATCGGTTTTTACTGAATTAATTATTACTTCTAGCATCTTTGTTCCATTTTAAAAGAAAACATCTTTGAGGACTAAGTTCTCAGGCAAGTGGGGTTCAAAGATATATAATAGACCCCCAAACTGATGATGCTTACACAGGGTCTTTCTTTCATTTTCTTTGAAGACTTTGTAACAATCATCTTAAAGTAAAGGAAAGTTATAAATATTTATATTTGTTAAGTTTATGAATGGACCCCTCAGAAGTCCTGTTTGCAAGCCAATGATAATCATTAATTGTTACTAAGGATAAAAAGAAATTCCTTATCAGAAACATTTGCCAATCCAACCACAGGAATAATTCATGTGTCCATTTTTGGGTGTGTCTACAATGTAAATGCATGCCGGTGTGTATGCCTACATGAGTAGGTCTCTATAAAATACCTCCAGACCTAATATATTTAGAGAAATATCCCAAATCCGATGTGACCAAGACATGTGCTTTAGAAAAGAATTTCACAAATATTTTTCTTGAATATCCCATGGCTACTAGAAATCTGGAAAAGTAGGGAAGTGGAGAAATGGGAGGATATCAGTTAAAGGATCCTATGTCAGTGTTTAATTAGAATAAGTTCTAGGCAGAGAAGAATGAATCTAGTTAAAAATAATGAAATGTACATCTAAAAAAAATATGAGAGGTATTTGAATTCACATACCATAAGAAAATGATACAAGTTGAAGGTGATGGATATAAAAATTACCGAGTTGGTCACTACCAATGTGTACATGAATCTAAACATCACATTATAACTCATAAATAGGCACACATATCATATGTCAATCAAAAGTTTGTTTAATTTACAAAGTGAAGAAAAGTTAATAATATAGTCAAGGTTCCCCAGAGAAACAAGACCAATAAAATAGATAGAAGAAATATATTAAAATGAATTGACTAATGCAATTATGACAGTTAGAAAATCCAAAATCTGCCAGGCATGGTGGTGCACGCATGTAATCCCAGTGACTTGGGAGTCTGAGACAGGAGAATCATGAGTTCAAAGCCAGCCCCAGCAACTGCGAGGTGCTAAGCAACTAAGTGAGACCCTATGTCTAAATAAAAAATACAAAATAGGGCTGGGGATGTGGCTCAGTAGTTGAGTACCCTTGAATTCAATTCCCAGTACCAAAAAAGAAAAAAGAAAAGAAAATCCAAAATTTGTAGGGTGGACTGGTAATTCAGAAACAAGGAGGAGTCAATCTTGCAGTTTTAGTCCAAAACTGTCAAGCTGCAGCCCCAAGAGGAAAAGGATGTGGCAGTTCCAGTCAAAAGGTATCAGACCAGAGAACAAGAAAGAATCTATTCTCTAATTCAAGTCTAAAGAAAGTCATCTGCTAGAGATCTTCTCTAACGGAGATGGAGGTAGAGGGGGTACTCTGCAATTCCTTTTCAGGAATAGGAATTGGATGATTGGATGAGGTTATCCCATACAGTGAAGCCCAGTAAGCTTTACTCAATATCCACCAATTTAGATGTTAATCTCAACTCCAAAACACACTCATAGAAATACCCAGAGTAATTTTTAACCAAATACAGTACATCCCAAGACTCAATCAAGTTGACACAAAATTAACCCTCACACTCTAAAATAATAGAATAATAAAATCAGAGCTTTGGAATTTGAATATGCAGGAAGTTTTCCCTTAAGGGAACACATGAACTACAAGAAATAACACCTTTGGGCTGGGGATATAGCTCAGTTGGTAGAGTGTTTGCCTTACATCTTACATGCACAGGGCTATAGGTTCAATCCCCAGGACCACAAAAAAAAAAAAAAAAAAAAAGAAGAAGAAGAAGAAGAAGAAGAAGAAGAAGAAGAAGAAGAAGAAGAAGAAGAAGAAGAAGAAGAAATAACACCTATGCAACAGTCTATGAGGAAAAAATTGTCTATGAAGAAAAAGAGATAGTAAGGCAAAGAACAGAACTGATAGCACCAGACAAAATCAGAGAAAGTTCATGTAGAATATGATGTGCAATTTAATTCTAATTTTGAGTGGAACAGAAAGTTTCTGCATGATTCCTGAAGTAGACAGCTGATAAATCCAGGAAATCAGGACTGTCCCAGCAGGATTCTCCCTCACAGTTCAATACAAATAAATATTTGTATTGTTTGAAATAATATTCTACCATACATGATCAGTAACTAGCAGACCTCAGACATTTATTGAGCATGTGACATATATTAATGGCTTTTTAATCACTGGAGAATCTAAGAATGATGAGACACCATCCCTACTTTCAGTACATTTCATCCCAAGCATAAAGAATAATGCAAAAAAAACATAAATTTACTTTATAGGTATTTTCTATAAATAAATTCTCCCATATGCATAGCTTCTGAGTGATGCATGGGATTACTTATTCTAAGAACTTTTGTTGAATTTACACATGCTGACAAAATGAAGATAGAATTGTTAACAGTTAAACACATATTTTTTGTGTTTATTGATGAGAACTTAAGCGCATTGTGTAAGGCAATGAATTTCACCTTAATGCTGTGAATATCTGAATAAGACAATAAGACATTTTCTCTACCAATGTAATTTAATTATATTACACACATAATGAACTAAGTTAAACCACCAACACAACCTGAAACTGTAAGTAACAAATTCTGGATTTAGATCAAACAGGAGCTTGCTCTCAATTTTTTTAAAAAACCTGTTTAATAAATGTAATATTAACAAAATGAAACTCAAGTAGTTTAAAATGCTATTTCATAGATATTATCCTCTATAAAAATAATCTACTCAAATAATTACAGATAAATATATAGATAGAGCCAAAGATATGAATATTTTGTACTAACCCCAGTACAATGTAAAAGCTTCTTTTTTTGTTGTTTATGGCTGCTAGATCAGCACTTCCCTATCTCTGTGTATTACATACCCAAATTCCAAATCATTACAGGACCAGGGCTTTGGCTTCACATTCATAACATCTCCTGAATATTCATACAAATTGCCTCTGAAAATTCCCTCATTAAAAAGACCTGAGTAATAGTCCTTGTAAAGCACTTTAAAAATATGAACCTTGTGCAAATGCTAAGTAGCATTTTTATTAGTGTTAAACATTAAACAATAGCAGAGGGAGTAATAAATTTAGGTTTATGGCATGGCCAAGAAAGAAAAATATTTTCATAAGGAACGTCAAAGGACAGTAAAAGGAGATTCAAGGAATAAAGCTACATGATGCTACAGCACAGAAAAATACTCTCAAAGAATATGCTGAACTGTTCTAAGAATCTAACCTGGTATAAAACTTGAATGCCAAAAATAATGATTAAAGTAATGGAGGTCAGAAGGAGGAACATTTAGGTATTTGAAAATGGAACCCCAGTAAAGGGCAACCTCAATCAGATCCATTAGTCACCCAATTTGGATAATGAGTGTTCAAGAATTTCTTTCAGGAGACAAGAAAACTTGCAACAATCTGACTCACTTCACCATCCTACAGTACAAAACAGCTTTCTCATAATCTAATAAAAATGGCTAAGGGCTCCCAGGCTGCCATCCTCATTCCACCAGCAAAAATACCCTTTATCTCTAGATTGGCTCTTTTTAAATCACAAGCAGTTGAAGATTTGGGATGACTTTATCCCTGGACAATGACCCACTGATGATGGCCTACTTCCTTATAAATCCTATGCTGAGAAAATCCCCCATTTGTAATTTCTAACATGATGAAACTGAACACTGGAGTTAGGAGTTCTGTCTGTCACTAGATCTGAAGAAAATTCAGGTCCCAGAAACATGTATGATCATTGTCTGTACTCACAAATTTATTGTCTTTTAAAATTCAAGTATATAACTACATCATTAGAGGCCAAGTTCATGTGAAGGTATGCTCCATCTCAGGAACTCAGAACCAATATTATACATTGGCAATTCCAGTCTGTGCAAAAGGAAGCATAAGTGATAACCATCATCCATGTCTCTTTTTAAAAATTTAATTTCATCACTTATTGATGCTTTTCTCACTGAACCCTTGGCAGCACAAACCTAGTTAACACAAACAGGCAAAGAATGGTGCTGACATAAAGATAGCTATATGTATACTGAAATATAGTAAATGATCTTCAGCATGGATGCCAAGAATACACAATGAAAATACAATATTCTTTTCCATAAATGATATTTGAAGGTTTAGATATCCACATGCAAAAGAATGAAATTAGACCTTTATCTTATATCATATTAAAATAAATCTACTCCAAATCAATTAAGAAAAATAAATGAATGACCAGAATCTGTAAAATTCTTGGAAAAGAAAACCTATGGGAAAACTTTTATTACATTAGTGTAAACAATGATTTCTCAGATAAGACACCAAAAGCATGGCTTTAGATTTTAATAGATCAAATGTAAAGTTAAAATATGAGGTCTAACTACACACTTTTAGCACATGAACACAAAGCCAGCAAAATTGAGTTGCATTACATCCGAACCAGAAGATAAAAAAAAAAAAAATTATCAAAAATATTTCAAACCATCCAATAAAATAGAGATAACAGCCATAAATTCAATTACATTAAAAGTAATAATAATAATAAATGTGAAAATTATTAACTCAGATTTTAATGAGAACCAAATAAAGTTTGAGAAGAAGATTATTAAATAGAAGAAACCCCAAAATTCATTTCAATAATTTGCAAAGAAATAATAAAGTCGAGCAGTTGAGGCAAGAAGGAAGGAAGGAAGGAAGGAAAGAAGGAAGGAAGGAAGGAAGGAAGGAAAGGAGGGAGGAAGGAAGGGAGGAAGGAAGGAAGGAAGGAAGGAAGGTAGGAAGGAAGGAAAGGAGGGAGGAAGGAAGGAAGGGAGGAAGAAAGGAAGGAAGGAAGAAAGGAAGGAAGGAAGGAAGGAAGGAAGGAAAGAAAGAGTATGTAAGTCAAAAAAAGGAAGGAAGGGAAAAATTAGACTAGGGAAATAATAAATAAAAAGTATGTTATTTTAGATCAATTGACAAAATGAACTGAAGAGAAATATATATCTATGTATATATATCCATATGTGTGTATCAGAAGAATGAGTTATGAATGTCAATCAACAAAACACATTTTTTATTTTACTGGGAAAATAGCAACTCAATCATGTGAATTCCTAAGAACAAAGAAAGCATCACAATTTATGAACCAAAACCAAAAATAAATAAATAAATAAATAAGAAAATAATAGGTGTACAATCATAACAGGTGAATTTAAATTCTTTCTCTTAGTAATCGGTTTATCAACAATCCCAAGATTAGGAGATGAAAGAGGACAAGGATTTAAATAAGAAAAACAAACAAATGAATGTATTAAAAGTTTATAGAGCTTTGTCCCTAAAAATTATGTGTCCAATGTTTATCTTTCAATCAAACAGGTGAAACATTTACAAAACATTGATCATATTTCTCACCACTAAGCATATTGAAACAAATACAAAAATAGCCCTATTGCATACACAGTCTTTCTAATTAACCTATAATCAAATTTTCAAGACTAATTTGGCTATTTGGAAATTTATACACAAAACTATTTAAAAGTTGGGTCAAAGGAGATATCAAAATGAATACAAACATTTAGAACTGAACATAAAAATCCAATATATTGAAATTTGTGAGATATTTACCAGAAGCTATTCTTAGAAGAAAAAAAGTATATTTATAATACCATGTTAGTGGTACAAAGCCTTATTACCAATGCAATGGTTGTTCCTTTGTCCTCTCCTCATTCTTTGATTTGGAACCCTTATTTGAATGAAAGCAGAACATGAAATGCATCTTGAGTCTTCTAGTTGAGTGAAGATAGCTCCATAGCTGTTTTTACAAGTAGCCATACAACTAGCCCATATTTTTAGTTAAAATCTGAAAACTATTTCTATTCTGGAACAAAATTGAATATTATAAGAAGAAGGTATTTTCCTTTGTAGTCTGTATGCTTTCCTCCCTGCAATATTGTGATGATTATATGACAGCAGCTTTAAGCACATCTGGAGGCCAGAAGCATAAATGGACATGTGACATGTGGACAGGAGGAGAAAGCATGGAAAAACTTGGTCCTAGAAGAGCTGGGGACATCACCACCTACGCACTGTAGAACCATTTCTTACTGAGACAAACAACATCTCCAAATATCATAAAGATTTCATTTCTCCATAACCTCAAATCTGACCTCATAAAAATCACAAACACAATACACACACACACACACACACACACACACACACATACACACACACATGCACACACACATGATTATCCATATAATATGAAAAATGGATTCATTATCCATATAGAAAAATGAAGACTCAAAATGTTGAATGGTATTCTTCCAATTGTAATCAGGTGACTTCTAAAATGCATACTTTTAGGTAATCCTTAAGGTTTCTTTTATAAATTGATATATAAGCAATTTTTGTTAAAAATCACCAAATACTTTTAAATAACATATGTTTTCTCTTTGCAGTATGAACTGTTTATCACTTAAGTAGATGTTTTGGTTACAAAATGTGCTGTTTTTCTAAGGATGGATTTCATCTCCAGACTCCCTGGGCCCAGAGAAAAATGCCAGGTGGATTCATCAAGCAGCAAAACTACAAGGAGCAAGTTATTCTTAAATATATTTTTTGAAGATTATCTCAGACAAGGCAATTCTGAGAAGAAATGAGAAAATGTAGCTATTGAAAAGTTAAAATAAATAAGTTATTTTAATAAAGTTAAAATAAAAAAGACCACTACTTTCAGTACAATTATCTACAAAATGGCTAACAGAATTCCACACAAACTCTAGACACACACCACATGTAAAAGAGTGTGGCGTGCTTGTGTGGGGGGCGGGGGAGTATGTGTGTGAGTTTATGAAATATCAGTATCTCCAATCAAATTGTAATTCATAATAAAAAATGGAATACATGACACTGGAAGAATTTGTATACTATGATCCAAACAAAATAATTAGTTACCTCCTCATCCCAGAGTGAAACTCCATTTCAGAGAAGAAATTACCTAATTTTTGAAATTCAATAAAGCTTTTAGGACAAAACATTGACAAATCACTTTCTAATATCAGAGTTTAAAATGTTGTAATTGTGACACAGAAATCACAAAAAGTACAAGATGAAGGGCTCATCAATTTTTTTTTTTTTTCTGTAATTCTTCGTACCTACTCCTGACACTTTCAGGTCTTCAGAGTCCCCTCCCCAACTTCCCTGCCTCTGGATGCTGTTTTTATTGCCCAGAATAGCCACCTAAACTCCATTCCCAGCTTCCAACACAATTAACTCCAATTCATCCTTCAGATCTTTGTACCAGTGCCTAATTGTCTCAAGAAAGCCTTCCTTTACATACCGATCTAAGAGTAATTTGTCTCTTTATTCCAATGTTGTACATACCCCTGACTTTCTTTCCTTAGTATCTTTCACTATGATTATAGGTTTCTTTGTGTGGTTGTTTGATCAATAGCTAGCTTCATAAACTACAGATTATAAACCATGCTCATCAGCATGACTCCAACACCTACAGTGATGCCTGGGACAGAGACATCATCCTAGGAATATTTGCAGAATAATCAAATAAGAGACTGGTTTCATTGGGAAAGTGAGAAAAGTCTTGATAAAAGTTGTATGTAAACAAAGAATATTGGTAGAATTTTATAAACATAGGAATATAAGAATTATATGGACATAAGAATTGACAGAACCTTCACAGGCAAGAGAATCTGAAAATGGGAAAATACCTCTCTAATAATTTTACTTGCTCTAATGCCTCCATCCTTTAAACCATTCTCCCAGGCAGTTCTTCACTTAGGGGTAAATTCTCTGTTCCACTCATATTGTGCTCTTCATTTCTTCATTCATCTCATTCAGGTATATGAGCCAAGCACACAGTTCTCCTGTCTCATGGAATTCTGAACCTTATTGCAGAGATCTAGAGACAGAATAATTAAAGTTTAATTTTAAAAAATATCAAATTTCATGTCATGATTGAAAAGTGTCTGAATAATGCATACAAATAAGCCATAGGATAGTCTCCTTTAGAGAGACTGGATTATGTTGGATAGCCACATAAGGCTTCACTGAGGAAGTGACATTTAAGCTGATATTTTAACATGCACCTCTAAGCCCTTAATGCATTGTTGTGATTTATTATGTTAGTAGCTGCTTGTTAATTGGGTTGGATTTAATTGAATATTTATGCAATCGCTTTAAATCCTGATAGCTCCTTGTAGCTTTGTGCCACTAACCTAGGTCAGGAAATAAAAAGTTATCTGTATGGTGGTTAAATAACTTTTCACTAGTCAAAAAAACTGTAATCAAATGGAAAAGAACACCAACTTTGACCTAGCTTCTGGTCAAAGCTTGTGAATATGAGCAGTGAGCCTCATTCTCACACCTAAGCATTTTGCAGAATGTTCTGTAAGGGACACTGTAACTATCCCATGAAGCATACTCTCAAAGCTCTACTTATATTCTGTTTACCTCCTTAATAAAGAACAAAAATTTTTGATATTTTGTATAGTCCATCTAATATACAAATAGATCAGCCTTCTAGTGTGAGCAGTAGTCATGAGTGACAGAGCTAAAGAAAAATGGGAAGGACAGTGAAGGGATGCTTTCTAGTTCACTGTGGAAACATGTTACCTACATTAGTTTTCTATACTTAATAACAAATTACCACAAACCTTATGTTTAAAACAACACACATTTAATCCCCTTCAGTTTCTGTGGGTGGAGAGCTACAGCATGGTTGACATGGATTCTCTGCAAGGATTAATTGACTTAATGGCTAGGCCTGGTGTTTACTTGTGATGGATATGGTTCCAGGTTAATTCAGAATTCAAAATAATTCAAGCAGAATTCTTTTGCTTGTGGCTGAAAGTGAATTCCACCAACAATCTGACAGCCAAGGCCTGATCCATTCCCAGTTGCGAAAATGGTAATTTGCTTTTTCACAAGTAGCAATGAACACACAAACTCCACACTTAGCTAGGCAGAGTTTTCTTTAAAATCACAGAAGTGATACCCGAATACCATTGTCATATTCTGCTGGTTAGAAGCAAGATACAGCCTCCTCCAGAGTTTCAGGGAGGGAATTATAGGAAGGTATATAAATAATGGAGTTGATGTTGTGGGGAAGTCACCTTAAAGTCCGTTCACACAGTGTCTTTAAATTCTTTGCTTTGAGAATAATTTTTCACACACTTCATAGATTATGCCACAGTTCTCCATCATAGCAACTATAAGTCAGGCAATACTTAGGAAGTGCTATTCCCATGTTCCACCTAATGTTATCTTCCAAATACCAAGTAAGGTAAGCAGTGGCAGCAGCAGTATACATGTTTTATGCCTGAGGGAATAGAAGTAGAGAGCTACTCAAGATCTCATAATCTATAAGTAGCAGAGCTGGTTTTCTAATAATGTTTCCAGTGCTCTGATTTACCATTTTGGTTCTTTGGGAAATGTACTTGCAAAGATTGGCTTTCTCAAACTCAGCAAAACAGGCATAGCACCAAAAGATTCAGAAAGTCATTCACTGCCTCCAAAATTGAATGTATCATTAGATGATTGGTGGAAATTAATAAAATGTTATGGTTGGGAAAAAGAGAATATAATTATCATGTTAGCATTTCTGTGTTCCTAAGTTGCTTTTAAAAAAAATCCTTTAATAGCCTGTTTTAACAAGCTGTATTTTATCTCTTATCCACAAAGGGCTGAATGAACTCTCTTCCATGAAAAAAACAAATCACAAACACACACACACACACACACACACACACACACACACCCCTACAGTCATAGATGACTATGACTTAATGATCAGTTCTATCTTTCCATTGTATAATCAGTATTTTTAAAGGGAATAGAAACCTTCTCTTTGGAAGAGTTGAATCAGATAAACAAATGTTGTAATCCAGTTTATACAATCTTCTCCTCAAAAGAAATCACAAAAAAATTGTCTGTGCAAATATATTAAATTTTACTAGCAATAGAAAATGCATGCATTTCTCATCTGATATGAAGGACCAGTGCCTTGGCCTAAAATTTCTTTAAGGTATTCACTTGATAGTAATGTGAAATTGTTGATTTTCAAGCCTGCTCATTCAACATACTCTGACTAGAATGTTTTCAGTTTGAATGTGTTTCCACACAGAGCCTTACTAGAGTCAAGCACAGGAAGAGTTTTCATCTAGAGATAGGGGAGGAGTTGAGAAACAGGAAAAAAAAAAAATGCTGACCTTACAGAAGCCCTTAACAGTATTTCGGGACATGGACCAGGCCACCATGTGAGTTGCAAATATCAGTAGATGAAAAGACAATTGGAACACAAAGATTATTGTGAAATTTGCACTTTGGCCATATCAAAATTTGGCTCTGTATTATTAAACAAGGGATACATTTAGTATGTTTTTGCAATGCTTAGAAAGTCTGATGAAATTTAAGAATTTTAAAAGTTCAAAGGAGGCGATAGAGGAAGATGGCAGAATAGAGAGGTCAAGTCCCTGGTGGCTCCATGATATGAAACCAAGAAAAGCAATCAGGCAGCTTTTCAGCAAGGTGAGTAAATGAACAAAAATGGGGAGGAGGGGGTTTACTTGATTTTAATACTGGATCCTCAAAACAGATCAGGGACTCAAGAGATCAAATATAAAAACATAAAGAAATCTTCAGCCCCACAGCTATGGCAGTGCACAAACTAGATCTGTGGTTTCTCCAGGCAGTAAAGCCATAAAGGAATTGAAGGAATCACCTTTCTTTTTTTTTAAGATGTTGGTAGACCTTTATTTTATACATTAATTTAAATGTGATGCTGAAAATTGAACCCGGTGCCTCACACATGCTAGGCAAGTGCTCTACCACTGAGCCACAACCTCAGCCTGGAACTACTATTCTTGCGAGGACCAAGGCATGCCAGGGTAGAAAGAGTTTAGAGATTAAAGTCACTACCCAACTAAACAGTAAGATGCACTATAGAATATCCTTGTGTAGGAAAGAAACTCCATCTCTCATAGAAGAACAAAAGTCTCTGGAATACTATGAAGGCAGTGCAAAGAGGCAAGTTCATTGTATTGAGCCTATTCATTGAAAGAATAGAAAACAGCAAAATAAATAACCTAACATTATATCTCAGTGCCCTAGAAAAATAAGAACCAATCAACACCAAAACCAGAGGAAGATAGAAAATAACTGAAATCAAAGGTAAAAATCAATGAAATTGAAACAAATGATTCAAAAAATTGAAAAAAGTTGGTCTTGGACAAAATGAATAAAATTGATAAATTCTTAGCCATCTTAATGAAAATAAGGAGAGAGAAAACTCAAATTACTAAAATTCATGATGAAAAAGAAAATATCACAGTGAACACTACTAAAATACAGACAAAAAGCAGAAAAATTTTGAAAATTTGTACTCCAATAAAATAGAAAATCTTGAAGATGATGGCAAATTTATAGACACATATGACCTACTCAAATTGAATCAGGAGGAGATACACAATTTAAACAGATCAATATCAAGCCATGAAACAATAATCTACCAACTAAAAAAAGCCCAGGACCAAATGGATTTTCAGCCAAGTTCTACAACACCTTCAAAGAAGAAATAACACCAATACTCCTGCAATTATTCAATGAAATAGAAGAGAAGGAAACCCTTCCAAATTCATTCTATAAAGTTAGTACCACCCTGACACCAAAACCAGACAAAGACACATCAAGCAAAAGAAACTTCAGACCAATATCCCTGAAGAACAGATGCAAAATTCTCAATAAAATTCTGACAAATTGCATAAAAAACATATTTAAAAGATAGTTCACCATGATGAAGTAGGTTTCACACTAGGGATGCAAGGTTTGTTCAACATACAAAAATCATGAGAGGTAATTAATCACATCAAGAGACATAAACACCACAAGAATCATATTATTATCTCAATAGATGCAGGAAAAACATTTGACAAATACAGTACCCTTCATATCCAAAACACTAGGAAATCTGGGGATAGTAGGAATAGACCTCAACATTGTAAAACCTATATATGCTAAACCCAAGCCAATATCATTATAAAATGAGAAAAATTGAAAGCATTTCCTCTAAAAACTGGAACAAGAAAAGGATGTTCTCTTTCACCAATTTTATTCAACATACTTCTGGAAACACTACCCAGAGCAATGAGACAGAAGAAAGAAATTAAAGGGATATGAATAGAAAAAGAAGAACTTGTACTACTCCTATTTTTCCAATAATATGGTTTTATATTTAGAAGACCCCAAAAATTCCACCCAAAACTTCTAAAATTTATAAATGAATTCAACAAAGTAGCAGGATGTGAAATTAAAACCGATAAATCAATTGCATTCCTATACATCAGTGATGGATCTACTGAAAGAGAAATTAGGAAAACTACGCATACCCAATAACCTCAAAAAAAAATGGAATCAATCTAACCAAAGAGGTAAAAGACATCAACCATGAAAACTACAGAACACTAAAGAAAGAATTTGAAGAAGACCTTAGAAGATGGAAAGATCTCCCATGATCTTTAGACAAAGTTAATATTGTCAAAATGGCCATACTACCAAAACTGTTATACAGATTTAATGCAATTCCTATTAAAATACCAATGACATTCTTCATAGAACTAGAGAAAGCAATCATGAAATTCATTTGGAAAACTAAGAGACCCAGAATAGTTTAAGCAATTCTTATCAAGAAGAGTGAAGCAGGTGGCATCACTATATCAGACCATAAATAACACAACAGAGTAATAGTAACAAAAATAGCATGATATTGGCACCAAAATAGACTTGTAGACCAATGGTACAGAATAAAAGACAGACGGAGAGAAACCCACATAAATACAGTTATCTCATACTAGAAAAAGGTGCCAAAAACATACACTGAAGAAAAGATAGCCTATTCAACAAATGGTACTAGGAAAACTGGAAATCCATATGTAGCAAAATGAATTTAAACCTCTATCCCTTACCCTGCACAAAATTCAACTCAAAGTGGGTCAAGGACTTAGGCAATGGACAAGGGACCCTTGTCCAAATCTCTACCATGTCAACTTAAAAACCAAATTCCTCAACAAGACTTCAAAAGTGAAAGAGGTAAAATGAAGAATCAATAAATGGGATGGAATCAAACTAAAAAGTTTCCTTCAGAGTAAAGAAAACAACCAATAACATGAAGAGAGCCTAAAGAATGAGAGAAAATCTTTACCACATGCACCTCTGATAGAGCTTTCATCTCCAAAACATATAAAGAACTCAAAAAATGTAATATCAAAAGAAACAAATAACACAATCAATAAATGCACAAAATACTGAATATACACTTCACAGAAGAAGAAATAGGATTGACTAACAAATATGTGAAAAAATGTTCAACATCTCTAGCTATTAGAGAAATGTAAATTAAAACTACACTGAGATTTCTTCTCACTCCAATCAGAATGGCAATTATCAAGAATACAAGTACCAGTAAATACTAGAAAGGATGAGGGGGAAAAGGTACACTCAGACATTGCTGGTGGAACTGCAAATTGGTGCAACCATTATGGAAGGCAGTATGAAGATGCCTCAGAAAACTTGGAATAGAACCACCATCTGACCCAGTTATCCCACTCCTCAATTTATATGCAAGGGACTTAAAATCAGCATATTACAGTGATGCAGCCACATCAATGTTTATAAAAGCTCAATTCACAATAGCCAAACTATGGAACCAACCTAGGGGCCTTCAACAGATGAATGGATACAGAAATATATATAATCTATATATGCAATGGAGTATTACTTGGCCATAAAGAACAATGAAATTATGGCATTTGATGGTAAATGGATGAAACTGGAGAATACCATGCTAAGTTAAATAAGCCAATCCCAAATAACCAAAGGCTAAATGCTTTATCTGATATGCAGTTACTAACTCACAATAAGGGGGGAGTGGTGGGAAGAATAGAAGTATATTATATTAGAGAAAGGGGAATGAAGGAAAGGAAAGGACAATGAGAATAGGAAAGATGGTAGAATGAATTGTACATTACTATCCTATGTGTACACATGATAACACAGCCAATGTAATTCTACATCATATAGAACAAAAAAAAAAAGTCAAAGTACATCCTCGTATCATATAAAATAAGAACAAATAAAAATATTTTTTAAAAGTTCAAAGAAATTTGTAGTGGGTTATTTTTGGTGTTTATGGGTTTATTTAATGAATCATAATTCACTGACATCTGAAAAACAAAAGTTGAATTTTTTTCATACTTGGGCCAGGAATTATTGCAAGCAAATATAGTTTTTTGCTAAGGCTAGAAAGAAGAAATTCTGATACAGGACATTATTAACCAAGTCTTTGTGCTTTCCCAAAATTCTTCTGTTGAAAATCTATCCCCCAAACACCAATTGTGGGGAATTTTTTAAATTTAATAAATAATATTAATTAAATGGGCTACCTTAATAACTTAGATCTCACTACCTTGCACTAGATGAAATAAAAACTAGATGGATTATAAACTCCGGAATTTAAATAAATAAAAGATTTTTAGGCAATTTAGATAGAATAAATTGAAGATAAACATATCCTTGAATAATGAATAAGCATATTTTACTCTAAAACTCACTATTTAACATGTCATAATATATAATAAAATCAACTGGATCTAAGACATCAGAAAAAAATGTTTAACAATATGAGTAAGGGAAAGTATATAATATCAAATACAGCAGTCACAAACTGATTTTGAAAAGTTCCATAGAAATTAATGAAAACAGTTAAAAAAAATAAAAAGACATATCACAAAAGAATCAAGCCAATGTTTAATGAATAAGTGAAAACAAGTACAAACTAGCACTCATTAGATGGACAGAAAACAAAAATAATATGGCACTCATTTATCTGACAAAACTTAAAAAGAGGAAGGACATCAATAAGGATAAATTATGATGTTTACGATAATGAAAGATAATATATCTTGTATAATTTGTGGAAATATATTTAATATTTTTGGAAAGCACACTGGCAGTCTTTACCTCAATTTAAAACACCATATTTCTCCCATATACTTATGAGAACACATATTTTAATATACTTTCTACAGACAGTTTATGACAAAAATCTTTTATATTTACAAAACATTACAAGTTAAGCATATGCCTATTGATAGTGTGCCAGTTGGATAAACAGTGGCTGAGGCACACCATTACCAGGTAATTCAAAAAGACTTATAAGTATCATGGTTGAAGACCAGGAGCAAGGAAACGGTGTGTGCGATGTGACCCCACATACAGAAAAATGACCCTGATTTTTTTTTATGTTAATGTTTTCATATGACAGGAGTCTAAGACAGGCGGCAGAAATACTCACGAGAGATTGTTAAACTGCAGAAAAATTCAGGAGGAAGTTCAAAGGAAAAAGTCTTTAAAATCTGAATTATGAATTATAATCTTAAAATAGATAATAGCATTAGGTGGCCTAAACAGATATCTATCCATAGGAGAAAAAAATGTATGAAAAGTAAAGTTTTAAAATATCCCTGGTGTTTATATCAGAATGATATTAGGTTTTGGGTTTTATATTTTCTCTTACTCTCTTGTATATTATAGAAATGTTTTCCAGGGAGGATGACAAGGGGAAAAAGAGAAATGACAATTGTAGGAAAACAAATATAATTTTTTTGCAAACCTAGTTGCATTTCAGAAAAATGTGTGGACTTTATACGTGGGAGGATGCGCAGTCTTATGAGCTACTTAACCTTTTATGCAGCATTTCTTCCTACAAGTAGGAACACTTTTAAATGCCATGTCTTTATTTTCCATACACATTGCTAGTCTTTGGTTCTTCATCTCCTATTACTGGACAAGGAGGAAGTTTGTCATTTGGGGGGCTGCAGGTTACTAGATCAGCAGGAAGTCTGTATCCACATAAGTTTTCATAGATTTTTTGATTTTACACCTCAGTTTACACCTCTGAGACCAAAGCCCACAGATGAGAGAGTTTTCTATTTTTCATGAATTATTAATTTTATTTTCAGAAAAGTCTGACAGCTCTCAAACTAATATGTACTCATGTAGACATATATTTTTTCCTTTTGTTATATGTTCAGAATTAAAGTCCTTGAAGGCCAAAGTTAAAATCTTGTCCTAACCTAACAATTACAAGAAGTAAAGAAAGTGAAATTTGAAAAAAAAAAAAAGTACAACATATAACCCAAGTGCTGACACATGCATCACCTGCTTTATTTTCCTTTGTCTCAGGAGGTTATTAATATTTTATAAGAAATGAGCAACCAGCATCTATAATATATAGTTAGCACACAATAAATTCTTTTGCCTTATTGTAAAAGTTCTTTCTAAATTATTGAATTGAGGCCAAAAATAACATTTTAGTGCTTTTGTTTTATTAAAATAATGGATTATTCTCAGCTTAGATGTTTCTTTTCTTTAAGCATAGGAGTCTTTCTTTTTTTTTCTTTTGAAAAGTCAGACTCCGGGAAAAAAAAACAAAAGCTATAGCAAATTTTAATTTATTTTATAACTGAGTACTATTATCCAGATTTACTATCAAAGTAATTAATGGTAACAACTGTGCATAATATTCAGCTAATAAATGTTATGTCTTGTAAGCCACAGAGGAGTAAAACCTACCATGTTCCAAGGTTAAAGGAGACAGGGGAATGACAACCAAACTGGGGAAATTTACTACTGCACTTGTAAGAAGCGTCAGGGACATCAATCCTCTTTCTCCTCCCTATTTCAAACACAAAGCCCTTGCTGGTGGTTTGCATTTCTTTATTCTGTCAAGCTCCCCTTTATAGGAAATGTAAATATCATCAAGGAGGATAAGCATATGTGTCACAAATGGTTTGAGTTGCTCCCTGAGAGGCCCCCTTCTGCATTTAAAAGCTGCAAATTAGACTTTTCAACCCTTTTTGATTATTTTAAAACAAGAATTACATACTGAAACAACTTCTTGCTGCTGTATACATCTGAATTAGAGTCATATAAAGTGTGACTCAAACTTTATAAATCATAAATCCCTTCTTTGTATCTTTTTCAGAATATCTCCCGAGTGAATCTCTCCTCCTCTCCCTGACATGTACACATACACCCAAGCTTACACTCACACATACACTCGCACAGTTCTGACATATAACCCTTATTGCTTGCAGCAAACTCAACCTCCAAATTTTCAAGGCCAGTAAAACTTTAATCAAATTTAACATAGTCTTGTGAGAATAAGCCCCATAGTCTGTAAAAGTCCCCCAAAGCATTCAGAGTTTACAATATTCTTCAAATTTCTTAGAAGGCAGTTAGCTGCACATCCCCAGAACCAGAAATAATTGCTTCCTCTTTTTCACTCCATTGCATTTGACTTCACACACATACCACTTTGCTCTTTGTGTTGCAAACGTCTGTTTACATTGAGATCATCCTCTGAAGAAAGGTTTCTGATATTAATCCCCTGCATGTCTCCAGTAACTAAACCCAACAGCCCAGGGAGGTCAGTCAAAAAAACATTTGCTGCATTTAGTTGAAGTCTAATATCTGAATACAAAGAAAGAAAAGAAGAATATATGAAGGCTTTGTGACCACTTTTCATCTTTTCCTCATAAATAAAATTCCCCAATACATGGTTCTGTTCACTTCCCAGTATTTCTTAGAAATTGTATCTGGGTGTTTCTCTCCTCTTTCTTAATGATTAATCATATAAAAATAATTTCAATAAACTTAAAATTTCTGCCTTATTGGGCATCATTTATCAAGTGTAGCTTTATTCATACTGAACACTTATCCAAAGGAACTGCTTAAAAATTCTCTAGACTAAATCGAGAAGAGTCCCTTAGTCCTGTAACTGACAGAATGACAGATTCACTGAACACATCACTATTTTTTTCGCAGGGAATTATTTCACATTCCCAGCCATCCAGGTCCTGAAGCTAAACATATATGCACTGAGATTAATTTACAAAAAAAAAAAAAAAAAAAATGCTGGGAAACTTCCTTGTGATTATTGGTGCAGTAGTTTACCCTGCCTACTTTGCAATATTGAACATAATAGCACCTGGTCTTGAAGTGAAGTGATTGCTTTGGAAACTCTTTACCCCTCCTCCTAAAAAAAAAAAAAAAAAAAAAAAAGTTTTAATAGAAAACAGTCTGTACTTTAGAACCAACACATTGAACTCAATGCTGATTTAGGTGCAATACTCTCATCCAATGAATATTTAATGAGAAGACTGTGTGTGCCAGGTCCTGCAGTAAATGCAAGGCAGATTCAAATAAGATCTTATCTGTGCCCTCTTGGAACTTACTAAGCACAAAGGGGAGAAGAGGAGACCATAAATAACTGCATAAAGTTGTGTCATGTAATTTTAAATAAACATCAGTGTTTCAAAGCCCTGACTATGAGAGACAGAAAGTGGCAAGTGGGGAGTGGTATGATCTATATGTTGCCTAGGGAACTCTCTTAAGAACTGGGAATTTCAGATGAGAACCGAATTTAAAAGCCAATGAAGGAGATTAAGATATAGAAAACTTTGATGAAGGAGAAAGTGTAGAAACCAGATATTGCTTGATCGAAGTATTTTCAGGTTTTTATTTTTAAAGCCTTTCAATTGTCTATTAAAACCTTAAACTTTTTTTTTTTTTTTTTTTTTTTGGTATCAGAGATTGAGGGGCACTTAACCATTGACCCATATTCCCAATCCATTTCATTTTTGTTGTTGTTTTGTTTTGTTTATTTATTTATTTTTAATTTTGATGCAAGGTCTTGCTAAATTGCTCAGGGTCTCTCTAAATTGTTGAGGCTGCTATGAACTTGTAGTCCTCCTGCCTCAGTCTCCTGAGCCACTGGGATTAGAGACATGCAACACTGCTCCCAGCAGTACCTTAATATTAAGTAATAATCACCAGATATTTAATGAAAGTTTGTTGTTCAATAAAAGAGAAAATTATACTAACAGGGAAAAAAAGGAGGAATTAGAACAAATCTAGATAAAGCCAACAGTAGAAATTCAAGAAAAATATCAGATGAAGTTTTCCAGGAGTTTAAAGAAGAAATTGCAACCAAAACATTTTAGCAATATTTGGTACATAAATTATGTACAGTAACAACACAATAAGTAATTAAGAAATTCCTTTGCATAATGTTACTAATGAGCAGGTGGCCTTGACTTGTTAGAGAAAGGATACATGTACATTATTTTTTAATTTTTTTTTCTTATAGATGGACAGCATACCTTTATTTATTTATTTTTAAATTTTTGTATGCATTGCTAAGGATTGAACCCAGTGCCTCACACATGCTTGGCAAGCACTCTGCCACCAAGCCAAAGTCACAGCCCATCTATATCATTTTTAATGACAAATCGTGCCAAGAATAGAAAACAATATTGGATAGAACAAGAGAGTTCTGTATAAATGGGAAACATTTGTTTCCCATATTGGTCTTTTTGACTAAAAATTTCTCTGGTTTATCCATTTAAGTTATAAATCGAAGTAACAAAAGATACATACTGACAAAAAATACTGCAATCTGTACGTATGGGGCGGGGGGTATGGGGGGTCTTCTGAGGTCAACTTAAGCATATGGATATGCATTATTTTACCACCACTGCCTTGAATGTGCCCACATCTTTGTGTGTCTTCATCTTCAGACTCTTCATGAGAAAAAATAATAATAATAACTGAAATATTTCCTGTTCCTTGACAATCTACAGGATCCACAGAAAAGGGTTCAGAAAATTGTCTGATAAAGATTTAAGAGTCAGAAACAACTTTGCCTAAAGCCCCAGAAAATCTGTATGAATGATCCAGTTGTTCCCTGGGTGATATGCCTAGTACTAAATCAAGTCTTGGAAGGGGGAGGCAATTGCACTTAGATCACCGTCACCTGGAGCTGAAATGGAGGCCAGTTTCCAGAGCCCTAGTACTATACAGGGAGGGTGTTTTCCTAGGTCATGTGGGACAAGTCAGTCCATCACACTGGGATATTCTTCAACTTACAAAGCATTTTATATACACACTTACTTCCATCACTAGCAAAAAAAGTCACTATATTTAAAAATGCCAGTTCAGTAACCAAATGAATAAAGGGCAGGCATAATAGGAAGGCTATATCTAATAGAACTATCAAAATAAATCAACATTCTAGAAATTTATATCTGAAGAGAAATAGAGTCTGAAAACCCATCATGTTTTGCTTATAGAGACTTTATAGCTTTCCATAGGATAGAATGCATGGTTTTTAAATTTGGCTGATTAAATAGCATGATGGGAGATACTAGAGGAGGGGGAAATATCTGGTGGCATTATATAAGTTGATTTATTTAAATAACTATTTTTATATTTCAAGTTAACGTGAGACTTAGTAAAACTAGAAGACTTTCCTTTAAATGATTCTCTAGCTCTCAGAAAGGGCAACTTAAAATCAGAGGGTTTTCCCCTCACTATCTTTCTGACTAAATGGAATTTCCTACATCTTAAGACACTTAACTGACAGGAATAAATCTAAATTTTTTTTCAGATAGCTAGCCTTGTGAAATCCCTTTGTGCTTTATTTTTACTTCTAGTATTTATATGACATTTAAAGCACCTTTGCTTTGTTGATGGATATTGAACATCAGTAATTGTACTACCTGAGCTAATTAGGGAGCTAGAACGTGTTTATCGTAACTATCAATTTTCTGTCGAGCAGAATATCTCAAAACTAGTTAAGAAGGAAAAGCAGTGTGAAATGCTTGCTTAGTTGTGTATACAGTATTCTTTAAAACTAACCAATAACCTCAATTAACAATTTGAGGTTAGTATTGTTTATTTCATTGTTGCTTTGTAGCTTTCTACAGTGACTTTCCCAAAAGCAAACCTTTATATAATAGAAACGCTTTACTGAGTTTGTAAATTGTCAAATCATGGTAGAAATTATGCAGACTTGGGTTTAACTTAAACCTGAATAAAATCACAATGAACAAACAATTATAGCATGTTATTTTTCTTTCAGAATGCTTTAAGAATGTGTGATTAGAGAAAGGAGGAGTTTATGCCATCATATCATGAATTTCTTTGGGGGATATACTAGAATATTAATAAAGCTCTAGGTATTATACACATAATTTCCCAATGACAGGAATGTACTCTCTTTGCAAGCATTAAATAAGACATGTTCGTTATCTTGCACATTAGGGCCATAATTTAAAATACACTTTGAAAAAAAAAATACACTTCGGACATAGCTTAGATGTTTTCAGTTGTTTGAACCTATCATTTAATAGGGAAAGGATGGCACTGAGACATTGAGTCAGTTTAATTTGAGTGGACTTATATTTGTAGAAATTTAAAAAGACACTCAGATTTGTCTTTTTTTTTTCTTACTCATTCTGTAAAACCTATCTTTTAAGATCAAAGAGACATAGATTAGCTTTCAAGAAAAGGGAAAAGTGGTCACATCTTAAATATCTTAAATATAGCAAATAAGTTCCAAAATAAATTTTTAAAAAGCAAATGCAGAAAGTCTTTAACATATGCAACTAAACATATAATAGTCTCCTCACATAATAGTTGATAAACTTACATGGGTGTTCTACTTCTATCTACTGTATATGTTCTTTCTAACTTTGGTTATAATGAGGAGAGATGGTAGAGCCCAAAACACTCTAGAGAAAGATGAAAATATTCTACTATCATTACGGTCCTATCTGAACAAGCCCAGTTTCATTTTTATTGCTTCTTTCAATATGCCAGAAAGTCTAAAAAAATAGCCATTATAGTTAAATGATGCTGGAATTCTTTCATACATTTATAGAGAAAGAAAATATTCTACAGAGTTTTAAAAAAGGGAATGAGAAAAAAAAAGGAAAATATTATATCCTTATCTGTCTTATTAGAAAAAAAGGGTGGAATTTTTTCTAAACTTTTGTTTTCATAGTTTTAAATATTTTCTGGCAATTTGAAACAGAACATTGAAAACTTCAATCTTTGTGTTGATCCACAATATTGATTCTCTTATGATTCTGCCAGCATTCATTAAAATTCTATTTTACTTTATTTCCTGCCTCAGACAACTTAATACATGTATAAACTATTCACCTTACTAGTGCCAATGTGGAAAATAACTTTAACTTTATTCACTATTCAAAACAATCCTACTCCTGCTACTTCCTAATGAGTAGATTATGAGAAAATTATTTGGAATATGTGTTTTGGGGTCCAACAGACAGTAGGTTAAATTTAACACTTTTTTTTTTTACTATTTGCTATACAATCTTAAGTGTTATTTTTTCAAAACTTCAATTTCCTTTCATTAAAAAATAGAATGATAATAACAACTTTATCTTAGAGTTTTATTTTTTGAGATACTGCCTCTTAGAACAGTATTTCTTTCATTGTATGCACAAATTTAACATTGGCTATCATTTTGGTTTTATTCCTATCATCATAATTATTATGGATTCAAATGAATACTTCACCTACTCTATCCTAGCAGGATTCTAAGTCATAAAAAAAATGCAAAACGGATGGTGATAAAAGACCCAGATATAAGTCTATACATGCATCTCTTAATCCCAGGGCCATTAAGAAAAATCTGTCTTAGATAAAGGGGTATCTGCAAAGCAGATGGTCTCATACTGTCAGTCTTAAACAAATTTTTTAAATTTATTATTATTGGTTCTTTTTATTTATACATAAGTTTAGGATTCATTTTGGCATAATTATAAAAGCATGTAATATAATTTGTTCTAATTTATTCCCCAGTACATCCCATCACTCCTCTCGTCCCTCCACCTGTTCCCTTCCCTCTGCTCTAATAGTCTCTCTACTATTTATTTCTAGTATTTTTTTTTAAGTAGTGTCTTGTGGATATACACAATGATGACATTCATTATGGTATATTCATATATATACATAGGAAAGTTAGTTCAGATTCATTCTACTGTCTTTCCTTATCGCATTCCTCCTTTCTTTCCTTATTGCATTCCTCCTTTCTTTTCTTAATTCCCCTTCATCTACTCCACTGATCTTTCTTCTATTTTTTTTATTGCCACCTCCCTTTATTTTGGATTAGCTTCCACCTATCAGAGAAAACATTTGACCTTTGACTTTTGCAGGACTGACTTATTTAACTTAGCATGATAGTCTCTAGATCCATCTTTTTACCAAGAGAAAGAGTTAAAAGCCCATCTGTTTGCTCTACTTATCATCTCCAATGATAACATAGCTTTCAACTTCCTTAAAAAGTCTTTCATCTTTGTTAGCATGTTAATTACTGAGTTTCTTGAACAATAGATCTTATTCTACATGTTAGCTCCTAGAGATCTATGCACCCATTGAACTGAATGTAAATTGCTAAGTATAGTTTTCAACATTGTCTCCCAACACCATAATTGTCCTTTAATTCTAAATTATAATTTAGAATTAAAGGACAATTTAATAAATAATTAAATAATTCTATTTAGGATGCCATAAATAGAATTCTTTGTCTTAAATATTTTGATGAGACATTTGTTTTTCATTGTAATAATTTTTTAATAAAAAGTGTCCAACAATACCACAAGTATATGTGATTGAACAAAATCTATCAACATTCTCTTAATTTTTAGGATAAATATCAAAATCCTTAGTTTGAACTTGAAGGTTCTGCATGGTTTGAATTTTAGCTGGCAAAATAGTCACATTTGCCTCCTTTCATTTTTTACAATATACCTTCCCTCCTGTCCTAGCCAACAGGCCTTAATTCAATTCAATGCACATTATTTCAACATTCATATCTTTGTCACATCATCTTTTCTTAACTTCTTTAAATAGGGAAGATACTTCTATAAACCCCTTTTATAGTATTGTGTAGTCCCCCACTGTAGTTTTTATAACAATTCAAATTAATTTTTTCTTATATGTTAATCTTTTTGATTTCGACCTCCTGTACCATAGTTCAAGCTCCCTTTTGGAAAGTCTTTTGTCTGTTCACCTTTGAATTACCATTATTTGTACATTGCCTGGCCAAATAGATACCGTACTTGTTAAAAGAATGCATAAATAAAGAAATGAACAAGGACATTAAAATCCTTATTTTCTACCTCCTATACTTATCACATTTTATTCTAATCTCTATAAAAGCAGAAGATTGGGGCTGGGGATGTAGGTCAGGAGTAAGGCACTTGCGAAGTATGCATGAAGTGCTGAGATCAATTCAAGGAACACAAAAAGGGGGAAAAGGTACAGATTGACCTCATCAATTTTGAGGTCTTAATTATCTTACCTAATATTTAATATACAAATATTAATCAATAAATCATAAATCAGTGTTCAATAAAAGCATAACTAATCTAAAGACATATAAATAAGCACAATGCTGACAAAAGCAGTCTCACTAAATCATAACTAATATTGACATTACTATCATTATTATTTGTGATATTAGGTTAATTCATTAAGTATTATTTGATGGTAAAATATGTTATGCAATATATAAGTAAAATTTAGGATGCCATAAATAGAATTCCTTGTCTTAAATATTTTGATAAGATATTTAAAAATTAAGATTATAATCATAGCACTGGATGTTTTCCACCTTTTAAAGTCAAACTTGACATGTTTGTTATGTTAATTAAATTCATCAAAACTATAATCATATTAATGTTTTTGTCTAACTTAATAAAAGTAAAGATTATTTAAAATGGCATACAAACATATCATCTTATAAACTAATGGGATAAATTTATAATATAATTTTCTATATCAAAAATGTGTATTATAATTTATCAGAGGTAAAAAAATTCAATTTATGTTGAAGTATCCCCATTACATGAATATTTTTAGAGAATAAATAAGAAAACTCATAGAACTATATAACTACATAATACTTTTGAAATTCAAAACTCACAGTAGCTGAAAGAGTTGTTGAATTAACAAAACTCTAGTACATCATCTGATAACCAGGTAAAATATACAGATGTAACAGTTTAGCCGAAAGAGTTAAGAATGGAAGGAAGAATCTCAATCAGGTTTCTAAGTAACTAGAGTTAGGCAATGATGCACATAAAAAATTGACTGAATACTTGGAGGAAAAATAACATGAACAACTGATGCAATTAAAATTTACTTACTTTACAAAATCTCATTTCTTATTGTTTTGCTCAATCAAATTTTATACCTACCTTTTTTTCCCTTAAGAAACAAAAGCTCGGTTTTGACATGAGACCCAACTGAACAATTTAACACCAACATTAATAAAGTAAAATAAATAATTTTCTTTAAATGTTATTTCATCGTTGAGTGACTTCTTTGAGTTGAGCAATTTCTATAGTCTTTCTAAAAGTCCAATTACTTTAGCTCATGGCTATTCTAATCTAGTGCTTTCTTCAGATTTCTACAAGGAGACTCAAAAGATCAGATTTACCTCTTCACATTTTAATCAATGATTGATGTTTGAGAAAATTATAAAAGCATAATAAGGCTGAAATGAGACTATTTCAGGATTAAAACAAAGCATTCTCCATTTAGAAACATAAAATGAAAGAAATGCAAAAATAATATATATATAGTATTTTATGTTCTGTTATACCTAATTAAGGCAATACTGTCACACTAAATTCCAAGACACAAAATTAAGTACCAGTCTTATATAAAAGAGCATAAAGAATAACCCATAGTAAAGGAAGAAGGGGGAAAATAGAATCTTAGTGGATTTTACAGAGGGGAATGAAGGGAAGGGAGTGTGGTAGGAATAGGAAAGACAGTGGAATGACTCTGACATAATTTTCCTATGTGCATATATGAATACACCACAGTGAAGTTCACCATCGTGTACATTCACAAGTCCTGGGTCTTGACTAGAATAAGTTGTATTCCATGCTTATATAATTATATCAAAAAGGATTTGAATGTCATGTATAACTAAAAGAAACAATAAAATTAAAAAACAAATGGCAAGGCAGACTTACCAAATCAATTGAGTTTTCTGTGTTTTGAGGCAGATTGAGGTACAAGTTGACAATATTGTACAGCATTCATATATATATATATATATATATATATATATATATATATATATATATATATATATATAAATGCATTACAATTCTTATTACATATAGAGAGCTCAATTTTTCATATCTCTGGTTGTATACATAGTATACTCACATTTATGTCTTCATACATGTACTTTGGATAGTAATGATCATCACATTCAACCATCATTGATTACCCCATGCCCCCTCCTTTTCCCTCCCACCCCTCTGCCTTATCTAAAATTTGTCTATTCTTCCCATGCTTCCGCTCCCTAACCCACTATGAATCAGTTACCTTATATCAAAGAAAACATTCGGCATTTGTTTTTGGGATTGGCTAACTTTACTTAGCATTATCTTCTCTAACTTTACCCATTTACCTGCAAATGCCATGTTTTTATTCTCTTTTATTGCTGAGTAATATTCCATTGTATATATATGCCACATTTTTTTTAAAGAGAGAGAAAGGTAGAGAGAATTTTAATATTTTTTTTATTTTTTAGTTATCGGCGGGCACAACATCTTTGTTTGTATGTGGTGCTGAGGATTGAACCCGGGCCGCACGCATGCCAGGCGAGCGTGCCACCGCTTGAGCCACATCCCCAGCCCCTATGCCACATTTTTTTTAATCCATTCATCTATTGAAGGGTGTCTAGGTTGGTTCCACAATTTAGCTATTGTTAATTGTGCTGCTATAAACATTGATGTGGCTGTGTCCCTGTAGTATGCTGTTTTTAAGTCCTTTGGGTACAGACCAAGGAGAGGGATAGCTGGGTCAAATGGTGGTTCCATTCCGAATTTTCCAAGAAATCTCCATACTGCTTTCCATATTGGCTGCATCAATTTGCAGTCCTACCAGCAGTGTATGAGTTTTACCTTTTTCCCCACATCCTCACCAACATTAATTGTTGTTTGCATGCATAACGGCTGCTATTCTGACTGGGGTGAGTTGAATTATTAGAGTGGTTTTGATTTGTATTTCTCTAATTGCTAGTGATGATGAACATTTTTCATGTGTTTGTTGATTGATTGTACATCATCTTCTGGTCCTTGGCCCATTTATTGATTGGGTTATTTGATTTTTGGGGGTCTAGCTTTTTGAGTTCTTTATATAACCTAGTAATTAGTGCTCTATATGATGTGTGAGGGGTAAAGATTTGCTCCCAAGATGTAGGCTCTCTCTTCACCTCACAGATTGTTTCTTTGGTTGAAAAGAAACTTTTTAGTTTGAGTCCATCCCATTTACTGATTTTTTATTTTAAATCTTGTGCTACAGGAGTATTATTAAGGAAGTTGGGGCCTAATCCCACATGATGGAGATTAGGGCCTAGTTTTTCTTCTATTAGACGAAGGGTCTCTGGTTGTATTCCTGACAATGATCCATTTTGAGTTAAGTTTTGTGCATAGTGAGAGATAGTGGTTTAATTTCATTTTGTTGCATGTGGATTTCCAGTTTTCCCAGCACCATTTGTTGAAGAGGCTATCTTTTCTCCAGTGCATGCTCTTGGCTCCTTTGTCTAGTATAAGATAACTGTAGTTTTGTCGGTTAGTCTCTGTGTCCTCTATTCCGTTGTACAGCTTTTATCAAACCAAACTTTCAAAACTACAAATGTTTTGACTAATTCTGTGGGAGTGAATAACAAACTCTTTATGAAGTTCAACTTGCATGCTGCAATTTAAATTGCATAGGGCAAATGAAAAATTGTGTTCAAATGTATTCACTGCTGGGGAATTCAAGTTTTAAGTTCTGTTCTATTCACTATTATCACTCTCAGCTTCAAAATCACCCTCTAGGCCATGGACTATGAAGCTGGGGGTGAATACTTGCTGATCATATTTCTGTTGAGTGTGTAGATTCCTGCTATGTAATAAACAGGAAAAGCATTGGAAACAACGAGGAATAAGGAGAGACCCTCTCCTTCTTCTCTGTTTCCTGTTCCTGTTTTTGCTTCCTGCTGCTCTCAGTGTCACTACAGTAACACTTTCTCACCTGACAGTGACATTTCATTTCAGTAGCAGCAGCTAATTTCAGTTTTGCACTTTTCCCAACACTTTCAGAACCAACTTCATCACACCCCCTCAGAGACGTTGGCTTCAATAGTGAGCAGCAATTTCTTCTTAGACATCTGAGTTTCAGCTCTGCAGGTTTGCTCTACTTTAATAATTCCAAACTTTAATTACCCCATCTTTTGGGAAGCAATTTCTAGAAGTTACTCTCCCCTGATACATCAATATATATTTTTTATGTTCCTGAATACCTTTAATTACTGATATCAAATCTTAATATTATATGTTCCTGGTTAAAAACAATAGCAAATATCAATGACAGCAAAAGCAAATGGCCATATAGTTTCTACTTCCTGACTGATCCTGAAAAAAAAATCAATCAATCTACTTACATAATATATATATATATTTATATGTAAATATATATATATTTAAATATATGTAAATATATATATGTATATATGTAAATATATATGTATATATATAATATATACATATTCCATACATATATTTCTAAATATATATATCCCATAATCATATATTTCTAAATATGTATATATTCTATGTTTTAGTCAACTATTTCATTGTTGTGACCAAAAGACCTGACAAGAACAAGAATAATTTTAGAATAAAAGTTTATTTGAGACTCATGGTTTCCAAGGTATCAGATCATAGACTGCATTGCTCAAGCATGAGGTGAGGCAAGAACATCATGGTGGAAGAGGTGTGGAAGAGGAAAACAGATAAGGACATCAGTGCTAGGAAGAGAACTAAACTCAGCTCATCAGGGTCAAAATATATGCCCCAAAGGCACAGCCCCCCTCCATGACTCACCTCCTCCAGACACACCCTACTTGCCTACAATTACCACCTAGTTAATTTATTCAAGTGGATTAATGCACTGATTAAATTAAGGCTCTCATAACCCAATCATTTCACCTTTGACCCTCCTTGCATTGTTTCACATATGATCTTTTGAGAGATATCTCATATCTAAGCTATACCATATAATATACATAATAAAATTAATAAATGATTGCTTAAATCTTTTACCTACATATTTTCTTGAGATTCACCAAAAAATGTACAGAATAGTCAATTTTGTTGTGAAGTATTCATATTGCATGTAACATAATTTGATCAATTTCACTCCCTACTATCCACCTTACTTTCTCCTCCCCTCTCCCCAAATCTGCTTCCTATATACCAATGTTTTTTCTTCTATATTCATGATACCCTTTTCCCCCTCTCTAGTTGCTACATTTAAGAAAAAGCATATGATACTTATCTTCCTAAGTCTGACTTAACCTACCTTTTTTATTGACAATATGAAAACAGTCCCTTAATTCTTATGAAATATTCATCTATAATTGAATCCATAAAAACCATTGATAAAGAAAGAAAAGTTAAATGTAATCATTTTACTTTTGAGATTAAAAAAAAACAGGCCATTCTTGGCATTACTAACTCAATGAAAAGTGATTTTCAACATCTTTTCATTAAATACAAAAAGGTTTCTGAGGTTTCTTACACGTGTAAGAGTCTGAATGCTTGCCTTCACCTGAAGTTATTAATTGAATGCATCTACTTATCTCTCTTCCCATTAAATATGCTCCTTTATGTCTTAAAGATATAATGCCAAAACATCCCAGGATTTGAAATTTAGAGATAAGAACTTCCCTGAAAAGTCTTCTCTTCACCCAAGTTTAGGTCTAAAAGCTCTCTTGTGTGCTTTCAACCTTCAAGTGCATCTTCCTATCTTTTACTTTACTGCTTCCTGAACTCCAGAATAAGATTCCCAGCAATAGAAAATTTTTGTTAGCACAGTTTATATTGACCACCATTCAGTTAAAAAATGCCAAGCTAGCTGCAGTTTTCAACAGATGTGGGATGAATGAAAGAATGAAGGATAGTATTGTCACAACTAATATTGTACTATACAACAAACACTTGGCTTATCAATGAATTCCTCTAATCTGAATGTTGGTATTATTTCTCCCTCCAGTAAAATTGATGAAATTATGTTCATATATGTTTACATATATGTGCATATGCATATATATTAGTTCATATATGTTTACATATATGTGCATATACATATATATTATACACACATATATACATATATATTTTTATGTTTACATTATAAACATACATTTACATTATAATTACATTATATGTGTTTATATATGTACATATATATGTATATGTATGCTACAACGAAGCCCACCATTATGAATAATTTATATAGGCACCAATATAATATAGAATCTACTCAGTACCCTGATTCTTATTACATACCCTTACATTTATGTCACATTAAACAGCTGCTGGATTTTATTTACTGATGTAAAGTACCTCTAGTGAATTTTGCAGTCATTAAAATTATTAAATAGTGTTTGATTTCATTTAGTGCTAAATACATTCTATTGTTTTCTAATGCTTTTGGAAATTGGTAATCCCCCTGGATAGTGTATGTGATAATTCCTTATTAATTAAAAAAATCTGTTTAACAAGGATAACACATTTCCTATCTGCAAGAGATAATAGAGAGTTTATTCTGTAATTAACTTCCTGTCATAGTTCTTAAACTTTTTAGCTTTTTTTCTGAGCTTCTCTGGCTTTATCTATGGTCCTAGAGACCATCTGGTAGAAAATTCTCATTTGATTTCTATATTCATGTCATCATTCTACATAAAATATACACTTAATATTTTAATTGACTATAAATATTTATTTTAGTTATGTTACAACTTACCTCTTACATGTTTTATTTATTTTGTGGATTTTAGACATTTACTGTACATTTTAATATAATTCAGTAATAGATAAGACAGAACATAAATTTTAATTCAAAGAAATATTTTGTGAAAAGACAATGAGTATGTTGCCATTAGAAGATTGTATCAAGTCTGTGCAGACTTTTTTTTTATGAACTTTACTTTCTTTATATTACAGCAAGGGAAATTAGGAATCAAAATCCT
Organism: Callospermophilus lateralis; assembly: GCF_048772815.1. Taxonomy (NCBI): domain Eukaryota; kingdom Metazoa; phylum Chordata; class Mammalia; order Rodentia; family Sciuridae; genus Callospermophilus; species Callospermophilus lateralis. The sequence goes on from NC_135312.1 coordinate 27,429,341, forward strand.
ATTGTCAAAAGCCAGAATTATGGGAACTGGGAAATGAAGAATATACATCTTTTCTCTAAAGTGGAAAGCTAAAGACCTTAGTCTATGCTGTGGTATTAATGCTCCATGTGAAAGTAAAAATCACTGGAGAGATTAAGTCAAGCCCCTTAACTTTGAGGATAGCAGTTTCTTGCCTTAGTATGAGAGTATAATACCTTTCACTTATCACCAAGTTTGTCAAGAATATAGAACAAAATGATGCATAAATATGTGCTTAGAAGATGACCATATAAATTTAAGACAGATGAAACCTTCCTATCTTTCAGGTCTAAGCTTTCCAGAATTAATGAAATAAAATCCCCATCGCTTCTCAGCCCCATGTGACTCATTTTTCTATGGTAGCTCTTCCTTTTGTGTTCTCTAGCTGACTTTGATAAAGATAAAATTTTGTTTTCTGAATAACTTTCTAAATGACATTGAGATTGCTAAATGACTCTCTTATACAAATGTAAATAGAAATGCATGTTTTCCCACAGATATTCAAATACAACACAATGTTCCTCCTTTAATAAACTCTCTTTAGATCCTATATCTCTAGTCTCTTATTATAATAAAATAACCCAACCTTAGTCGTTTTTGATACTTTCCCATGACATTCTTTCCATTTAAAAAACTCTATTTAGTTTTTTTCCCCACAGAAAATGATTTTGTCAAAGTTACCAATGAATTCTACATTGCTAAATTCAAAAAAACAATTATCGTTAGTCATTTGCCCCTTCTCAAAAAAAAAAAAAAATGTCTTCACTAGATTCTTCTCTGGGGACAAGCTAAGCTCCTTATTGCCTTGTTGCAGGCAATTCCAGACTCGACTCATATTTTCAACCTAAAAATTGGTAATGGTACATGACTTAGCCCTTGGACCTCCCATCTTTTCTGTCTGCACCCTCTCTTTGACTCATCTAGTCTCTTAGTTCTAAACTTCATTCATACGCTGACAACTCTAAAATGTGTATGTCCAGCCAAGACTTTTTTGTTGGCCAATACCTCATCCATTTCCACTCAAATTAGCAATAAAATTTCAAAATTATTATATCCAATAGAGAGCCCATATATTGTCCCTTCTTAGAAATGGCCTATGCATTTTTTTTTCAGTTTTCTAGACAAAAACTTTGGACTTATCCTAGACTTCCCTATTTCCCAAATGTCTCTCCCATATTCTTTGTTAACTCTACCCTCAAAATTAACTCAGCATCAAACCACTTCTCATCACCTCAGCCATCAGTACCTTCATCTAAGTCTCTATTATTTTAATCACCTGATCCGTTTTTCCACTTCTAGACTCATCTCCAATCTGTTGTCAACACAGAAGCAAAGGTAATTTTTCAAACATATGGTCATATGCATCACAGTCTACAGAGAACACTTACAGACCTTCATGTTTAAAATGAAAGACAATTTTCTTAACAGTGATAGAAAAAGCCATATGTGATCTGTTCCATCATTTATTTCTTCTTAAGATTTTTTTTCTTATCATTCATTCTTCAGTGATTCATTCTGTTACAGCCATACTTGCTTCCTGGAGATGGATGGATATATGGATGGATGGATAGATAGATAAATAGATAGATAGATAGACAGACAGACAGATAGACAGATTCACCTTAGGAGGGTAACCTTCCCTGTTTATCTGTTAAAAGTTGCTTATCAGTGCTAGCTCATCCCTACCTACAAATCTTATGCTTTCTTTCCATAACACTCATCACTTCTCAAATTTTATTAATTTGACTACTTCCAATCTTTCTCTACTAAAATAAAAAGTCCAAGTGGATGAGACGTCCACTCTCTATAATTATCTGATGCATTCTTAAATAAAAGGAGACAATGAATATGTCCAGCTCATAATAGAAATTTAATAAATAGCTAACAATCAATTTTATAAAATAGAATTGAAAAAAACTTCAGAATATACTTAAAGTAATGAAAATCGGTCTAGTTCCCATGACCTAAGCAATTATCCACTGCAAACAGGGACATTGCCTCTATTATAAACCACATTAATCCTATGCTCAAATGTTAAGAGGCATGAATATGTAAAAAACAAGATATGAAACAAAATTCTGAGACTTTTCTTGGAGGGTATATTCAGTTCAGAATTCCTTCTTATCGTGCGAGATAGTTTTAAAAGGCTTAGTAATACATACTTTAAGAAGTCCACAGAGGGGAAAATGAATGCTAGGTAGATGGGTTAAGGACTTTGCCAAAAGTCTGAGATTTCATTTAGAAGATAAAGTGGCATTCACACTTGGAAAGGAGCTTTCAAATTAAGATGAATTCTGGGGTTAGGAGATGTGTATGTGAAATGAGATAAAACTTGTTTTTCTTACTGCCTGGTGCTATGTGTGCACTTACTAAATATTTATTATACTCATTATTCATTTAATTATAGTGATAAAATTCTATAACAAGATCCAGGTATGTAATAGTAGTAAATTGAAGAACATTGATCTTTAAAGGGAAAACTGTAGATGACATAAAACTGTCTCTATTTATTTTGCCAGAAGAGTATTTTCTGAAATTGCAAACCTGTGTTGGTGAGTTCCTTGCTCTCATACATTCAAGTACCAAAGATCATATGCATTGCAAGAGATGAGCAAAGATGTCAATGAGGCAACAATTTGAATATAATAAATTATAAGAGCTGACTATATAGTGCTTCAGAATGCAGAAACTAGTTCAACTCCAAAATTCACAACTCTACACTTGTATATAAATCAATTTAATTGTTTTTATGTAACAAATCTCTATCTAAATATTTCTTAGTATTCTAAACTGGTCTAAAACCTTTACCAAGGTCATAATATTCTTATAAGTGATATTATATAGTATTTATGTCACTTAACTACTAAAAACTAAAAAACTCTCTGCATAAATAACTCCAATAATCCAACACACTAAAAGAATAAAACAAATGCTAATATGGATTCTATTGTCCCAAGATATAGTTCCTAGCATAGTTTACTAGTTCAGTGTCAACTTGACTGAGCCAGGAGGAGTCTATAGATGTAGTCAAAAATCGTGGATATGTCTGTGAGGGTATTTTTGGATAAGATTAACCTTTGAACTGGTAGATTAGACTGAGTAAACCAGATTGCCATTCCTAATTTGAAGCAATTGACGGCCTGAATAAAATAAAAACAGTTGACCTTTGAATGAGTAAGAGGGGAGTCCTCTGTTTAACTGCTTTGAGTATGACCTTGTTCTTATCTTGCCTTCATATTTAAACTGAAATATTAGCTTCTCTTGTGTCTCAAACCGTCACCAGATTTCAAACTAGAACATTATTATGGTTTAGTTATGCAGTATCCTCCAAAAGCTCATCTGTAAGACACTGTAGGATTGTTCAGTGGTGACATTATTATTATGAGTCGTATGACCTAATTAGTGAATTAATCCATCTGATGGACTAATGCCATTCTGTCATGATATTCTTCCTCACCCTGGGCCCAGTATAATGGAGTTTGCTGACCATGTACTGAACCTGTAAAGTCATAAGCCCAAAGTAAACTTTTCCTCCTCTGTATTGTCCTGGTCAGGTGTTTTGGTCACAGCCACAGAAGTCAAACTAACAAAAATATACATCATCAATGCTTTTAGTTCTTAGGACTGTGGTCTGTGTCTCCAGCTTGCCAACTATAGATCATGGAACTTAAATATCCATATCATGGCCACTCACTTCTTAGAATAAATACATATCTATATGTGGAGATATATATATATATATATATATATATATATATATATATATATATATATATATATCCTTAAAACTACAGTTGCAAAAGCAATTTACTGTTTGTTCCATTCAAAACCTGATTATAGGTGCCCACTTCCCTTTTGTTAGAAGAGATTTTTTTTTTAAAACTTGTAATTAAAAAAGGTTTTTCTACTGTAATGCATTCCACTGTCATTTATTTTTTGTTAACCAATAAAAAATGTTTTTCTGTCCCTTTAATATATAAATCTTCTAACACCCAGAAATATCTCCTCAAAGACCTTAGAATACAGCTCTCCTGTCTCCTGGCTTTCTGGAAGGATAAGAGCCTTAATTTAGTCGGTACTTTATTCAAATTTACAAAACTGCCTCCTGTCCTAAAGATATAAAATGTTTGTTTCTCAGGTTTGGGATATAGCTCAGTGGTAGAATACTTTCTTAGCATGGGAAAGACTCTGGATTTGATCTCTAGAAAAAAAAAAGGGTTTTTTCTCCTCCAAATAAACATCATTTAAACAACCCAGATGGCTGGTCACTCTTATCAAATTTCTTTTAACACCCTTTAGTATTTTCTTTTAGCAAACCCTAATATTTTAAAACCCTCCTGACATTAACTTTAGTGTAGTTGAACCCAGTTTACAATCAAGTCTTTCTGCACTATTTTCATTGTCTTAATAGAATCATTATTGCTATTGCTATTTTTTAATGTATTCTTTCAGTACTAGGAATTAAACATATGGGTGCTCTACAACTAACCTATATCTTCAACACTTTTTATTCTTTAGTTTGAAACAGGGCCTTGCTAAGTTGCTAAGACTGGCCATGAACTTGTGATCCTCCTTCCTGAGCTTTACCAGTTGCTAGGATTATAAGTATGTGCTACTACACTTGGGCTGTTTGCATTTTTAACAAGTATTGAGTGAAAATTTTCTCTTTGACACTGCTCATTCATTTGGTAGGACAGACACTGACCTTAGAAATGTGATTAGAAACATAAACTCATTTTTTCCTCCTTATTAAAAGCAGGGGCACCATGTTTTCATTATAGAATGAGCTCTCCAAATTATGTCCCTAGTCCCAGTGTTAATAGAAATAGTAATATTTAAGAGGAAGAGGAGGAAGAATGTCAGCAAAATCTACCATTTATTAAGAAACTGCTCTGCTGTATCTCATTGACTTGTTTAATCTCTTAACAGTAATAAAATACCATACTAAAACAAGCACATTTTAATAATTGGAAAACTAAAGCAACAGAGAAGTTAAGTTCTCTAAGGCATAACTGACATAAAGAAATTATAGTGGAAATGGAAAAGAAAAAAATAGACAAGGTAAAAATAAAATCAGAAAGAAATAATGCCTAAATAAAGACCTTAGGGTCAAGTGTTTATGCTTGTTTCTGTTTTATTTTTGGTTTTGATGAAGGTGACTCAATGGATAGTGAAATGATAATTGAGATTGTTTTAAATGACAAGATAATTATAAGTGTAGCTTTAGTTAAACTTAATTTATATGAAGATGCCTTAACAGGTAATTGTAATAGGATCCAATGGCTCAAAAGAAAAGTGTAAGCTAAGGAAATAAATTTGGAAAAACCAGTAAGATGATATTTATTTAAAGCAAGTCAGTATATATGAGATTGACAACCAGCAAAGATACCCAAAGAAACTTAAGTAAGACCTTATTGAAAGATCCAGAAGTGGGAACTAAAATGATTCTCCTTCTTTCTGGGACTTGGAGTGACATTTAAGTCCAGACAGGAGACAGTTTAAGAAGAGTTTTCAAGAGTTCTGAATGTTGCAGAGAGCCCAAGGCGGGTTGAGGAATTACTGAGAACAAAATATTGAAGTTGGGGATAAACATTGGTGAGTATCAAGAGAACAATTTCAGTGTAGTGAGAGGCAAGAGACAGATTGCAAATGTTTACAAAGGGAATTGTTGGTAAGAGAGTAAAGGTTGTTTGTTCTTTTCAGATGTTTGGAATTGAGAGGTGGAATAGATAGAATGGCAGGAAAAAGAAAAGAAAGCCAAGGCAATGAATTTTAGGGCCAGAGAAATTGCTTTTTTAAAAATAAATAAATAAATAAAAGCTGGAAAGGAGAGACACTACTAATTATAGGGAACTTTTTCTTGTACCCCTTTTTATTGCAATCTTTTAATTCTACTTTCCTTCCACTGTCAACTCTTCATGTGGTCATGAATCTTATGAACTTGATATTATTATGTCTTGACACTTCCAACTGTATAATATTTATCAGTTGATTTTATCTCTCTGCTTTTTATTTTCTATTTGTACAATTAAAATAATCGCAGTAGTCTTTACCTGGCCTACCTCATAAGATTTACTCAGAGAACCTAAAATAGAAATGTTTATAAACAGATTGTAATTATATAAGAAAAAATTAAAAACAAAATATAAAATGCAAGAGACATAATAATTTGTGTTGTTATCTGTGCTTGTTCTCTGCATTTTGGAAAAATTCTCAAGGCGAGCTACACAAGTTTTCTTTGCTTCTCCCATGCAAGTACCTGCCTCAGATTCAACCCCAACAGATCCAATTTACTGTTTTTCTCTTCAACTCTCTCCACATTCCTAAGACAGAAAGGGTAGAAAGCAAGCAAAAAAAAAAAAAAAAAAATGCCAGAGTAATGGCTTTGGGTCAACCTTAATAAAAGTGACTTACTCACCATTGTTCATTTATGTATTCAAACTGACATATTTGCATCTTTCTTTCCATTACTCAGGTATCCATTCTGACTCTTAAAGCTAGTGTACTATAATTATCATATGATTATGCATGGCATCAATTTTCCTTCCTGCTACATTCTACTTTTACAAGACATGAGAGTCATAAACTTGGAGGATTTTATTGGAAAGTCAAGGTGGCATAGTTATAAAAGTGACTCAGAAGTGCTGCTTCCTGGCCCAACAATGTTGATTTACTTGTGATGCTAAACACACTCCACTAAGTCATACACATCTCTTGGGAGAGGGATGACTAATTAGCTCAGTGGCTTATCCACCCACATACTCTGCTGATTCTGATACATTAAAACATTTTATTAGCTGCAAGGTCAGGAAAACTTTCTGTGTGGGTAGTATTTCTAAAAATTTAATAGCAATAGCCTGATGTTAGTTCCTTTCTATCTGTAGATTGGTAATAAATCTTCAAAGATGAATAAACTCATATGCTTATTTGTCAGAACTTCTTTTCACATAGAGGTTTCAACAAAAGCTGAAATGATGAAGAAGCAATAATTCTCAGCAGTCAATAATTATTCATGCATTGACAGAAAGCGTCTAAAATTTAGAATTCCTTCACGTATTCTACACATCATACATCCCAATGTAAGATAAAGACTTAAAGTTCATAGTTGTATATGAAATTTTCTCTTCAGGAATCTCTACCAGTAAAACATCTTCAGCAAACAGTTCTAAATAATGGGATGTTCAGTATGTCCAGTGTGTAGCTGACGATGGTAGGGCTACAAACAAAATCAGAGTAATCAATATTCTAATGGAGATTCTACAATTACAAGGGACATTAGTCTATACTCAGTCTTAGCAGTAGAAGATACACAAATTGAACATGTAATTTCCAAATATCACCATCTGTAATCTCTAGTTGAGCACAAAAATATTACATGAAATTGGACTAATGAGATCCTTTGGAGTTGCAAGAATTATATTCATCTATTAGTTTCCTAGCACTGGCCAAATCCTACAGTGAGTGCATTGTCTTATATGCATACAAAAGACGGCATATTTAATTCTAGGCAGATAATTGTCTTCTCCGTTAATCACTTAAAATACTCCATACACTTGATTAGTTTTTTTTTTTTTTAAATAGGAAAAGGTACTGAAGCAAAAATGCTGTAGAAAAAAGAAAGAAGACTCAAAATGAAGCCAGAGGACAAAAAAAATGAGTTGAACAGGTTATTTTATATATGTGAATTAAGAATAAATTAAATTGAAACAGGAAATGTTTAAGGCCCACACAGTTTGCAGTCTTGCAATAAATCTCAAACAATTATATCGTGTAAAAGCATCTTTGGATTAAAAAAAAATCATTTTCACTCAATTTCTATATTCCAAAGCAATGTAAAAGAATATATAAGTATATTTAACCCTAAGAACAATGAATAATTTGACTACATGAATTATTTGTTGGCTTTAAGTCAATGATAATTGTTCAAAGAAATTCTGCTAATTCCTCAAATCCTTGGGCATTAGACATTTTTCTGTGGCCCAAAGTGAGATTTTTCCTTCATTGTTTTTTCCCCTAATTTTGACACCTTTCATTCATACAAAAATGATGCAGATTATTTTATTTGCATATTTACTCCCTCAAATTGTGCAGTCTGAAAACAAATCATGGTTTCTAAGGTAAGAGAATAAAGAAAATTACAAATAATTGAGATGCCATCACTCTGGGTTCAAATGCAGATTTGGCTACAAAAATAGCCATGTAACCTTGAGGATATGTCATACTCTATTTTAGCCTCAAATTTTTTCAGCTGTAAAATAATGAGATCAAGTGAAATGAACAATAAAATTTCATCCAGCTAGAAATGCCAGGCTCTATGTCCAATGACTTGCACATGAAATTTCAGCACATTTATAATTAAAATATGGGTGAAGCCGGGTGTGGTGGTGCATGCCTGTAATCCCAGCGGCTTGGGAGGGTAAGACAGGAGGATCCTGAGTTCAAAGCCAGCCTCAGCAACAGTGAAGCACTAAGCAGCTCAGTGAGACCCTGTATCTAATATATACATATATTTTATATATATATATATATATATATATATATATATATATATATATAAAAAGATATGGCTCAGTAGTTGAGTGCCCTGAGTTTAAGCTCCAATATCCCCTCCCAAAACAATGTGGGTGAATTGGAGCATTAGAGATATACAGGCTGGAGAAAAGTACGTTTAAACATATATGATCCGACTTAAAAATAGAAAAGTACTGAACATTTAATTTAAGACTAAAGATGTATTCAACATTCTTGCTCTAGGAAAAGGCATGTTTTGAATTTGAACTTTAATTTTCAGTTAGAAGCAAGTCCCCCTTCTTTAGAGAGGAGGGATATTTTACCTCCTAAGTCATCTGGTTATTCAAAAGAATTATACTGTTTTGAAATTTGGGTTGGAAAATAGGAACTCTGTTCCACTTAACTAGTACATTTTCTATACTGTATCTTTATAAAACCTCAGAACTTTATTAGTCTCCATTTCTTTTATATGCATTTTACTTATTGAGCTTAAGTTATATAGCACACCACCATTATTATCCATTATATCTCCTTTAACCTACAAGAACTACTTGGAGAGACAATAAAGAATCATATTTTAGCTCATATGAAATTGGTGAGGGCACTCTTCTTTTCAACTAGATTTATGAAGCTGAAGATGGCATCTAATGACACAATCATACTGTTAGTAAAAACAACATTAAGAATACAAAACAAAAGATATGGTATTATTTATTTCAGAGTATTTTTTTCATTATAGTGTTTTGGTGGATTAAAAACAGACTGCAAGCTGGGCACAGTAGAGCATGGCTGTAATCCCAGTGGCTCAGAAGGCTAAGGAGGAGGATTGCATGTTCAAAGACAGCCTCAGCAACTTAGCAAGGCTCTGTCTTTAAAAAAAAAAAATTAAAAGGTCTAGAGATGTGGCTCAGTTGTTAAGTACCCCTAGGTCCAATTCCTAGTACCAAAAACAAAACAAACAACAACAAAACCCAGAATACAAACAGTTATATAGACAAGAAGAAAAAGTCACTTTCTACATAATTTAAAGAATAAATACATTCAAATGAAGTGGATTTAGCCAAGCCTGGTGTTAGCTATCTCCCCACCACATCAATCCTTTGGGAACTCTCTTAAAACAGACCCCCAGGCATCCATTTGTAAGAAGAGATCATGGTGTTTTTGCCAAAAGGGAATAAGACTCAAGATCCTTGTACTTTGTCCAAAAACAAATGATTAGCAGGGAGGTGGTTATAAAGATCAAACTCTGGTCTCTGGTCTTGTCTGTTCCCAAGAACTTACGTAAAATCTTGATACACAGAAAGGATTTTTTGAGCGATTATTTCTATACTGCTTATATGCCTGTTTTTAAAGTATAATACATGGGAAAGAGAATAAAACCGAACTACTCAATTCAGAGCAGTTACTTTTGTATTCTTTTGAATGGCATATACACAAGCGTAAGGAGACAGTGGGTTGGAGAGTAAATGTGACAGTGCCCTAGGATCTTCAGAAGTTGGTTAAGAGTGAATCGCAGTTTCTGGGTTTCTATTGATTGACAGTAAGAACTGGAGACACAGCAGTCTTGTTATTATCAATAATGTGAATTCCTTCATGCCCAGGCTGGTTTGAACTAGTGAAACATAGGTAATACTTGGAAGAAGAAAACCAGAGAAGATGACACCCCTGAATTCAAGTTTCCCTAAGGTCCTCAAAGGAAGATGCCAAAAAATGGGTGTGAAATGAATTTGTATTGCAAGTTCCATAAACAATCATTATGTACTGCTATTTTCCAACTTAGAAAGTAGCAAGATTATTTTCATAGAATATAAAATGCTTTTCTAGAATGAATACACATACACTCACACAGACACGTACAATCTTTTGAAGGTGTTATGCTTACTGGTCTCTATTCAGAATATGTAGCTTAACTGCTTAAGTTTCTTGAGCCACAAAATCAGACATACTCTGATCAAATGCATAACATTAACTCATAATTTATGCTGGAGCCTATATAAGTTTCAGTTTCATAAGGCCACAAAAGGGGAATATGTTATAAACAATAAAGTTGTGATAAGTCACATAAATGTGTAACCCTTTGATCTATTCATCCTCCAATCCAGAATTTATATTACCTTTGATAGTAGGAAAGATAAGCCACTTAGACCACTGGAATAAGTTCTAAATTAAATGCTTAGTAAAATAATAATAATAATAACAATAATAATAATAATAATAATAATTAAAATTCCTGCAGGTGGATAAATATATAAAAGTCCAGAACTAAAAACTAAGAAGGAAACTATATTTCCAAGAACTTCATCTTCTTCCTAATACTTACCAAATCTTTCCACAGTCCCCAACCAAATTAATAAACACAAACAAAAGAAAATGATTATATTCTTATTGCTCTTTGTGTTGTGTAAGTAATTTATACAGTGATATCTATCTAAAAATATTTATCTTGCACCTAGAGCATTTGGACTTCTAAATTCATATATTTTAGTAATAAATAGCAATTTAGTAATTATTCTTGAAGACAAAACTGTAATTTGAAAAAATAATCTAATATATATATACATATAGACATGTAACATGCACATATATAATTATGTATATGTTCTAGTGTATAATGTTCATTTTTTAAATTTTAACTTGCTCAATTATTATTTATGAGCTCTATGATTTGTCCAGCCTAGCATTGTGGATCAAAATATATAAACGTTCTTGATCAGAGCATAGAAAAGAGGTCTTTAGAGGCAAGGAAGGGGAGTGGGAGGGAGAATTGGGAGGGGTGGATAACAAGTACCAAAATTTAATGGGAGAAGCAGTTCTCTTACTATATGCACAATTGGGCAACTACAGTCTATAATAATTGCACATTTCAAAGTAACTACAAGAGAAAAGCTTAAAATTTCTCAGCACACACACACACAGTTGTAACATTTAAGGAAATATAAATGCTAATAACTCTGATTTGATCATTACATATTATATATCTACATCAAATTATAGCATATCCCACAGATAAGGTATAAAGAGTATGTCAACTAAAAATAAATAAATATATATATAATGAAAAATTTTTGACCCATGCCCCAAACAAGTTCAGAGTCAATTATATTAGGGAGCTCCTAACACTACGTACAATAATACAGCTGAGAAAGGGAGCATCCTGAAAGCTGTTTCTCTGGGGTAGAGAGGGAAGTGTGCAGGATCCAATATCCAATCAGTTATGTTTTGCCCCACCATTAGGAGAACTGCAACCAGTTTCACTCGGGACTTGAAGAAGACTCCTGTTCAGTACAATACCAGTTTGAGGATTTTGCCCATCTCTCAAATTCCTCTGTGGAACTCCAGCTCCACAGGAAGCTTCACGAATAACTTCTGCTGCACTTGACAGGCTGTGGAAAGTAAAGGACAGATTCACCTCTGCATGAACTGGAGAAAACAACCAAAGAGCTGCAACATAACTCCTATTTCTAATTTTGAAACTCACTTGAATGCATGTAATGTTAACTTGTAAAATCAAATCTGTATTCAGAATCCTAGCTGCTCGTCTAGATGATTTTCATTTTCCAGCCTCTGCAGTAAAAGGAGAAAGCACCAGACCAAACAAATCCTAAAAGAAAATGCAAAGGGAACTCAGACCCTGTTCCCTGCTTCCTTCTTCACCTCTTTCATGCTTTCAAATCACTATAAAATTTTGTTCTTATTATTTGCCACAGTCTGTGTCCCTCAACAATTATTGATAAATCCTCCTCAGAAATAGTGTATATCAGGAGCAGGGAAGGGATAAACAGATTTGATCTCTCATTGGAGGTCATTGAAGGTGTTTTTCATTCTTTCCTTTAAATCTTTATCTCTGTTTGAATGCATTAAAAAATCCTATTGTTTACCTTTTTCTTTCCAATCTTTGGGCTAATATATTTATTATGACCTCTATGGGTGATGACTTGTCACAAATCCAGCTACATAGAGAAGCATTTGCACTTTAAAATGGCCCCCTTGCCATTCTTCCATTAAAAAAATAAAAAAAGGATTCCTCTCAAAGTACAAAATCATTATTGTGAAGGAGATCAAGTCAGCTTAGATCCAGGAGCTCTGGAGAATGTGGACTGAGGGGTATGGGGGGAGAGAGGGCTTCAAGTAAAAGGTGTTTAATAATGAGTGGCAGAACCAATGCATAATGAAATGTGACTTTGTATTACAATGACAGATTGCTTCTTGCTCTCTTGGCTAAGATCAAGTGTAGTATTACAATGACAGACTAAGAAAACTTTATATTATTTCTGTCACTGGTCTAGTTATTTCTCAGCTCTCAATACAGTGTCTGTCCACAATTAGCATTTAATGAGCTAAGTAAAATAATGTCTAAATGAACGACCATTGACATCTGGAACGCATTTGCTCTACTTGCCAGTAGATCTCTTTTTGCCTTTGGAATTTAAGGATGAAACAATAAACACTTCATAGAAATTCTTCATAGTTTGTTCTCAGGGTCTTTGAATGCCTGCCATCCTGAAGTTGAGGTGGGCAGAAATCACTTATTCAGGTAAATATTGCCTAAAGTCAAAAATAAATTAGATAAAAAACAAATGTAAACAATACACCCAACTACTCATGAATAGATGAAAGATGAACAAAAACTGGAAGTAGCTGATGTTTTAACTTTGGTGTTGATTACAATAATGTGTAATGTATAGAAACCACATTAAAACAGCTTTCAAAAAACAATTGACATATATTAATTTATATTCTGTAATCTGTAGCAGTAAATAAGTAATACAAAATAAAAAAGGAAAAATCAATCCAAGGAATGTATTCCTCTAAAGATTGAAAACTGTGTTACTTTGGTCCTATAAAACCAGAATGAACAAAATAAAGAAAGAATAATGCAAAAATTGTTCTATCTGCCCAACTAAAATCAGTATAATTTCTCTGCTTTTTAAATTTTTCTCTGGGTAGTTCAATCATTAGTAGATCTTATCTTTGTCTATGTTAGGTACTGCTGATACTTGTGACAGTAAAGTTTTTGTTTAAATGAGCATAAACAATCCATTCTAATATCATTCTCCAAATTTCCATTAGAAATAATCAGAAAGTTAGAAGCAGAAGTCAAATGTTACTAATAGAAAATGTAAAAGAAGAAAATGTCAGTACATTTTATGAAGGATTTTATAAATAAGCCGAGCATGAAATGAAAACAATAATGGAGCTGACAATGTCATTCTGAAAGAAGTAGACGATACCGTGGCTGGCTCTTACTAACATAAAGTGATTTTTCTTTATACTATTTCAAGCTTTCCATACAAAAGAAAAAATCAAAATCAGTAGAATTAAAATTTTAATTATTATATCCTCAAATTTTCTGATGGAAAGATTTTATATCAACATACTGAGCTAAAAACATATATAGAACTTTCATTGCATTAATAAAGCAAGGAAAGTTTTTTAAATTATTTTTTTAATTATTTTTTTTATATCTGAATTTCTTTTGGTGAGCACACTGCCAGAATTCTTAACTTGGAATTCATGCACCTTATATGAGCTCCTAGTCAAGGTTCTCCAGAGATATATAAACAAATAAGGTGTGTGTCTGTGTGTATGTGTGTGTGTGTGTGTGTGTGTGTGTGTGTGTGTGTGTGTAAGGATTTAGCATGAGAAATTGGTTCATGTGTTTATGGAAGCTGAGAAGATCCACAGTCAGCTTCTGCAAGCTGGAGACTCAGGAAATGCAATGTGAGCAATTCCAGTCTAAGTCCAAGACCCTGACTAACCACAGGGATGATCCCAGTTCAAGGTCAAAAGATGTATTTCCCAACTCAGCATTCAGGCAGAGAGAAACAATTTAAGCTTCTGCAGTTCTGTTTTTATTGATGCCCTCATCAGACTGGATTATGCTCAGGCACATTCAAGAAGACAGCCAGTTTTACACAGTTCACCAAATGATATGGTGATCTCCTCTGGAAACAGCCTTATGACTCACCCAGAATAATGGTTAGCCAATAATAGCACATCCTTTTATTCAGTCAGGTTGATACATAAAAGGAATGTGTATGATGCACAAAACACTGAGTCACTGGATGTTTATTCAATTATACACCCTTCTCTGAATACTGAGTCTTTCTTTTAATCAACAAAAGTTTGGTTGTAAATTTGTCAGTAAATCTTTCTGACTCTGTTTTAGTTATATTTTCAGCATGAATTCTGGTTTGGGCTTCAATCAACATCTGTCCTAATTATTCAGACCATTTTTTTACTCATTCAGCTACTTTATTGGTTTTAGCTACTATTTATTATATTGTTGAATCTTCTCTTTTTATCTCAATCTCATTTCCGATCTCTGATCACTGTCCCGTGCTATAAAACCAAAGCAAAACTACCTTCCATATATCGTTGGTGGTGTTTCTAAAGAATTGATTAACATCTTCCCATTCAAATTGTATGACTCCTTAATTCCCTATAACAATGTCATAATCCAGCCAGTTTCTCAAGGTCAGCACCAAAGCAGGTATACCTTCCTCTTCTTTTAGTGTGCAAAATATTATAAACTTTGCTAAATAAATATCTCTTGGATCTCCTCTCTTCATGCTGTCAATATGTAACTTTAATCTCTTCTCATGTCTAAAATAAGTATTTTCCCCTAAATTTTCTCTCTCCTAAATCTACTAAATTTCTTTTTCTATTGTCACCATAATTAACTTCCCCCCAAAAAAAGCAGATTTTCTGATTAAACATCATTTTCCAACTGTTTCCCACTCATATGTACACACAGGTATTCATGTACCTGTCTATTTTATTAGATAATACTGCTCAATGCTTCATCCACCCTTCTGTTGACTCACCAGGCACAACTCACAGATTATGTATACAGAGTGTTACAGCAGAGATGAATTTCTGCCAAAATTTATGCTTCTCCCTCCATATGATTGAGTTGTTGCTACTCAAGTGTGGACCATATTTTTCAACTCCCCTGTAATTCATATAACTAGTTCTCAACAGTAAAATTTTATCAAAAATTACCTATGACTTCCAGACAAAGGTTTTTAACAATTTGATATTTTACACTCTCACTTATCCCCCCACTGACTGAACACGTGGAATCACAAGGTTTAGGAAGGAGAATCTAAATGAGGTAGAAATCTGAATCCCTGAAGTACAACTGGAGATGAGCCTGTCCCTTGCCAGAAAGACCCTCAGTGGAGAACATGAGTGAGAATGACATGATGGTCCTATTGTATTAAGAGTGATTTGTTTGCAGTGGTATTGTAAGCCAGTTACCCCAACTAGGTAGGTAAGTAGGTAGTCAGTAAAGTGATTTAAAATGAATGTTTATAATGTTCCTTCTTATTTTATGCATTTGTTCAGGAGTAAAGGCAAGAAGAAAGTAGGCATCCCTCCTTTACATTTCCCAAAATGTGATACCATATAATGATATGGGGTTTCTTCATATGAAGAAGAAAAAAATCATAAAATATACATTTAGAACATATGAAGTTTGCATCTTTATAAAAATTCTCATTTTAGTAGTTTTCTCACTTCAGTTCAAAATAGAAAGTACTGTTTTTCTCAAGAAAGTAAAAAAAAAAAATAACAATACAAATAATTAAAGAGAGCGTAGAATATGTTGACAACTAATTAGGGCAATGAAAGCATTTGGATGAGGGCCCAGTTAAAACTATTCAAGAAAAATATGTTAAGTTATTTGAATACCCACATTATGCACATTGCTTCTTCTTATAAATCTGTGAAAGTATCTTAGGATTGTTTATTTTACCTAATTTATATGTCAATGATTTTTTCCCATTTTTGCGTAGTCAATTTATTTGTATAAAATTGAATTAAGTGGGAAAAGAAAATTCAATCAAGAAGTTTCCCCTCCAGCACTATTCTATCTTTCTTATAATGAATTAGAAAATTGTGAGATGAGTTTATATATAAGAACGTATGTGTGTGTGTGTGGGTGGGTGTGTTGTCAAATGTGTAATATGGACATCTATTTAGAATTGAATTCTATAAAACCATACTATTGAGTCTTTGTGAATATAAGGTAATACACAGTCATAATTTAATAATTACTCATATTTGTTTATCTTGCTCTCATGAGCATGCAATGTCATTAACATAGATCAAACACATTTGTGTGTTTCCACAATGTCAGAATTTATTGAATAACAATAAATTCACAGGCTATACCGCTTTCATCAGTGGCAGTTCACTGAATACTTTGGGTCAAACGATCTTCATAAGCCAGGCAAACACAAGTTCTTTTATCCCAGTCTTAATTTCTAACATCTATAACACTCAAGTCACCCATACTTCATGCAGTAATACATAAATAGGTCACAGAAAGACCAATAAAGAGTTAAAGCAGCCTCAGGGTTACAGGATTCTGTGCCAAGAGCACAGGAAGAGAGTGATGAATGTAAAGTTAGTCATTGTAGGTGGTTAGATCAGGAAAGAGTTTTGGAGTTATCAAAACAGAGGGTCCAGATGGATGGCAGTTTCAGTTTCAGAATGTTAGCTTGAGGTGTCATCTTGGAGTGGGAAGTCCATGGTCATCATGGACAGGAGAAACCGTGATTTGCTTAAGTCCCATGGGGATAGGAAATCAGACCTTCGTCTGGACAAGGCTTGTGATAAGTGACCAGGTGATGGGGTCAAGGTGTCACCATGTCCACCCTTGGAGTGTCCCTGACTTTATGGGTCACAAGTGAGGAGGTTGAATCATTCAGTGGTCTGGTATGTTCAATAAGCTCATGAACCTAGTTTATCATCAGATATGCCCAAGCATTCATATACTTCTGGTTAATTTGATAAGTTCATGGGTAGTCATTCTTATTAGCATGATTAATTTATTTATTAATTTTGCCAAGCAGAGGGTTTTGCCAAAAAGATGGTTTTGCCAGGCAGATGGTTGTTTACTTGAACAAACATGGTGTGGAGTCATTCCACTTCAGCCTCAATTTCAAAATGGAGTCCTTTATAGCAAACCACTGCCTTACAAGACAAAGTAACAAAGGTTTAGGCCGCAGCCTGAAAACTGCTGTTCTGTACATCAAAAAGCTGTTCAGAGCAGGGTACAGCCTGCTAGCCATACTTGTTCTCTGTAGAAAGGATAGTTTATTGTCTGCTTGATCCTTGACATCCAAAGTGCAGTCCATGGACCAACTTCACCAATATGATGTAGAGCTTGTTTGAAGTCCAGAATCCCTATTCCCAATCTAGCTAGTTTGTATGCATACTAAAATTTGAGAAGCATTACTTTAGATGATGAAGTGAAAGAAACAGTGGCTTGATGAGCGTTCCTAAGAAATTTTACTACTCTGAAAAAATTGTTTTATTCTAGTTTTTTTTTAATGTTTAAGTTAGGATATTGGTGTATAATGTAATCATGTGCCCCATTAGCCCTTCAGCATTAAAGTTCAGGGGACTAGGCAGGATTTTATTTATTTATTTAGGTATAGGTTTTATATTGACTAAGATGTTTCCATCTGAAAGTAATAGAAAGCACACCACCACTACTATTAAATGGTAAAGAAACCCTGGCTAGGGTAGGGCAGGCCCATGCTGACAAATTTCCTTCCTGGGTAGTTTCCTGTAGAAGTTAAAAAAAGAGAGCAAAAACAGTGACAGAGTTTGTCCATGGTAGAATATGATTAGAAGCTAGGAGTTGCTTGTGAAGAATTTTTATGGTATGTGTCTACTTCTTGGCACTAAAAATATGTTTTATCTTTTTTATAGCTTAAAATTTTCATGAGACTGAACAAAGTCTAAACAATAAGTGGACTGGATGTATTAGTTTTAAAGAAACAAGTCAATTTTCTTTCTCTCTCTCTCTCTCTCTCTCTTTTTTTTTTTTTTTGTTGTTGTTTTGGTACTGGTGAC
Source organism: Callospermophilus lateralis (assembly GCF_048772815.1). Lineage (NCBI taxonomy): Eukaryota > Metazoa > Chordata > Mammalia > Rodentia > Sciuridae > Callospermophilus > Callospermophilus lateralis. Next base: position 27,447,740 of record NC_135312.1, read on the forward strand.
TGAACCCCAAAGCACTTTACCATGTAGCTCAGTCCCCATTCCTTTCTTGATTTTTTTGATACAGGATCTCACCAAGTTGCTAAGGGTCTTCCTAAGATGCTGAGGCTGTCTTTGAACTTGTAATCCTCCCACTTCAACTTCCATAGAGTCCCTGGGATTACAAGTATGCACCACCCCACCCAGCATAAGTTGATTTTCACTGAAATTTTCAGGATGAGTCAATAGTGACAGCTTATAAGTGAAGAATATGCATCATATATGTGCCTATCATATTTAACATGCAAAAGAGAAATATCTGATAAATTCAAGATGTCCACAGTGTTTCAAATCCCTACAACACAACTTCTACTTTGAGGTGTGATCTTTTCCTCCATCTCTCCAGAAACTCTGCTGACTTTGCCATGTTTTCCTCTTGGGAAGATCCTCCAGGTACACAAGTCCAGAGCAATATTTCATTTCTTCTATTTCGACAGTTCTTATTGATTGGATTTTGTCTCTAATAGTTTTGTGAATATCAATCTCATTTTTAAAATAAACCTCAATTCTCCAGAGCATGATAAAATCAGCAAACTTCTTTATGTCTACACAATTCTACATTCATTTTATTAAACTTTTGATAACCACGTCTCTCCCCTCTCATTTTCATTCCTGTAGTCATATTGCCACATGACCTTCTCACATTTCTAATAAAACATAGCTTCTTAAACTTGAGGACATTTGTCCCCACTGTCTTCACTCTCCCCATTATGCATAAATATCTATTTCAGGCTCTTTAGAGGAATAAGGTTAGGGCATAGAAATACTTAATGAAAACAATTGATTGAAAAAAATCACCAAAATGTCCACTTTCTTTCATACTTAAATTAATGTGACTTTTAGAAACATTGTAAACTTGTTATGGTATCAAGTTATCTGTTTAGCCTTAACCATAACTTCCATTTTCCCAGCTTCACCTCTCATAGTAAATTAGGAAATTGGTGCAATGATGGTGAATCTTTTCTGTATCCCTTGCGTTATGTTGTTATTATTATGCTTATTCTAGTGTCTAATCCATCCATAGTGATAGCAATAATAATTTGCCAAACATATCTAACAACAATATTCTTTATTTCAATGCTAGTTTTATGCAAACATCTCTGACATTTGCACAGCAAAATGTAAACATATAAAGGATAATAAAATCAAGAAATTATATTTCAAAAATTGAAAGTATAAAGCTCCAGTATATCCTATTTTATTATTTCATCCCAATTACACAGCAAAACAATCTCTCTTAAAACATCAAAGTTACATAAAATACAATTATTAAAACCAAGTAGTTAATATAAAAAAAATTGCCTTATCTCTGAAAAGGAAACGTAAAGTATTATGCTCAAGGAAGGATTAGATTCAGCAAGGTTTTGTTCCTTGGAGCCTTGATCTAGAAGACATCAGTAAAATAGCTGTGAAAAAATCAGAGTTCACATAGGACTGGAAATATTGAACTGAAATCTCTTGTGTGTGTGTGTGTGTATGTGTGTGTGCGCACATTTCTTAGCATGTTACTATACTGTAGGTTCTGAGATACTAACGGAAGGAAACTCCCTGAATATTTTCAAAACTGTGGAATAAAATTTTCAAATTTATTCCCGCTCCAAGAAATAAGTAGCTGTGTGCATAACTATTAACTAGTAGAGGTATTTTGAAGGCCATCAACAGGGAAAATGCTAAAGTGGATAAAAAGGATTTGTACTGAAAATCAGGGGAGTTGATTTCTAGCCTTGGGTAAGCAGCTCTAGGGCTTTGGAATCCATGTAATTATAGAAAGTGTATTTAGTACTGATTAAAATGGATCACAATGCATTTCTTCTGAATAAAAATATATACTGCTGATATTTCTGTTTGGATTCTCTAAGTTTCATTAACACCAAACCCAGTTCAAACAATTAGAACTGAGCAATGATGACTATCATGCTTCCAGGTCAGAACACATTTTTCCCCTTGTTTCTACTGTATCTTCTACTTTATTCTTGCACAATGGAAGAGTCATTTCATGGTCTCAAAATGGTTTCTTCAGGTACCTGAATATACTATTTCCTCTTTTATTTTCTGAAAAGACTATACTTATCCCAAAACATCCAATAAATTCTGGAATTTTTTTCCAATTAAATTAAGCCATATACCCTTCATAAATTCATCACATTGGCCAGATAACAAGATGCATACTAGGGTCATCCTAGGTCATGTGTTCTACCCCTAGGAGCAGAAAGGGAATTAGCTTTCCCCAAGTTATATGGATCTTTCACTAGCAAATGGGATTTTAAACAATGGGAAAAAAACTGATGAAGATACACAGACAGCAATGGAAATTATCCTTTTCACCTAGAGAAGAATGCTAAGAAGACAAAATTTATAAACTTATAAATTTGTAAAATACTAAAGCCTAAATATAGGAAAAGAGAAAAACCAACCCAGTGAGCTCAACAGAAATATTAAAGACATACAAACCAACCCAGTGAGCTCAACAGAAATATTAAAGACGTGTGTGTCTAGATGCTGCTACTAGGAATATCCTTTTTAAAATGTAATTCTTCCTTTGTAAGTTAATCAAACTATTCTTTTATAAAGAAAAATGTTGTGTGATTTCTGGATAGCATCAGAACATGTATGGAAACTGGGTAATCACTAATGTTCATCTGAACTTTAGTTTGGGCCACAATTTCAGAGAGTGAATCACAGAAGCACCAAATGGAATGTTCACTACTTTTTTCCACATCCTTAGAAAATCCTTCTCTTTCTTTTACCAATGAAATTTTAGTACAATCTCTTAGATTTGGGGCAGCCATTTATTAACCATAACAATTAGTATTGCATTAAACAATTATGCAATCCTTTGAACTTAGATGTTAGCACCAGAAAGTTCAAAAATAAGGGAACTTAATTTTCTAGAATTCAAAAAATGTCACACACTTACAAATGTGTTGAGACCACATAAAATGTTACAAAATATACATTGCATTTTGCTTAAAACACAATAAAAATAATAAATTGTACTTACTTATGTACTTTGTCATTCTCATCAGAAGAAGTTAACAGTATGAGTTTCAGGATATTAGGAATTGCTCTGAAAATTTATATCCTTAAAACTCATGGGGAAAAAAAGAGCCCTCTATCCTTTTCTTAGCAGCAGGTGCAACAAGCCTAGAGATGGTTCTAGGTAGGGCAGAGGAACCCAGCTCAACTACTGAAGGACAAGTGATACAGTGTCAACCTTAAGTCCAGTGCTATCCACATCTGGCAGTCAGCTTGCCTTCCTTTCAATCATGATGCCAATGTGTGCCCTTCTTATTTACAAATTCTCAAAGTAAATACTACTTCAAAACCTACAGTTATACACTTTTTATTTATTTGTTTGATATTTTTAATCTGTATGTAAATATTATGTACATTGATGGGCACCATGTGATGTTTCAAAACATATATACGTTGTATAATGTATGAATCAGGGAAAAGATACATATCTCCTCACTTATCATTTTGTGGCAAATATACTAAAAACATTTCTTCTAACTTTTTAAATATCTGTGCTTTATCATTATCTATAGTCAATTGATTATGTAAGAGAACACAATCATTCTTTGCCTTGTTTTTTTCTTGTCATCCTGGATCCATAAGGTCCCAGGAGATTCTTTGTTCTAAATGTTCTAGTTCTGTTTATTCTTGATCCCTTTGTGACTCAGCTCTGGTCTATGCTGATGTGAGACTTTTTCAAATACATGTGAGGCTTTCTTCTGAACTAAAATATCATGATAGCCATCATCATAAAAGCTATGTGAGAAGACCTTTGTATCCTGTAAACTGTAATGAACATAAACCTGTTTTTGACTCACCCCATTCACACCAATGATGGCTGCTTACCATGTTTACCCAAACAAATAGCAATTTGCTAAACAGATTGTGGATTCACCACTGTGTTAAGTGCAATAATATAAGAGAAGAAATGAAAATGCTCCTTTCAGAGTCTGAAGCATGAGATGACAATGCCACAAAGCGAAAATATGGCAAACAGTAGAAACAGTAAAAATGCTAAATTGTGCAATTTGGGAGAGCTACAGGTACACAAGGCTATAACAGTCAGGAAAAGCGCCGTAAGAATAAAGACCGACTTTACTTGTGTCATCACGCACAACCACAGCATGATGATTTCCCTACTGTTGGCTTTCCTTGTCGCCCCTTTGTCATTATTTTGCATTTTTACATAATTTAACAAAGTGATAAACACAGAGAAAATATTCAGTGAATGATTATAGCATTGATAGAGAATACAAACACCTGATGTATGTGTCTATTTGAGGGTTGGCAATTTCCCTACAAAGAAAATAATTGTTCATCTTCTCATATCTCCAGTAGTCAATGAAATGTAGTGGTAACTGACAGTGTTCTCATTCTGCAGTCTAACAATGATCATGATACATCACCTATATTCTTGCAAACTCTAATGCAATTTCAGTAAAAACTTTAAAAAAGCACCAATGATTAATTAAGAAGGCAGAAGCAACACTATTTACAAAATTTCTATTTAACTTCAGATAGAAATTTTGAATATCTTAATAATTCCAAATGTCTTTCTTCATAGAAATATTTTTCTACATGGAAGATTCTGATCAAGATTAACAAGTGGATTCTCTGTCACTTTGGCATGCTGAAAACAGGATGAAGAGACATCTTCTTTACAGAAAAAGGATATGCATCCTTTCTGTGTTGTTAGTGTGATGGAAATGTGTGTAGAATCTCTGTTTGTATAGCAACCTTAGCATATTTCAATGTTACCCAGAATTGCATGATCCTTCAACACTGTGTGATAAGCCCATCCTGTTTGGGCATATGAACAATGTTCAAGAAATGTCTAGCATAAATCAATGGAGAATGAACTAAACAGTAACACAATAGGTAAACTAGTCATTTAAATTCCCTGGAATGGTTCTCTGTGAATTGTCCATCATTCACTGTTCTTCGCAGTTTAAATGAAATATTACAGTAAACATCTTCTTTCCAAAGAGTATCAATTTCCTTTACAAACATATTTTATTAAAAATAGAGCAATAGTTCATGATATATGAATAATAAAAGAATATGCTATCATGTTTACTCTTCTTTCTGTTTATCTTTTATATAGGAATATGAGAATAGTTTGCATGAAAATAAGAGGAGACTAAAATTATCATGCATCACAATTTTCTAAGAGTACTATTTGGCTTTTAGATTTAGATTTGTCAGCAATAAGCAGAAGATGTAGGTGGAAACAAATTTGTAATTTTCTACACCCCTTCAGCACAAAATTATGTTGTTCTTGAACTTGGTTGCTTCATGTTACCAGGATTTCAAAACTCCATCTAGTTGTTTAATTAATGCTTCGAATTCTACATTTATGAAATTTGCTTTACAGAAGGAACTTGGCTTTTGTTTCCTCCTAAACAGAGTTTTCAAAACTGAACACAAATCAAAATGGTTTAGTTCAAGAAGGAGGTATCTGGATCTCTAGCCCTCATTTTGTTCTTATATCACCTTTTCTGATATTTCCAGGAATTGGGTTACACTGCTTGACAACACTAAATGAAAGTGATGATAAAAATTAGAAACGAGAAGGTCACAGTTTGTAATGCACTCTTCCATACAGAGTCGGGCTTGGTTCCTTTTGCTATTTGTGAAGTTTTTCCTGCATATAATCTTCTGAGATCCAACCAGCTGAACTTTCAACATTTGCTGATATTTTAGAAGCAGCTTTTTGTGGAGATTTTCCTGTACACTAGCAGGCCAAGAAATTTACTTTCTTTATTGTATAAAGAAAAAAAATACTTTTGCTACAAATTTGGCTGAAGCATTATATTGAGTGGTTAAAAGTTTAGACAAAAGTTAGTGATCACTGAATAAGTATCTTGTGGTTTTCAATTCTATTATTTCTATCTTCTAATATCCATAAAATAGCAAAATCTAAACTGGAAAGGAGTTTTTTAAAGTCTCATCCCAGCTATTAAAAAGTAAATTTATAAAACACTTTGGATGAACAGCAATAATAACTAGTATTAATATAAGTGTATGAAGCTTTCAAGAACTTTTGTAATCTGTATCCTATATGAAAACAAAACTGCCACAAAAAAATGTTGGTGCTATAGATATTCTTATTATCCCTATTAAATATACCAAAAATAAAGAGCTAAAACTCAGAGAAAAACCTGACCAGATCTACAAAATTACTATATTGCAGGAGCTAGAAAACAAAGTTTTTCAACTCCAAGGTTTCAGCTCTTTTTACTCCCACAATAGTCTAGTCTGGAAGTCAATTTACCGATGTTGAGTATCTTTCTGAAATGCAAACGCTAAGCCAATTGTTCAGCAGTTTATTTAGTACTATGTTCCTGTTTCTAAGGATATGCTAGATTATGTCTATAGTCTCTAAAACTCACACACACAGAAATCAATTAATGAAGGACTCTTCTAAACGCAATTATACATATAACTACCAAAGCACTTATTTAAAAAGTGGGAGTCTCACTTACAGACCATAAGGACTCTCAGTCATTAAGATATTGACTATCAGGTTGTATAGAGACAGCACTTTCATATGAAAATATTCCTAACCATAACCCAATACAAATCAAGAAGGCTTTCTCTGATTCCTTTGGTCTTTGTTTTTATTTTTTACTCTGAATTGGAAGGTAGGCATAATTCAGCAGTTAATTAAATGCGGTCTTTGTTTTCTCATGTGTGTTTCATAACCATTTCACACCTCTCTGACTAGAGTGTAAGCATTTTTGAAAAAAAGATTCTCGCAGACTTTGTTTATTTATTTATTTTAATTCTGAAGTTTATGTAACATAGGTCATGGTAGATATAAGGAGCTCAGTAAATGTGCAAAATTTATCATATCACAATAATAAAAGTTTCTTTAATGATTGTGTTAGTCAGCTTTTTGTTTCTAGAAAAAGAATAGCTGAAAAACAAATCAACTTAAAGGAGCAAAGACTTACTTTGGCTCACAATTTTAGAGGTTTCAGTTCATGAATAGCTGGTACCATTGTTTCTGGAACTTTGGTGAGGCAGAACATTATGGCAGGAGGCCATGACAGAATAGGGCTACCTACTCATGTTGTCCTGGGATGAGACAGGGAGGGGAAAAGAGAGAGAGAGAGAGAGAGAGAGAGAGAGAGAGAGAAAGGGGCACTAGTCATACGATATTGTTTCCAAGAACATGCCTTTAAGGAACCACCCTCCAAATGTACTCTATTTCCTATGATTTTCACCATCTCCCAATAGCCTATATAGCTGCAACCCCTTAATGAATCAATCCAATGATAAAGTCAGAGCCCCCATGATCAAAGCTCTCACCTCTGGAAATCCCTGTCTCTATCAGTATTGCCAAATTGGAGTCCAGGTCTTCAATACATGAGTCTTTGGGGGATATGTCTAAATTATAACGGTGATCTTTTGTCAATTCTTATAAACACGACAAAATATGGATTTTAATTATTTTCCTTGTTATTTTTATGCAGTTAAATCTATAGCCATCTATATGCTATAAACATATATTTCCCATCCTTCTGTGAAATTTTTTTTTTTACAAAAGATGCTATTAATGTGGAACTGTAGCTTAATATTAACTAGATTCTTCTACTTATAAGAGACAGGATAGACTTGCAGAGAGAATTATTAAACCAAATGTGGAATACATAGGGCCTATTTCTTTGGAAGTTTGAAAGTAGCTATATTCAAAGGGAATGATGTCCTGCAAAATGACTCTGCTTTTCCTCCATTGTTGATTCCTAAACTGAATCAATTAGGATGCTTTTTGTTGCAATTTAGTCACAACAACTCAAATTGCTTTAAGCAATATATTGGTTTACTTATATTGCTGAAAAGTTCAAAAGTCGGGCTCATTTCAAATGTACTTTGTTTAAGCCTCCTGCTCCTTTTGCCTGCAATTTTCTTTTTCCCTACTTTAAGCATAGAATTCATTTGAAAGCAGATTTAGGCCATTTTCTTGAAATTGATATGCATTTTCAGGCATGACATATGCACACCATGATATTCTTCCCATCGAATATAGAGGTTTGCACTGATTATACCATCCTTCAACTGATACCTTTGCATGAAAAAAATGTCATGCACTGGTTGTAGGGGGTAGGGAGGAACTCCTGATTACCATGAAAAAATTAAAAATAAAAAAACTGGGGATATTAATAATTTATATGAATAAATGTTTGGAAGAAAACCGCAATGACCTTCACAGAAACCCAAAAGACCGATCATTTCTAGAGTTAGATCCTTCATTTAGTTTAATATAAGTCATTATCATTAACTTCAACATATAATGATACGTGTTGAAGAATAACTCAGAGGCAGGATCATACTGGAATTCAGGCTTCGAAATTTTAAAGCAAAAGCAGTTTAATAATGATGATGGTGTTGATACAAGAGATAATCTCCCCAACAACAGTGATGTTATCAATACTAAAAATATTTTTAGAATTTGACTTTATACAAATATACCTGGCTTAAAAAAAGTATCTGGTCAAAATCTTTTAACTCAATATTAATATCTTAAACAACAAATTTTTGCAGGAGTAAGTGAATCAAGAAATGTGCACATCTTAACACTTGAAGAAACGGAAGTTGAGTATGATTTAGTAACTTGCTGAAGTGTAGACAGCAAAAAAAAAAATGGAAGCACAAGACGACAAACACAAATATTATAAATATAATCTCCTGTTAATATCAGATATAAAGAATATTCATAAAAAAACAAGATCTAAAATACACGCTCTAAAATATTTAAAGTTATGAAATAGAACAAGAGTATAAAAATAATAAATACAGACTGAGTCACTCCCATATATATTCTTAGATCTCATATTTAACTTCAGGTAGTGTTTACTTAGGAGCCTATCAGCCCTTCCATAGAAATGCAAGGCTAAGGAGTGAGGACTTGAAAAGAGGTAAAGGAAGATACCTATTTCCATTTGTGAGCGGAATCTTTTGTGGTGGGAATGTTGATCAATTACTCTCTGTGGCTACAGATGCATGGACAAGATGAAATAGGTTTATATTTTTTAAAAGTATGCTTTTGAGAAGCTTTCATGTTTCAAAGACAGAAAATTTTCATTTCCTTGATGCAAGTTATCTATCCTTCCTACAGAACAGATTTCTGATTTCCACAGCCTCAGTCCTCCCAAATCTTTTCTCCCTGTATTCAGTTTTGCCCTTAGCACTAATCAGTCTCAACAGAAAATATGTTTTTGTTTTTTTCAACTTCACATAAAAATACTTTACACCCACGATCTCCACTCCAGACACTGAGTATTTCCTACATTTTTTCCGAAGCTTGCATGTAGCCATTGTTTCAATTTTTCTCTACCCTATTTGGTCTTAAACATTTGCATAAAAGAAAATTGTCATGTGGATGCTAATTCACAATAAGGGTGGGGGGCGGCACTAGGGAAGAATAGAATTACCTTAGATTAGATAGAGAGGAGTGAAGGGAGGGGAGGGGAGGAGATATAGGGATAGAAAGAATAGTAGAATGAAAGACATTATTACTGTATGTATATATATAATTGCATGACTGATGTGGTTCTACAGCATGCACAATCAGAAAAATGAGAAATTATACCCCATCTATGTCTGATATATCAAAATGCATAAATGCATTCTACTGTCATGTATAACTAATTAAAACAAATTAAAAAAAAATTAAAAAGAAAAGTAAATTGTCCCCAATATTCTACTGTAACTACGCATACCAATATCACCAGTGTCCTAAAGCTGCTAGTTCTAATAGTCAACGTGCAGAACTCATCCCATTTACTAGCAGCATTTGACAAAGTTCTTCCTTGAAACACACAGCTTGATTCTAGGTTTTCTCACTCTTGTGGTTTTCCTTCTTTCTCATGCTCTTACCTCTGAGTCTGTTATTAATTCCTAACTGCCTCCACCACTGAATGCTGAAGTGAATTTAGCCCCTCAGCAAACTCTTCTATAGCTTTGCTAATCTTACTCCCTCCCTAGGTCATCTTAACCTTTCACTTTAAATACCATCTATAGGCTAAGGACTTCAGCCTTCCTATTTAGACCAGAGCCTTAGTCCTAAACTGCAAACACCTAAACCTAACTGCTTATATAATTTCTTAGATGTCCAAATTCCCTCATCTTCTCACCAATCTCCAAAGTTGCTCTTTTTACAGCCAATACCTATGTCACCATGGAAACTTCATTTCTTGAAAATTCTATCAGAAAATGCTGTTAGATTTAGATTCCAAATATAGCAATTAACTCCGGTTTTAATGTTCATCCAGATAGAAAGATGGCTTGACCCTTTAACTTCTGAGGTCTGTGCATGCTCACCATTCAGTGAGTTTTTCCCTGACCATATAGAAATTCATTTGTACTAGTTTATTTTTTATAATTGACTTTCTTAACTAAAAGGGAATTTCCACAAAGAAAAAAAAAATTTCCCCCTTTTCTTAGTGCCAGAATAATGCTTGGCATAGAGTAGGTTTTCAGAAAATTTCTTCAATAAATACATAATTGCACCTCTAATATCACTCATTATATATTGCTTTAGAGCTTTTCTGTGTTTTTTTTTCCTTTTAGAGATTATTGTGGGAAGTTCCTGAAAGATTGTTGGTTCTGTACCTTTAAAGCTCAGAGAACAAAGACTTGAACAGAATAAATGTATGACTCATATTTGGAAAATGTAAAGGAAAGATGAAACTGAGGAAAGGAAGGATGTGAAGAAATTATTTCCATCTGAAATCAGGTCTCTGCTTGTTGTTTAAAGCCAATAAAACATTGGGGTTTTGTGTCACCACAAAATAATCTGGTTTGTTCTAACTGATGTAGCACTTTGACATTCTGATTGTACTTTTATATAAATAGTCAATATGATCTTGATCAGTACACCGGAAGCAGTGTGAAATACTATTTATTGTCTAAACCAGGACACTTTTGAGTTCTAAAATGAATAGTGTGGGCTGGGGATGTGGCTCAAGCAGTAGCGCACTCGCCTGGCATGCGTGCAGCCCGGGTTCGATCCTCAGCACCACATAAAAACAAAGATGTTGTGTCCACCGAAAACTAAAAAATAAATATTAAAATTCTCTCTCTCTCTCTCTCTCTCTCTCTCTCTCTCTCTCTAAAAAAAAATGAATAGTGTTAAAAAGATTGACATTATATACTGTTTAAATTTTTTTGTTGCTGCTGTTTTATTGAGAGACTTACATAATTATTCTGCTTAAAATTATTTTCAGAAGTATAACTATTTCCAAAAATTAAAATCTCAGTATATATAAGAACAACAATTAAATGAATGTTATATTAATATTATTGTACATTTAAAATAAAAACAACAAAATACTTATTTTTGGTACATAATTATATCCTTTTATAAGATTATTTGCTTTCTCTCTAATATTGTATATTTATAAAAATGTATTGTTTCAATCATTAAAAACAAATATGGGACAAAAAAATTGATAGAAGAAAATATACAAATTTCTAGACACTATAAAATATAAAGTATTTAAACATCAGCAACATTGAATCATGAAAATCTGAATAGACCAATAAAAGTAATAAGATTGAACTAGTAATTAAGTCTCCTATCAAAGCAGTTGATAAAGAATCTTTTGTTTTGTTTTCATGAAATTGTTTAGAATCTACCTCCAAGTTGAAAGTTATGGTTAAAAAAATTTGAAATGTCCTCATTTTCTGCTGACTTCTGTGTCAGTTCGGGTCCCCTAGGAGCAGAAGCCAAGAGGAGGCATATGTGCAAGAGAATTATGTAGGATTATGCCTATGAAGACCAAAGGGTGAACAAGAACAGGCAAATGAAATCATTTGACCATGACGCAGGTCTGGTACTCATGAAAGGCAAGTTGAAAGGAAGGAGGAGGGTGTAGAAAAAGCACCTCTTTAAGAAAATCTAGAACAAGTTGCTAGGGAGTCACCCAAAGTGATACTGTCTGTTGGAGAAGTCCTGCCTGCCTTGGGCAGAAATGACGTAGCTCCAGTAACCCCCTCACCCCTACTTGCTTTCTATCACCTACTACTTTAGTGTGATCTGGCTGCTTTTACAACATACCACAGACTGGATGCAACCATCACAGGTAGGTGGGGGACTGAAGCTCCAAACCTCGGTTCTTGTGTTCTGCTGCAAGAAAATTTAAAGTCAGACATAAAAAGTCAAGCAAGAGAATTTTGTTATGAGTGAAATGGAGTAAGACTCAAGCAAAGACGACTCTCAAGAGGTAGAGTGGGTCATCTCTGAGCAGAGAATGACAAAGGAATCAATGCTACTTTCAGATTTATAACTGTCTGATGTTCACCAGGAGAACTGGGTTCCACCTTCTGAGGTCTTTACCAATCCAGTCAGATGTTTAACTCTTCCTTTGCAGCAGGCAGGGGAGCTTTTGAACCTAGTTAATCCTCTCCAGAACTGCCATGGTGACCATCCTATTCAGGAGAACTTCATCTACAAGTCAATTCTATGATAATGCAGGTTCTGGGGTCAATGACACACAAAAAAGAAAACTTTACCTGAGTGTGCCTGCACTACTAAAGAATTTTCCCTTCTGATATAAATTGAGAAACCTATGATCATAAATCCAAACTGTACAATGACCCCACTTAATCCCGTCAGGAATTAGCTCCATCAATCTTTTCTTCCTGACATATTTCCTTAATTGGTTCCCTTTGTTTCTCCTGTTACTCTCAGGGTTAGTGTACCCGCTATTTTTCTATAAGTTACTTGATTGTTCATTACAGGCAATTCAGAGAAACCCCATGACCCTGCTATGTTATTGGTTCACACTTCACCACTCATTCCTAACTACTGCCTAACACAACAAAAAATGTGAAGTTCAAGATCAAGATGCTGACCAGCTCAATTCCAGATGAGGGGTCTCTTGCTGGCATGTAGATGGCTGACTTTTCATTTAGTCCTCATGATGGGGAAAAAGAAAGAAAAAGAGTCTCTGGTGCCTCTTCTTCCTTTTTATTTATTTTTTTTTAGATTTTATTTTTAGTTAACAACAATCATATATAAATATATATGTATAAATGTATGCATTTATGTATAAATATATACAATAACAATATGATGTTATGATATCTTATATATTGTAGGATGATTAAAGTGGGCTGATTCACATTTATATCACCTCATGTATTTATTTCTTTTTGTGAGATCATTTAAAATCAACGTTATTAACAATTTTGAAAGATAGATGATTTTTAGCTATCATCACCATGTTATGCAATAGATGACTAGAACTTATTTCTCCTTTCTAACTGAACTTTGCACCCTGTAACTAACATCTCTCACTTCCCTCTTCTCTCCCCTCCCCACCACTGTCTGGTAACCTGCATTCTACTCTCTCCTTCTATGATTTCAACTTTAGATTCCACATGTAAATCCTGACATGCATTTTTGTCTTTCTGTTCCTGGCTTATTTCACTTAGCTTAGATGTTCTGTGGATATGTATCTATGTTGTTGCATTAATTATAATTAATGAAAAGGGATTTCTTGAAATAGAAAGCCAAAGCACTGTGGTCATCTGAAAGAGACTGTTTATACATACACAGGGTCTGTTCCTCTACCATAAAATGGTGGAAATGTTTCCAGGTTCATCATGCCCAAATCTTTGCCAACTTACAGAAACTTGTTAAGCCGAGTACTTATGTCCTTTCCATCCTCATCTCCAGCTCACTACATTCACTGAATAACCAACACCTGCAACAGGAAAGTTTCCAGAAGAGCAAGGCCTGGTGAAGGCAGCATTCCCAGAACATCACATCTAGATCCTGCGCTCGCCCGTTGTTTCATCTTGCATTGTCAATTCACATCTCTGGGTGGTGCTGCCACAACAAAAATTGTGAAGCCACATCTGATCTCAAAAGGAAGCAGGCCGTGACTGAGCAGAAATTCTGTACTGGATAAAGGAAGAGATGGATGGCAGGAAAAACTGCCCTGCACTCTACCTTAGGAAATCACTCCTTTTGAGCTTTTTTTGCATGTTTAATTCTTAATCAGTGTGTTTCCATATCCTTGGGGTAAGGAAAGACAAACAAATAAAGCTTAAAATATACACTGATTCCTCTTTATTGAACTCAATCTAAAACTTGCTGGGAAAATGTAATTGTCAAGTGTTGGGTTACTGCTAGATGTCATTCCATGGGATATTTTTAATGTAGATGCAGTGATAGACTTGAGACTGACTGAATCCTGGACCAACAAAGGAATATTCTAAAGAAGCGAAGCTTTACCTTACTTAATTTTATAGTAAATAAAGTGAAGAATTCTTTGAAGCATTTATTTTTCCCTGAAGAGTAAGCATATGAGATCATAACTGTGAATAGTCAGAAATTTTTCTCATTGTGTCTGCAAGTCCCTATCAATGCAATCACCATCTCGTGACAAATGGAAATGAGAAAAATCAACTAACATTTCTTTCCAATACCTTTTCAAACACTTAATTTACTGTCTAGAAAATAAATATAATAAAACAAAATAAAATTAAAATTGAAATGTTGCAATAAAGAAATCAGAACAAGACATTCAAAATAGTACTGATGATATTCACCCTGATTCTTAATCACATAAATATCCCTAATCCTTACACTCAAGCAGGCAAGAGATGGGTCTCCCATCATCAAAGTTGGTCATCCTGATATAAATTCTCTCTTTTGCAAAACTCATTGTGCCAGTTATTGTTAGTACTGTGTGGCAGGTAAAACAGGATCAGTTAGGGAACAGGATACATGGAACACATTGAGTTATTCTTGAGTTTGCAAATGCTTTTCTCTGATGAGGCCATCTTTGCCTGCAATTGGTGATTATAGTAGTGTTTGAGAACTATACAAGGATATGTTTTCAATAATATAATTTAATCAGAAGATAGACATTAAAATGAATGGAATACATGTGGCAACATTTTATATCTCCTAAGGAATTTGGCAGTAGCAACATGTTAATATTTGTGCTCCCTGACTATCTTTCTTTCTGATTGATAGTTCCATGCTAAGGTCTAAGAAGGATGAGGTAGAAATGATACTTTCTTATGATGCTGAGTCAAAATATACTTGTGCCCCAAAGAAATCTATCCCATGGATGAGTATAGGTAGTAAATATGTATGTAACATGTACACTGCATCAAGGTGTTATCTCATTTATTGAACACAAACAACCACAGGTTTGCAATCTTTAAGTACCTTTAAACTTCTTTGAAGTTACAGAAGTACTTTTTTAGTACTTTTTAAAGATACTTTTAGTATTTTAGTACTTTTTAAAGATATTTTAAAGGCTGGGCAAGTTTAGGTCACTACTTGACTTAATTTGTATACTATTGTGTAATTGATAAATGGCAAATTGGATTTGAATCCAAGTCTGTCTGTTTAGTCACTTAGTCATCAAAAGACCTGAGGGAAGGTAGACCATTATAGTGGAAAGGTGTGGCAGAGGAAAGCAGCTCAGGACATGGCATCCAGAAAGCAGAGAACGTGAGTTCTGTTCACCAGTGACAAAATATGAATCCCAAAGTCGCAGCCCCAATGTACTACCTCCTCTAGTCACACCATACCTACCTATAGATTCTGCCCAGTTAATCCACCAATTAGGTTGAAGGTCTCATTATTCAATCATTTCACCTTTGAAAATTCTTACATTGTCTCACACATGATCTCTTGGATGATACCTCATAACTAAACCATATCCAACCAAACTGAGATCCTAAAAATCATATAACTGTAAAGGAAGGTTAATAATATAAGTATGCAATGTTGAGCTTACATAAAATAGAGACAGGATATTTCATTTTTTCTCTCACTCAAAATAAGTGTTAGGGTACAAGAGGGAGTAGTGGGGACTGTGGTGAATAGATGGACTGTTTAACAAAGAATATTTGTAGACACTCAAATGCATTTTAAAAATGTTTAACTAGAAAATAAGGTTGAATAAGAACATTATTGTAATTGATTTTGTTACTTAGTATTTCTTTTAACAATATTATTTTAAATATAGACAATATTGTACAAATAGACCATATAACTTGATGATTCCATGTAGATTTTAAAGACATGAATGTCAGGGTTTGGGTGTATCTAAGTGGCAGAGCATTTAATTTGTATGCACAAGGCCTTAGATTCAATCACTCCACCCCCAAAAAAAGATGTGTATTTCTCATGTATTTCTACAGATGGATTTATATGTAGGTATAAAAAACAAATGTAAACAGCATACATTGGAAATTCACCCTTCAAAAGTGTCCAAACATTTGTTTCCTATCATATTTATATTATACTTAAAATGTGCTACTTTTTTTTTAGAGAGAGAGAGAGAGAATTTTTTAATATTTATTTTTTAGTTTTCGGCAGACACAACATTTTTGTATGTGGTGCTGAGGATCGAACCCAGGCCGCACGCATGCCAGGCGAGCTCGCTTCCTCTTGAGCCACATCCCCAGCCCCTACTTTTGAAATTGTATTATATTTGTGTATGTGTACATGACATTGTATCTCAAGGCTCCCTAACAGAAATGATGATTCAGTCCAAGCCCGCCTCTTTCTAATACTTTTCAACTACATCTTGCTGCCTCATTCAATTCTGTGTTTCTAATAAATCTTGGTTCATGCCTGACACACAGAAAATAATAAATATCATTTACTGAACAAATAAATGCATGTCTCAGCATTGAGAAAATAGAAGGATTGTGAGGGGCACCATAGTACAGTGGGGTCTATATATGTGGAGCCAGGTTTCTAAGATTTCAAAGTTATGAATGCTAATCTGAATACCTACAAATTAAATTGAACTTGGATCCTTTGCTTGTCTTTTGTGAGCAACATCATAAGATTGTAGGGAGGATAATGAAAATCTTCATTTTCAGATTTCAGGATGCTATTCCCTTTCTCCTTTCTCTTGAGCTGATCTTCCTTTGCTCCAGACAATGTGTAATTTACCATTAAATAACACCTCTAGTATTGTTGATGGCCAACAGCATAGGTTACTGCTCATCCTGGAAAAGCATTTATCTGTGTTGGATATTAACTAGAAACATGTGCCAGTACCAGTGCCAAAATGGAATGTGCAAAAATTTAAGCAGTCTCACAAACCTGTCCTTGCTTACGTATCCTTCCTTTGATCAAATTTCTAGTGCAAGCATGAAGACTTCAGATTCAGAATTCCAAGTAGCATCTGTAGAATTCAGTTCTGTGTATGCAGTCCACATTCAGGGACTAGAAAAGGCTAAGAGATAAACACCTACTCAGAAGGGAAAGATTTATGCATTCATCATGTAAATTGATACAAATAAAATAGAGAGATCTAAATTTTGAACTTAGAGTTTCAAAATTCTGATTTCTGAAAACCTGGGGCCCCCGGGATGGGTCAAAAGCATCCCCAAAGCTTTATAGATCAAGAGAACATTTTCTCATGGAACTGTATAATAATGCAACTCATTGTGATGTACAATAAATGTGCAAGGGAACGGGGAAAAAAATGATAAGAATGAAGGAGTCCAGACAGAATGAGAAATTAAAGGGGAAGGAAGGATAGAAAAGAGGGAAAGAAGAAAAGGTACTTACTTTTCCCAACCTCTATAAAACATTTTTTGTAAATATCAGGAAAGAAGCCAAATTTGATATTTAAAATGTATCCTACCTTTGTAAAAGTTTAAGATTAAGATACAAATGGCCAGGTGCACAGCTGTAATCCCAGCTACTCAGGAGGCTGACAGAGGATGACCACAAGTTCAAGCCAGCCTTGGCAACTTAGCAAGATCCTGTCTCAAAATGTTTTTTAAAATACAATCAAAAGAGCAGGAGATGTAGTTCAACATTAGACTGCCCCTGATTTCAATCCCCAGTACAAAAAAAGAGAGAAAAAGAAAGAAAAAGAGAAAGAAAGGGGAAAGTGGTGGGTAGAAGCATGGGAAAGCAAAAAGAAAATTATGGAAGAATGATGTATTTTCCCTGTGGTCTATGCTCTGCCTTTTAAGCACAACCATAAACTCTAGTTTGGTCTCTGTGTTGTTAATGAGTTTAGATACCATCAATTATATTCATTGGAATTCTGGGCTGAAAGGAATAGGTAATGTGTGTCCCATTGTTTGGTTTATGTTTTTGTTCATGTTTTTTGAGAAAATATTTGTTTTATGGATGAAAGGGCAACTTTGCTCTTGGTTTAGGGAAAAATGAAGCAAACTTATAACTTGGCTCTGAACTATTTGCAAAAAGGAAAAAATCATATTTACAGTCTCAAAATGGCAGAACTCTGGTGCAGTGTGAAAATAAAGCAAGGAATGCATTTCTTTATCCTGTGAAGACAGCAGATATGTAAGCTTCACTGGTTTCTCGTTTTCCTTTTATGAAAATAATAGCTCAATGCTGTTTCAAGGTTATATTATTTAAAAGATACACTGTGTGTGCAAACAGAGAGTCTGTGAGACTTCTCAAAACATGTGTCTAAAACAGAGCTGTTTAGTTTGACAGGGCTTCAAATACCAAGATATTGTGTTGAATACAAAATCAAATTCTGAAAGTGAAGAGCTGAAAGGTAGTTGGATGGGCTTAAATCTTGACAAGGTTCAGCACTTCGTTTTCTCAAGATGACAATCAACACATCCCACGCTCCTTTCAAGGTTTTTTAAGTGGTTTCTTGGGACTTTCTCATAAAAAGCTTTTTGGTCCATAGCGTCTTCTCAATGTTAGAGCCTTGAATGTTTTTTTAATTACATATACTTATCATTGTATAATTACTACATATATGGAATAACTCAAAATCAGATTCTCAGAGATGGACATGTCAAAATGTTTTCTTTCATTAAATACATTTACCTGAATTCTAATAATACCCATAGGTATGCTAGTTGGTGAAGGCTGAATAAACAATGTGAAAGTACAACAAGCATAATAATATAGTAATATTTTGAATAGAATTCAAGAAAAAAAAAACACTTTCCTATAATTTTTCACCTGTATTTCCAGAAAGGGTTGGGAAAAAAACAGTGAACAGTAAAACCCATGTTTATTTATCAATAAGGAATTAAAGAATCAAAATAAAGAATTATAATTAAAAATGTAGAGTGAACATACAAGAAATCTAAGGGAAGTGAATTCTACTTACCATTCACATGTGTGTAAGTAATATGCAATAAAAAAAAAAAAAGATATCAAGTCTGATTCCAGAGATGTGGGGCAAAACATTGCCCAGCAAACACATCTCCAAATTCAATGCCTGTCATTCCCATTCTGATTTTCAAAATCTGACCAAGAAGCACAGATTAAGATGTCAATGTTACTTTATATCTAGGTCTTGAGTTTTCTCTGGTAGTTAATATTAGAGTGATCAACTTTGCACTTGAAAAGGAGAACTGGCTTCATTGTTCTATTTAGAAGTGTCTATAGGGTGCACCATTCTCTGAACTTTCACTGCCTCTCACCAGGTTTTATACACCTAAAAGACAGGTGGAATAATATTCTCTATCTCAACTACTGTGCAATCCCAGAACTATGATCTGTGAATCTCCTGAGTTAACAGTCATCCCCAGAGAATGGCAGATTCATGGATCATGTCTCACAAAATGGGAACATGACCTGTTCCAGAACAGTGTACTAAAAACATATGTTGTGAAGAAGGGAGGGCATGTAGGAATGAGAAAAGGAGAGATAAAAATGGAAGCAAGAGGAGAAGAAAGGCATCCTTTCATATAAATTGTTTAAATCAATTATCACAAAACAGAACTTTCATTAACTATTGTGTGATAATGTACCTAGTAAGTAATTTAACTTTTCATGTAAAGTAGTGTGTCACAGAGTTCTTCTGTCTATTTTCAGGAGAATAATGTCTCTGAATGCTAGCATCCTCATCAACTTGTTAAATATAAGCATAAACATCATAAAACATTGTTGAGAGAGTTAAGGGAACTCATTTATGTGAAAGAGATGAGCTAGCACATTGTATTCACTCATCTCCCATTTCTCCATAATACTGAGAATTCAAAACTTTTCATTTCACTTGACTTCCATAAATGTTCCACTTATGACTTTATATCTATACCAGTTTGTATTTCAAGTCTCTGAAGCCCAGTTATGGAGGGATGGAAGCAAAGGATATGGGAGTTGATGCAGAAAACTTACAATCAAATCCCTTTAAACTACATTATAAATGATAAAACAGCAGCAAATATACACCTACTCTGACCACAGGCATCTAATCATCCTTACAGATAATGAGATTTACCTGGGAATCTTATCTGGCCCAATAAAAGCAATTTTTCAAGGCTAAGTATAGGGAATTACATCCATTAGCAAGTAATCTGTGAAAAGAGAAACAATTTAGGTTGAAATGTATGATTGCTAAAGCTATTATAATCTTTCAATCTCCAAAACTTTACCTGTTTTGCAATGGTATCCATTTTTGCTAACACTTTATTTCCCAGTGAATGAAGAAAAGAATGTTATTTTCAAAGTTCTCTTTCCCCTTGGGAAGAGGCAGAGTACAAATATCCTAATTCCTACTGCTATTTTACATAGCTTCTCTTCAGTTTTCCATCTTGGTTTGGCCCACTTCTATAAAAGGTTATCATTTCTTACATACTGGGTTTAAGTGGTTTTGAGAAATAGCCTCTCTATATTCATTACATTTGAAGAAATTTTCAAAGGAAGCATTATGGATTGCTTGGATTGGTAAAAACTTGTTTCAACCAAATGCTTTCAGTATGACTCCAATTTCTATTAGCTTTTGTGAAACTTAAGGAAAACAAGCAGAGACTGGACCTAAATATTGGAATCCAGAGTTGGCAACAAACTATGATTTGGATAAATGTTTCCCAAAAGCCCATGTAGAAAAAAAACTTGTCATCAGACTGTGGTATTATTGAGAAGTGGTGGAACCTTCTTGAGGTGGAGACTAGTATGAGAAGTTAAGACACTGGGATAATGCCCTTGATGAGTATATTAGGATCTCAACACCTTTCTCTCTCTTTGTTTCTCAGTATCCAGCTCCTCCACCATGTGCACCCAATATGTTGCACTGCCTACCACAGACCCAAAGAAAAAGGGCAAAGAGAACATGGACTGAAACCTCTGATACATGAGCCAAAAATAAACACTTCCTCCTTATAAATTGATTACCTCAGTTATGTTGTCGCAGTGACAGAAAGCTGACTAATACACAAACATAACTTATTTATATGTCCCAAAACAGCTTAACATTTCATAAACTATTGACGCTGATAGACACATGAGATTTTCAGTTTCACAATTTAAACAAGCAACAATTAAACAATTAGTCAACATGATACTATCTATGATTCTTAGCTATCACCTCTCTTTGTAGTCAAATAAAGCATAATAACTTAAAATAGGCCTTAGATTTTAATTTTGCTTCACCATGTTCTATCTGAGAAACTTTGGTCAAGCAACTTAATCCAAAAACTTACACATCTGGAAAAGAATAACTTCATAGGACTTTGTTAAAAATAAATCAAATGGAACCTGACAAGTATTTAAACAGTGCTATAAGTGTTAAATAAATATTTAAATTTCAAAATGCAAAGGTTAGTTGTAGTCATATTGTTCCCTTGTAAATTAACTGAGATAATCATTCCGAAGACATGTCCACCACTCAGACTAGACTGTTTATGTGTAGAACATACATATATAAAACAAAGAGGGTCAGGGAACTCTCTCCCTTTTGCTGATATATATATCCTTGGAGGACCAGGGTATCATCATCCACATCCAGTGTTCAGCAAGCTTTTATAAATCCTTATTGTTGTTCCATAGCAGAACAATCAGCCTGTAGTAGTTTCTTTAGACAAAGATACTATAGATTGATTTTTTTTCCTCTCAAATTTTGTGAGTTGAAGTTCTAACCCCCAGTACTTGAAAATGTGACTTTCTATAAAAAGATTTGTAGGAAGAACCCCTAATTAAATATAAATGGTTCTTTATAAAAAAAAAGGGGGCGGGGGATTTTAACATATATACACCCAGGGAGTTCATCATGTGATGATGAAGACAGAGAATGTGATACAAGTCAAGGATCACTAAAGGCATCCAGTGAACTGTGCAGAAGCTGAGGCATAGGACAAATACTTCCTTCACTGCCCTGAGGAATCAACCCTGCCAGAACCTCAGTCTTTGACTTCTAACCTAAACTGTAAGATAACAAATTTCTATTGCTCAAGACACCCAGTTTAGGATACTTTGTTTTGGCAGCCCTAGATCTTACACAGGGTATGACTTAAAATTTAATTATAAGCAAGATGTGTTGGCCAGGAATTATTCTAAATTTTAAAAGAAATGACACACTTTTGCTATGATTCATTTGCTAATATTTTTAAATTTAAACTCTCAGTACATGCATATATCACTGAGGGTTCCATTAAGAAATAGTCAACATTGTCAGTTTAAATTATTTTAATAAAGGAACTATTTAAAGAAGTATAGGCAAGGATAAAGAACAGATACAGAGACATCCAAGAAGTACCAATAGCAAAATATGGATACCATCTTCCCAGGTTGAAGGATAAAATACAGTCATAGAAGACTGCTTCAGAGTGGAAACCATGATATAAATGCTACTAGATGGAACAACCAGTGTAGAGGGCGTAGAGGGCCAGGTATTGCCATCACCACATTGAATTGGAGACACAGTTACAGGAGAAAATACATTAACCTACAGGAGTAGGTGAGCTGATACCAACCAGAAATCAGTGGGAAAAGGACTTCCAGATAATGAGGTCCATAAAGGTCAGCCTTCCGGGCCCAGAATGAGCCACAGAAGGGAGGAGTGTAGATCTGAGAAGCAAAGGGAGAATAATGAGAACTGAAATTCATTAAGGTACTTTTGACTATAAGTGACAAAGTGCCTGGCTGAAAGCGACTCAAGCAAAATGTAATTGTTTTTCTCATTTTTAAAAATTTATCTGAATAGAGGAAATTTCAGAGTTAGTGCATCTGCTTACTAATGTCAGAGCCCTAGTTAAGCTTGTTGAAGATTCTCTTGATTTCCTCTCATGATCAAAGAAGACCTACATTTCCTAATATTACATCATTACACAAGTGAGTACAAAGTCAAAACGAAGAAGGTCAGGGAACTTTATGATTCTCTCTCCCTTCTGCTGAGTGTGGTACTTTTTCCTACATCTTATTGGCCAGATCTGGGTCTCATAGCAACTACTAATTCTTATCATTGGTAAATAGGGGAATCATCATGACCATCTTAATCATTCATCACCTCGGTTTCTCTTTGAAGAGGCTACCTAATGATAACATAGTAAAACTGAGATGAACATAACAGAAGGATCTGCATGAAAAGGCAGCCACCTTGTTACCTTATTCCAAGTCCTAAAGATCAAAACATGACTGTACTTCTGAGTACTGACTGCACCTCTCAGTTCTTCTCTTCCCCTTTCCACAGCTCCTGTTCTATTGAGGTTTGTTCGTAACTTACCATGATGTCAATGAGAGACCACAAAACTAGCTCAAGTCCTACTTCCTTGGCTAGTAACCTTGGTACCACTTTAGTCTCCCTCCGTTCATTCATTAATTGAGACACAATATGACTTCGAAAAGACACAACCTTCCTTTTACTCTTAACATCACAAAGAGTATTTGGAATATATTGATTCAAGGGAGGTTTTGACAATAAGAAGAAAGCTCAAGAATCAATATTTTTAAAAAATTAGTATAATGATAATATGAAAACCATTCCAAAATAAGTGTCAAAGAGATTATTTTTAATATCATTTCCTTCTGAATTTTAGTGACCTTTATTCAAGAAAGAAATTTGCAGAACCCCTCTGGGTCTGGATCTTTATCTATGGAATGAAGGGGTTGGCAGGATATTAACTTTACAACTACCTCAGAATAATCTGAGCAGTTTGTGATGTCACAGACATTTCAGAATTTAACACTGAATGAGTATAACCGTTTTAGTAAGCTTTTCATCACTGTGATCAAAACACCCAAGAACAAATTAAAGGAGAAAAACTTTTAGTTTCAGAGGATCAATCTATGGTCAGCCAACTCCATAGCTCTGAGCCCTAAGTGAGACAGAACATCATGGTGGAAAGGCATGGCACAGGGAAGCAGCTCAGGAAATGCCAAACAAGAAACACAGAGAAACTTACCCACCAGGGACAGAATATGAACACAAAGTCACAACTCTAGTGACCTACTCTCTTCAGTCACACCCTACCTTCCCTCAGTTACAACCCAGTTAATTCAGTCAAGTGGATCAATCCATAGATTGGGTTCCACCTCTCATAATCTAATCATTTCACTTCTAAATATTCTTGCATTGTCTCTCACATGAGCTTTGAGGGACACCTCATATTCAAACTGTAATAGTCAGTAACTTTGGCTTAGTAATTTCAACTTGCAAAATTCTTTTGAAAAGAGAGGAAAGATAGAATTGTAGGATGCATTTGCTAACATCTTCAAAGTGTGAACTTTCCATGTCTTGATCATTCTCCCCTATGCTGCATGGTGCATGTTGATATGTTCATAGTGATGCCCCAGTTTCCTAAAGGAAAAGCTTGCCCAAGCAGGTAATCCACTGGGCTGGTGCCAGTTGATTGCTGATGTATGCAGGTGAATATCATGGCTCACACTGAAAGAACAAGAAAGAATTTGTCTTTAAAAAACAAACAAAAAACTTCATTATTCTAGTTACTACAAATTTCCCCACATGTCCATCAAAACCTGACAAATTCACATGGGCAAACTTAAATCTTCAGATTCATGAAAATGTCACCTTAATATTTTCATATTGGAAGAAAGCTAACCTTTAAAAGAATGGTTTAAATAATTGACTTATGTAGGTACATTATGTATTTTAAAGACTGAAGCAAGTTCAAAATGTTCTCACTTACATGTTCTTAAAATGTCCTGAGAAATTTTTGCAGAGCTCATCATACTTTTAAGGTATTAAGTTACCAGACTCCCAAAATGGTGCAAGGAAAATATTTCCTTCTTAGAACAGTTATTAAGATAATTAATCAACACAGTCTTCCTGCTGAAATGACACGTGATCCCTGTTTTCACTTGAAACATGCTGAATTTAAAGAAGCAGGTAAGTCAAAATAATATATTCTCATCAGACATATGCTTAAAAAATAAGGATAAAGATAGCTTTAAACATAATTCTGTATTTACAGTAGACAGCTGAGCTTCATCAGTTTCACATCATGAGCCCAGAAATATATGTACTACATTAATGGACTGTATGATAAATAGGGTTTTAGGAAGCTTGAGAATCTATTTTTATGTTTGTTTGTGAGACTATAGAAATAAGCATTAAACATGTGCTTATATAATCTTAAAATCATAAAGAATTTTAAAATACTCAAGCATGTATACTATCACTGAATTTGGACACATTTTAAAGGTTTTATTCAACATTTGCCTTTTACAAATTCACTTAATACATGCATAGTTAGAATTTGTATTTCAGAGATATTTCCCAACCTTAACCTTCAAAAAATCTCTCACCATCTGTAAGACTATTTAAAACAGGGAATATTCATTTAACATTATTTGAATTCTATTTACTCATCATAATTGTTCCTTTCATACATTTTCCAGAATGATATAAGCGTGAATGTAGAATGTGAGAAATGATCCAAATGCTTTGGAGAAGGCATTAGACATGCCTGGATCGAGCATCATGGACTAAGATGGAGATCAAGCTATGGAATTTTCTAGAGTTAGATTAGGTCACTGGTCACTAGGGCTTTATTAGAAGTTGTAAGCAAAGAAGGTTAGAACTTAGTCTCTTGACTCTTGTTTGAGAACCCTTTTTCTATTAACACTAAATAGCTACTCACCACCTGGAAGTACATATGTCTGGATGTATCTCTTCTTAATCTTCAAAAATTAGTGAGTCTTATCAACTCAAGAAGACAATAACATCTTATTCAACTATAGTAGGATCAACAACTTATTGTGTTTTATTGTCAAGTATGTGACAGAATAAGGGTAAGTTTAAATGTAAATGAAGCAATTGTAATAAATATGTGATAAAAATGTAATAAAAAGGCACATTTCTTCCCTGATCCTTGCAATGTGTCACCACAAATTTGTATAGAGAAGAGAATTTGAAACATCCACCAAACAATTTTTGGTATTAGAATGCTCCTCCAAGGAAGGTGCTATTTGATCTATAATTCAAAAAAAAAAAAAAATGATGCTACTAGAGCTTACTTCTACTCCAGGAAGAAGGAATTATCAGTCCTCCATGAATCCTAGTTATATTCTCATTTTTCAAAATATTGGCAGAAAATGCTGAGTACTTCAGAGAGGCAATTTTAATCAGTTATTCACTCAAGAATATAGAAGGCTGGTATACAAAGCAAATAGAGGGTCTAAGAATTGTAGTGAGGTAACAGAGATGGTAATTAGGGAGACCTAATTAAGTACCTTTGGTCTACCAAGCACATCTGCAAAGTGCTCCCCAACTGGAAAAAGGTAGAAAGGTAAGGGATGGCCCCTACACTCTCAGAGAGTTATTTACATAAGCCCTCACCCCCCCCCCAAATTCTTTATATCTATGACCTTCTCTCCTCTCTATCCAAATCCTTTCTTTTTTCAACATCTCTGCTTTTGGTTCCCCCTAGGAAAAGATAAATCTCCATGTTTAAACTTTCAAATGTCTTACAAATTCCATGAACTCATTGCATGGAGCTTCCTTCTTGCCAGCACCTTTCAGAACTGCCTAACTATGAAGACTGCTGTTGTGACAACTCTCTCTCACTGAATCAGCTCAACTGAACTGGCTGTCTTATCTTGCAGAGAAAGGGAAGGAGGGATCACTAGAGGGACAACAAGGGTATAATTCTCTGCTCTATTGTTCTTCTTGTAAACATTTTATGTTAAGTTCATCTCTCTACCAAAAGGATATTTTTCCCAAAAAATAATTTTGTGATCAATGTAAATCATGTGTATATTTTAGATATAACCACTGATTTTATTCCTTGCAAAAAGTGTGCTCTCCTAATGATCCTATGAGGATATTTATACAATCCCTGATTTAGTCAGTCTTATACCTTACCTTTTTTCACCTTCTTCTCTGACTGCTTTTGACATTATGTAACAAATATTTTCCAAAAACATCTTTTTCTCTCCATTTGTTTCTCCAGGTCTACGGGAGTTCTTCTTGACTTATTTTGTTTTAGATAAGTTGCAAGGTTAGATGCACAGTCTTCCAAACTACAAGGTCTATCAAGATTTTTTGATCCCTACCACAAGAAGTTAGGATCCTGTTACAAAGGTTGAGGGCAAAGCCCACATATGATCCTTAGTTCTGACACTATGAGTTTGGTGGGTTTTAATAAATTATAAATAGGGTTCTCCAGAGAAACAGAAGCAATGAGATGTTTATATACACACACACACACAAAAGAGAGAGACAGAAGAAAAAGCAAGAAAGACAATGACTATAAGGCTCACAACTATGGAGGCTTGGAAGTATGGAATCTGTAGGGCAGTCCTGCATGTTAAAGACACAGAAAAGAGCTGAAGTTCAAGCCTAATGCCTATCTTTTGGCAGTATTCTACTTTGCTGGGGGAAGGGGATAGGCCAAGCTTATTTTAATCAAAATTTAAGTGATAATCTCATCCAAAAAATTATCTTCACAGAAACATTCTGAATGTTCGACCAATTTTCTTGGAATCACGATCCAGCCAAGTTGACAAATTCAATTAACCATCACAGTGATTTTCCCAAAGTCATCCACAAGTTTAATAATCCATTTAAAGTTTCACAGAACTCACAGGAATCTGTTTTAGTCATGATTACATTTATGAGGGGGAAAGGATAGAGAATTCAGCCAAAGTCTTGGAATATCTTCAGAATGTGCCACCTTATTGGTATATATGCAATACAAATGAAATATTATGAACCCAGGAAGCTCGCCTGAGCTGTGGAGTTCAGAGATTTTACTAGAGTGTCATAGTGTGGCTATGCTTGACTCAGTAATTGTGCCCATAGCTGAAATCAATCTCTAGTCCATGTTCCTCCTCAGGCTGGTATCTTATGGCCTAACAAAATACATAGGTCATCTCATGTCATTAACATAACCATCAGGTATGGTCTCTGGGAATCTCACGCTAAAAAACAATGACACTTGTATTAGAAAATTCTCAGGCTTTAGAAATTAATGATGGATTTGAGGACAAAGACCAAATCTCTTTTGGGGAACACCCATGTGTTCATCTTCATCCACAAAATCCTAATCAAATCTGTTCTTTACACCCTGCAGTCACAGTGATGTGGCCATCATGATTTCCTATTGCTTTCACAGCAAAATGTCATACATAATGTGGTTCCCATTTCCCCAGACTCATTTTGAGTTAGACTCTTGCTTGCTTATCTCTAAAACATCATGCTCTCCTGGTCTAATCTTTTATCACAGGAAGTTGCGGGGACCGATTCCTCAGCACAAATTACTCTTCCCTCTCCTCTTCACACAATTAACTAGCAATTAATATCTCTCATTTATTAGCACTTACTCAGAGTTGTAATTTTTATTATATAAAGTTCTCCCTTCATACTCACAGGGTTCTCAGCTACATCAGGAAAAAATTCTGTTTGGTTTTTGCTCCTCAGCATAGTATTTAGTGCATACCAAATGTAGATTAATAAATGCTTATAATTAAGGGAAAGGCAATGTTTGATTGATTTACCCCTGTGCCAGGAATTTGGTTTGGTGAATAGGTTCATTCACCCCATCACACCTTTAGCACATTTTGTGGATTCTCTAAATAATAACTCTGTACGGCAGGTGAAATCTTGCCAGTGGGGGAAGATATTCAGAGTCACTATTTTATGCAACTAAAAATTACAAAGAAGTGGGCTCTGTTTAAATGAGATTGATAGTCATCTTTCCCAATTTCAGGTAATAGTAACTATAAACAGCCTGAAAAGTTTCATCCAAATACCTAGAAATGAACAAACATTATAATTTTAATTCTATTTTGAGTTTGTTTTCTGCTCGGGACCACAGAGCTAGCAAGGCACAAGTCAACAACAGAACTGCCAACAGGAACCCACACGAGATTTGGGTAATGAGTCATGCTGATCACAACATTCTCTCATTATTTGTTTGCATACACCCTGGTGTGACATCTTGGAACACACGTGCAGAGAAGAAGAAACCAGAGTCTGGTTGTGCATTGGCCTCTTTCTTTCCAACACAGATGTTTGGCTGCACTCAGGAGACAGGGCATTGCGCTAATACTGTGCCACATTTATGTTTGTGTTTATCTTCAAATACATCTAACTGGTTTGACGCCATGAATTTTTTACCCATAATTACAATTACAGCACTGGGTGACATTGTAGATGACTTGCTATTTCTAAAAAGGTAGGAAATTTTGCTTCTGGGAATTAATGGGTAAATTTAATGATTCTAGAAGCAACAGTATGTATCATAAAGAATTCAAGTCAATATTTTTATGGTGGAAGTTGATGTGTTTGTTGTTTCTTTCTAAACAAAAGGGAAAAAAGCCAGAATAAGAATAAATAGCAAACATTTGCATGAAAGCTGAAACTTTCCAAAGATAATAGGAAATAGAGAATTTGAAATATGTCATGAATTCATTACCTGATAAAAATCAAGTTGGTTGTCCAGATTACCATATAATCTAAAACACAAACTCATGAACTCCCTACTTGTTCCCAGTGTGTTATATTTGAAATACTTTACAAGGAGCAAAGTAAGTTCAAATAAATGAGAATAGACAAAACCAAAAAAATTTAGGTATGCATACACCTTGGGGGGAAACTATGTTCAAATAGACTTATTTTCAGAATGGCTAAAATTTATCCTTTATTACTAGACAATATTATTCTGTGTGACATGACAATTATGTGCTAGGCATTGACCAGGTATTTAAGGATATCCTTTTATTTTCTTATTTTGTGAATGAGAAAAATAAAGCATCAAAAATGTTAAGTTGTGCAAGATTATGAAGCTTGCAATAAATAAAAATTCAAAGTACCAAAAAGATTTATTCTAACCTGTTTTATAGAAATTTTTCTAAATTATAATCTTGCCATAATTATAATTATGAACTTCCCTATTTCTATATAACAGACTATGTACCATATCAGTGCTTAGCAGCCTATCTGATATATTACATGCATTCAATGTGTATTGAATCCATGAAAATGGAAAAGAAAAAAAAAAGGAAGGAATAGCAGAGAAAATACAGGGAGGAAGGATTTAAACTTATTTAAATGAATTTAATGTTGAAAATCATCATTAAAATATCTTTAGGTATTTTTAGAATCATAAAATATCTTTAAAATCAGAATCTCCCTGGGTTAGTCAGCTTTTGCATCACTGTGACCAAAATTCTTTTGATGAGAATAAATGTTTATTTTGGCTCCAAGTTTCACAGGTGTTCATCTGTTGTGAACTGATTCTATTGCTCTGGGCCAGAGGTAATGCCCAGCCCCTGGCATCCAAGAAACAGAGAAAGAAAAAGATACAGGAAGGGGCCAGGGGCTGATGTATACTCCCCAAGGCCATACCCTCTGTGACCCACTTCATCCAGCCATGATTTATCTTCCTCTGGTTACCAGCAGGAAATCCATTCAAATCATTAATTCATGAAATAGATCATCCACTGATGAGGCTACAGACTTCATGAGCCAATCATTGCCTAAAAGCTTCACCTCTGAACTTTGCCACATAGGGGACCATGCTTTCAACCATGTTTTTTGGGGGGAACATTCCAAATCCAAACCATAACATTTATTATTTCATTTCTCATTTATTTTCTTTATTGAATTGATACAGCTTGGAATTTTTAAAGAAATTTCATACAATTATAACAGAGTGAAAAATAAAGAGAGACCGATATATACTATTTGGGATAAGCCTTTGCCACATTATTTGGACAATTCACTGCTGTCATTTGGGGGTTTGTTTGTTTTAATTTCCTGACTTGGAATTATAATAGAAGAGCTGAAATTCCTAGGTGTGTTAGTGTTTCTGGGTTTCCAACATCTCTTCCTATTTTACATGTTAATTGTAAAGGTCAAACCCTATCCTATATTTAAAAATTTAAGTCATCCAAAGGAGAAAAAAAAAAGGTTAGATTTATAATTGAATGTGAATGCAATTTTATTATTTATTTACAGTTTTTCTTATGGATCTATATTCCATTGTAGAAATGAGTTTCCTCTATCTATCTTTCTCTCTCTCTCTCGTTTTTTTTCACAGATCAAAATCAGTCTGTAATCCAAAATCAGAGAGACCAAAATTTCTGAACAGAAAAAACAAACAAACAAACAAACAAAAAACAGAATTT
Source organism: Callospermophilus lateralis (assembly GCF_048772815.1). Lineage (NCBI taxonomy): Eukaryota > Metazoa > Chordata > Mammalia > Rodentia > Sciuridae > Callospermophilus > Callospermophilus lateralis. The sequence goes on from NC_135312.1 coordinate 27,479,097, forward strand.
TCCGCACCTAATGTGTATGTCATGGTTCATCTCACAATTTCTTTCCCTGTTCCAGCAAAATTTCCTTGTCTCTCTCCTTGTTTTGAAGTGTTTTTTTCTAGGTAAAGGACTTGTTAGGTGATGTTTTAATCATTGCTATTTAATTTAGTTCACAGATGTCCTAACCCAAAGAAGTAGCTAATGCCACATCCCCCAAGAAGATTAGGGTCTAAAGGAAAAGTCAGAGAACAGAAGAATGCATTAGAAATATAGTGAGTTAGAGGAAGCTCATTCTATCAGAAAAGATGTTTTTCCCATAAAATAAAAGTCATCCCAGAGAATGGCACATATCAAAAGTTCTGAGGCTGAGCAACTTGTTGTTCTGATAACCCCAGTAGTGTTCATACTTTTCCACTAAAATTTGAAAATGTCTTTTGTCTATTTCTGGAGCCTGTTATGAATCATTTTATAGAACAGAGAAGAAAAGGCAAACTATTAGTAATTTGTCAAATATATTAGAAACTATAGAAATTCCCAAAGTGTACATCAGTCTAAAGATTCCAAGAAATTACTTCTCCAAAGTAACCGTGGACAAGAGAATGTTTGCCTTCCTAAATCACCAAGAATCAACTTTATTGAATCAGTTGAAGCAGCTCTTCATTTTTTCTTGTTGATCAGAATTTCATTAAACTGTTCTTTAATGCCTCATGACTTTGTTTGCTCTGGATTTACATTACTCAACCATATCCCCTAAGCTTAATTAAGTTTGTTTGTTCATGCTTTGAGCACTTTTCTCTGTTCTGCAGCAAAAAATAGGTAAAAATCAAGGGACACTCATTCATCTGTGAAGCTGTCTAGTCCATCTTAACTTGAATATTGATTTTGGGGGAGGTTGTGACATTCCCTAGGTGAGCATGTCAAATTTGTTGACAGAGAGTTCTCTACTTAATTGAATATGATGCCTACATGAGAAGTGATGTAGTATTTCAGTGATGTATAAGTTTTTTTTTCTCCCACTGTGTGTGCTGTACAGGGTAATGATATTCCATCGTGTGCTGACCAAACTCCTTGTGCCTTGTCTTATTACTTCAGTATTTTTTTCTCTTAAAGACCAGGGAGCAATACAGTTATTCATCCAAGAGATGATTATGCATTAAAATAACTTGAAGCATGAAATATCAGATGGGGATAGTCATAAGTGATTTGCCACATGAGTAATAATTTTAATTTGGTCGCTAAACTTGAAGTGTAGTTTTACTCATCTGTAATATGGGAGTAATGATCACCCTTCCTGTCATTAACTACTTCTCAGCAGTGTTGTAAAGATTAATTTATGTTCTTAAATGGCTTTTCAAATGAAATGTGCAGTGTAAATGTTAGTTTCTAAAGCATACCTCTTTCTGACCAGAGCAAGCTTTGTCTTAGATTAACATTTAAAATGCTGTATGAGGAATTAATTTTTGCTTTGGACAATAACAAAAAAAAATATTTTTAGTCAGTTTTTAGGGAAACTGAAATACAGTTCTCAAAACTGTTTACAAAAGTAAAGCAAAAAGGCTATCTACATTAATTTAACCAATATATTACTTAAATAATCACTGTCATTTATAGGTTTCTGATGGAAAAAAATAATCACAGGCTTTCAACCTAACAAATTATATTGTATTCCACCAATAACTTATACAAATTAGCCCGACATCACTTCATGTCTGATAACGTATGCAAAAATATTCCAGTGTAACATATTGTAGTATAATTTCTTGGGTTTTCATTTGTTTCAAATATACATTTAAATGATTGGTCACTAAGGTCTACAGTTCTTTCATATCTGGCAAAGTTATAATGTACAGATTCTCATAAATATAAGTAAAAACAGGAGCAATAACTCTGCCCTGTATTGGAAACTCTATTTAAGCATTAACATTGCTGTGCTGCTAAGTAACAGGATGTTAAGAAGCTGTAATGCCCAAACTGTCTGCTCTCCAGCTCCTTCTATGAGTGAAAGAATGTCAGTTAAGTTTTCTGCCCTCTGCTAGTTTTGCTTCTGTGAAAATATGCTCTTCTGACTTTTCCCCTACCTCTGTCTGCTCATTCTTTTTCAATCTTTTTTTTCCCCCTAGATTCTGCGCCAAACAGAAAGAATGTCAAGTTCTTTAAATGGGCATTTGAAGCACATCCTCCACATCACCCAAGAACCGGCTCAACATTTCTACCTACATGACACATGCACATCTCAGACTCAACTCCAGAACAAATGAACTTAAGCTTTTTCTGCCACCTCCTGTCCCTGCTCTATCCTAGCGAATGACAACACAATCCAGTTTGCTTGTCACACCAACATTCTTACCAAGGACCTACCAAGATGTCTTTGGAACTTTCTAACCATTAATTTCTTGGACAAAATTTTATTGTATGCACACTCTAAACCAAGCAGCATGTGAGGCACAAGGCAGAGGAGACACAGTCCTGTTCTCAGTAGCTCACAGGCTAGTGGGAGAGAGATAGTGTAATGAAATACATAGGATAACGGCTCATCTTGAGAAAGACCCCCATGGGCTGTGATAACATTATACACACTTTCATCTGGGAAGGCTTTCCTGAGTAATAAAAGTTGTATTTAAATCTGAAGATTGGGGAAAGAGCAAGAAGGGAAAAGAAAAAAAGAGGTGAAGAGGAGAAATTGTTGAATATGGAGGGCATTTCAGAGGAAAGTGCATGTCCCTTCCCTTCCCCACGTCTAATCAGACCCCAGATTGCAGATTTCCAAGCCAATCCCCTCTTAAGTATCACCGGTGCCCATCATTCTGTGTCCAATGCCACATCTTTTACTTTCTGCTCTCATTCTATCACCACTCTTATATGCAAGCCATGATTATATATTCTCAGTATCTCTTTATTCCCCTTTCCAAAATTCCTCAAATCTAACCAAAAGAAATGCAATAAAAATTGAGCCCTCATAAACTCTTAACTCCCATTTTCTCTATTGCCTTCTATAAGATTTGTTTCTTCTTCCCTAAATTATTTTCCCTTTTATAGAGGAAATTCTGATAGCCTCTCAATCTTTAATCTTACCCAGGTTTCTTTGCTTGTTTGCTTTTATTGTCAGAGATGTACAGAATTTCTCATGGGAATAATTGAGTAGAAAGAGAGAAAAGAAATTTCAAATAATTTCATATATTTTCTTCCTCTAAGTGGAGAGGATATAGTTTTATATATAGTTTAGTTTCATACTTTTCCTATCTGTCACAAAGTTGGTAAATTATTAATCCTAATGTAGAAATAACTTTGCCAGTTTTATTTGTGATGAATTGAGAAAAGAATCTTTATTATAGCAAAATAGTTTAACCTTCATTTGAACATAGCATTGGTAGGGTTTCCCTCAGGAGAAAATCCAACCCTCATGAATGAATTAACTCTAAGTAGACAGGGTTTAGCATTGTAAATATGATCTTATTCTAACCCAATCTACATTCTCCATTTACTAAATTTTATAGTCTATAATATTTATACATGTTTACTTAGTTTTCAATAATCTGGTAAGATAACTTTTGATATTTTTATTTTATAAGAGAAAATTAAGAGTAACTATCTCTCAACACTGACTTTGTCAGTCATACCAATTGGTATTGAACTGGTTAATCAGCTCTGACTATTTATTTATCCTTAAAAATATTCCATGTGGTATTAGCACATCCTGTCCTTGGGGTTTAAACCTCAAGCAGCCCCACTCCAAACATTCTTCCACTTACCATCAGATTGTCTCATCTATTTACCTCTGTTCAATAAACTGTAATATTCCCACTTCTCTCCATATCTAGTTAAATTCCAAACTGATCATTATAATAACTATATCAGAGACAACTAAAAGTGTCCTAAATTTTATTCTCCATTTCTATAGTATTAAATGTATAGCTGAAAAGCAGTGATCTGTTTAGGAACTATCTTCTCTAGGCACACTTGAAGGAGGTAGGGTCAAATGACCAGTCTTTCCCAACAGAATATGAATAGATATGGTGTGTGTTAAGCCAAAGTGCTTTTAAAAATTGAACTTCCTATTCTAGGCTTTCCCTTTCTTCTAGTTCGAAGTAAAAAAGAAAAAGAAAAAAAAAAGAAATTCAAAGTCCATGAATCTTCTAATGAGGGAAAAACATTTATCAGCCTAATATGTGTGAGAAATAAATTTATTTTGTGTTCAACCATTACATTGAGAGATCATTTGTACAACTGTTTAGACTACCTAAAAATATTTCAACTCCTTAGCCATCTCTTCTTCAATTATATTGATTTGTATGAATCAGTCAAATTCTCTGCTGATTCCTTGCAAGAATGAAGCACTTGAGCATGAGCAGATCTCAAGGAAAAAGGAAAAAATAAAAAAGAGAAAAGAAACACAATTTTACCTGGTCTCTCTTTACATTTGTGAAATAAAACACTGAATGAGTTTTCAGTCTCAGCACTGGTTCAAAACACGACTGTATCCCTCTGATCAGTGCATTCTTCCACTCATGGAGGTAACTGTTTCATACCTGCTATTTTCTCAGCTTCCAACACCCCTTCTTACTTTCTTTCTTTCACCTGATGATCTCAGTTTCTTAATTCACTGAGAAAAATCAAGCAATCAGTCAAGAGCTGTCAAATCCTCCAACCACAAAATCCATCAGTCTAATTGCAACTGTGCCTGATTTTTCTCCCTCCGATCCTCAACAGAATGTGTTTTCTTCTACTTAAACTACCTCACCAACTCATCTGTTACTTCTCCTATTGGAGGTCATTCACCCCTTCTACCTAATCCATTATTCATATATATATATATGTACTTATATTGTGTGTATATATATATATACACACAATATAAGTACATATACATATATCTGTGTCTACACATAGAATATAATATACATGTGTATAGACACATATATAATGAATATGTTATTTAAATAATATATATACATATATTTATATAAAATATAAATATATGTTTACACATATTATTTTACACTTTAAAAATAAAACTTTTATCCATAATTTCATTTAAATACCTCTCCAATTTTCTGTTTCCTTTTGGTAAAACCCTCCCATTTCCAGTCTTCCCATTCTTTCCTGAATCTATAACAATTAATATATTTATCTCAAACTCCTATGACACATTGACCAAACCCAGTGGCCAATTTTTAATATAATTGTGCTTTAATCTATTGTCGATATTTAATCACTCTAATGTTCTTGAAATTGTTTTGTCACTTGATTTTACTCCTTTATCGTTTTTCTGTATCTCATTCTGCCCATTCTTATTTTCCTGTTCTATATCTCCATTGTCCTGCAATTTGAATATTACAGTGTCTCAGGAATTTTTCTTTACATATCTTCTCTATCTACACTAAATTCTTAGGAGATTAGATCTAGTACCATGACTTAATCAGCCATTCTATGCTGAAAAGCACTTAAATATGTGTCTGTAAGATCTCCTGGATGCCCGACTCATTTATGCAGCTGCATTTAAAATTTTTCTCTTTAATATGTAATATTAAAGACTATTAACCCCAAACTTAGTCTACAATATATAGCCTATATACAATATAATTCAATCTTTGCTACATGCAAACTTTTTCTCCATCAGCCTAAGTCCATTTCAGTAAATAACAACTTCATGTGTTTTATTCTCTATGCAAAAATTTTCTGTTTTTGTTATACCCTGTCTCCATACCGGCAAATTGTTAGCTTTACCTTAAAATAAATGCAGATACAGAATCAGTTTTACTACCTCAATTGCTACTTCCCTGGATGAGCAAGCACTACTGCTTCTCTAGGTTGTTGAATTGACTCCCTAGCAAATCTTCCCAAATATCTGTCCTGGCCTCCTCTAGTCCACTAATTACACGGTCAAAGCAAAGACCTGATCATCCTCTTTCCTGGCTTTAACTCACCTTGGCTTCCCCTCATACTCAGAGTGAAAGCCTAATTAAAGTTTTATGTACTCTAGACCTCATTGGTGGGCTATCTCGGTTCTCCTAAAAATTTGGTCCCCTGGTGTTCCCTACATTCCTCCAACATGCTGAAGCATGCAGCCATATCTAGAATTTTATGATTACTGTGTTTTTTCTCCTATATATCTTTCCCACTACAATGATGTGACTTGGTCTTCAATTTCCTACAAATATTGAGAAAGAGCTTCTTAAATTTGCTTTTCCTGGCAATGCAAAAAAGGAGAGCCCTACACCATTTGTTTTCTCTTTGTTCTTCTTTATTTTTTTAAGTAATGCTAGTGCCCCAACACTTATTTTTTCATTTGTGTTCTCTCAGAACTACTTCATAAGCCTCATGACAGGGAAAACATTGCATACTCTCATATTTTAAATCTTTAGAACAATATCTTATGTAGAGATAAAAAACTATCTACTGAATGAATTAACAATTCTCGAAAACCGATCAGAAGAGTATTATTAACTATAAGTGAGGAGTATTGACTTTATCAAGGGAGTTTTGTCAAAATTCATTCAAACTGTCATTTTTCAATAACTACATTTAAATATGATATCAGATCCTTTGGGTGGGATAAAATTCTGACACAGCTCCCTTGATGATTCTGATATGAACATCTCTCCCCCAGATTTGTGAAACTCATTGAGCTCCCACTAGCTCCAATGGCACAATTGCCTTCATGGAGCTCCACAGTCACCAAAGATCTATTTTTGACATCAATTAGCACGACAGGATGAGTAATGAGACTACAGTTAGTGTGAAAGTTCAGAGTAAACACTTAATGCATTTTATAACTCATCTGGGAGGATATAGGTAGATGATGGATAGACTCCAAATGCTTGACAAACTACTCGGTAGCAATCTACTGAAAAGAGAGTGGCCAAAATAAATCCTGAGCATCTAAGAAGCCCCAATATCAACCCAGAAAGGAGGCTTGAGAAAGTGCATGCAGTCATACTTATCAGAGCACCTGGAATTTTATGTTAGAAAATTAAGAGGACAATAAGTGTAAATTTATTTTCATTTTTCAATTAATTTCTAATATAAAGCTCCATTTCATTATCAGAAGTTACTATTACTCTTTTTGGTGTTCCACATCCTGTTCATTGAAGCCAATTCTGAAATCTAGGATCTTTATATAATGGCAAGGTATATGTGATAGGTCAATTTGGGCTTCTATAATGAAATATCTGAGGCAAGCTAGCTTTATAAAGAATGGAGGTTATTGAGTTCACAGTTCTAGAGGTTCAAAGGCATGACAGTCACATTGGCTCAGTTCTCCTGAGGGCCTCATGGCTGATGTAACCACGGTTGCAGAATCACATCCACTTAACCTCTTCTAAGGACAGTTACCCCAGAGGCCAAAGGATCTCCCACTAGACCCCACATCATAAAGGTCCCTTCACCTCTCACATCAGCACACTGGGAACAATCCTCCAACAAATAAGTTTTGGGGTAAAAAAAATCACACCAAACCAGAATGCAAGTTATTGGATTGTATTGGAATTAGACTATATTAATTGATTCATTACATTTATTCAATGGAATATGTCAGGTATCCACCAAAAGTTACATCTTCCTGTGTGGCCACATCTCAGCTTTCTCTCAATAGCAATGTTTTAGGTTTTTGCACCTCTTTAATCAATCTGGTAAACAGGTAACATTTTTCTGCTTTAGTAAAACTTTGTGTCATCTGTGGTCCTTCCACACTTCCTCTTCCTTGCTATTCTTAAATAAATGGAGTTCATTTGCCATGTACAGCAATCTACCCAAACACACTTGTGTTCTAAAACATTCACGTCATTTGTTTTAGTCCATTTTCTGCCAATACAGCAGAATACCGGAGACAGGGTAAATTATAAACAATAGAAGTTTATTCAGCTCACAGTTTTGGAGGACAAGAAGTCCAATATGGAAAGGCCACATCTGACGAAGGTCTTCATGCTGTGTCATAACCTGGTGGAAGGGCAAATGAACATACATGTGTGAGGAGGAGCAAGAGCACACACACACAAGAGATCACTTTTATACAATCCACTCCTCCAACACATAAACCACTCTCAGTAGTGACTCCACCCTCCCTATCAATACCTTCAGAGTGGGATTCAATTTCAACATGAGTGTTGAAGGGAACATTCAAACTGCAGCACCTGTGTTATGTGCAGAACACCTGTTGCTGCTTCTGCACTCTTCCCAGATCTCACATCCCATAAAACCCTATGGAATTCATGAATTCATGAGTCTTACTGACTCCAAAATCAGAACCTTAACAAACTTCAGGACAGAAAGATTTGCTCTAGAGTTATCACTATTATCATGCTTTTCCCAAAACACATCGTCTCCAGAGTACTTTTGGTTGCTCACTACTGTTTTGCTCTCTTTTCTTAAAAGATCTATGAATTGCTTCTTTCAGGCAATAAGCCCTGTTCTAAAATTGTCAAGGAGAACTGATTGGGAAAGGAGAGAAGAGGTAAAAGAAAACTAAAAATAGCAAAGAATGCAAATAAAATTCCCCCAGAAATACATTATCTCATCATAAAGAGGAGTGTGGAAGACATAATAACTGGCTTTAGTCCCCTCACATCTCCCTAAATAATACCATATATAACCAGTACTTCCTTTGCCATGCCCTCACACCTGGATAGGACTCTCTATGGTACCTTAAGGTTGAATTTACAAATAAACGCCATATTAATGGCTTTAGTGTGAAAATGAGTCCCTACAACTTTCTTTCCTTCAGGAAAGAAATGAATAATATGTATAATAAGAGGGCCATATGGGAAGGATTTAAGGTAATATATTATGGACAAGTAGGAGGTAGGCCTAGTAGGAGATATTTTGGCACAGACTAGCCTTATGCTGCTGAAGATAATAGTGTCCATGCCTAAAGGTTTATCAGACTGTGTCCAGCAACGTGAACACAGTGAATAGGCCTTTTTAAGTCAGCATCAGAATAACAATGTCATCACAAAATGTTCTCCAAATCTTAATGACTTAGCATTTCCAGGCTGTTTTTTTTTTTTTTCAGTAGTCACTCAGCCACCAAGACCAAGCCAACTATATCTTGGATGTCACCATCTTTAGTACTCTAACTACAGTGTTGCCAAGTAGGATTTTTACTGTACCAAATCTGGAAATGGCTCTCACTGAATAATATCTGCAAATGGCAGACTTCACTTCCACCCTTGTGCCAGTGGATAGAATCACTTATTTTGTCACACTTAGATTAAGGGACAAAAACATACAGCCTTCTTATGATGAAATTCTTTGATGAGTTCATAGCATAATCTCTGTCCAGAACTTTCGTGACCAACTCTTTGTAAGTCAGAAAGGGAGGATAGATCCTTTAATAAAAAGAGGCTCCCCTGGTAGCTGCTATAACATCAAACTAAAGGCAAGTTTGCCAGTGATGGAGCATTAAAATGGATGATGGACAGTCATCTGCCTTGCCTGTCATCTCCAACCTTGTTGCTAATAACAACATCATGGAATAGGAAAGTATCGTGAACATCAATCAGTATGTCAATAACTACTAAGTGTCAAAGGGATAGAAATCAAATAAAAATGAAATATTCTGAAAAATAACTTTGGTTTAAATTCTAGGCTCTCTAACAAACTTGTCAGGGTCATTTCTTCAATTCCTGGCTAAATGTTCTTACCTGTGAGGTGTTCTCCCACCTTTTATAAACCCCCCCATTCCCTACCACCATAACCAGTACACAGAACTACACAGTCACACACATATGCACACAAAGACAATGGCAGAAAGAAGCCAAGGCCTGTGGGAAATTGAAAGTGTAGACAAAATTTTGAAAAAGAAATGAAGGGAAAAATTAGAGGCCTGACTGATCTCCAGTATTAGTGAATATCAGTAAAAGGTTTAAGACACAAAACGAAGGCGTGTGGGATTTCAACAAACTCAGATGGAACGGAAAAATAGTAGAGTACAAGAAAATCCAAGAGATGATTGTTCTAATTTTCATACATGGATTTAAATTTAGCTTTTAAATTTTTTCTTACTTTAATAGTTTTGACATTTTAAAAAAATAAAGAACTTTTACAAACTATTTCCTGTTGCATTTAAGGCACCCTGTGTGTTCAGTGAATGTCACAATGCCATTAAGTCCCCTTCACAGACATGCAATTTTATCCTGTTACCATATGCTCTTAATGCACTGAGCACTTCAAGAGAAAATAAGGTAGAGCCTGGGGACCTGGTAAGGAATGTTCAAATCCTTACAGTTGGGCTTAAACATTAATATGGTGTCATTAAGAAAATGACTTTCAATTAGTATACTATTTATCCTCTTTTATTTTGTTTTTACAAGACCCATCTCTCAAAAAATTTCCATCTGTAAAATACATTCTTTTAGTTAGAAATGTTTTTAAAAATTAATACCTAAAAATGCATTTTATCATATTGCTTTCATTATATGACATAACCAAGTGTGTTGCTAGGCAACTGGCTATGGCTTTTGGAAAACTGCATACTTTATAATAGATTACTTTAGAGGCATTTTTTCAAAACAAATAGAATAGAGTTATCTAAAAGCATCATCTGAAATTCTATATAGAAAATGAAGGGTTTTTTTTTGTTTTTTTTTTTTTTAATTCAACATCTCCAAAAGTGAGAAAAAGCTACTCCTCTCATACTGGTGCTACAAGACAGACAGAACAAACAGACCTCCAAACATCCAAACTGCTAATGAAAATATTCATTGTAAATTATTTATTATATTCAGTTTTCACTTAAATACCTTTTTGATGAAGAAAAATATAATTATTTGCATCAATTTAATTTTTTTAAATTGAAAGTAATTTTTTTAAGTGAATTACTACTGCCCTGGATTTGTGTACTTATTTTCTAACTGCTCACTTACATACAAAAATGATTTTCAAACAAGAAATAATTTTTAATGACAAGTACCAGTCAGTTACAATTTAATTGAACATGGAGGAGATTATCCCACTGGGCAGAAGTTTAGAATATAAAGCATCTAAAGTTTATTCCAAGCTTAAGTTTCTGTGACTCTGTAAAATATTGTATTTTCCTTAAAAAGATATTTAAAATGATAAAATTATATATTATAATTTATGTGTATATAAGAAAAATTATGAGAAATATAGAAATGAAAAATTATTCACTATAGAAATTATGTAATTTTAATATCTTAGGATAAATCTTTAAGCTTTTTCTTCTAGATGCATAATTTCAGATGTATTATTTTAAATTGAAGTGGGTTTTTTTTTTGCTTTTCTATTTATCATAGTCTATGATATATTTAATCATGTACATAATTTTATGGCTTCCTTATTTTGTTAATATTAAATTATAAGCACTTTGTCATGAATATAACTTTTTTGAGACATATTACTATATAATTGAGTGGCAGCCCACCATATGGCTATATCATAATTTATTTATTCTACTATACCTAACTTTTTCACCAATTTTTCATTATTATAATAAAGATATAGTGAATGTCCTTATTCATAAATCATGATCCATATCTCTTCAATTTCCTTAGGGAAGGTGCCCAGAAGTGAATTTACTAACTTAAAAGTCCACATTATTTTAAGGTTAAACCCACATCTTTCCAAGTTATTCTTCAAAAAGCAAAAAACAGAATTTACTTTCTTAAAAAATGCCCAACAGCAATAGATAGGAAGGCGTACTGAACCCTCAAGGGCATTAAATATCATTGAATTAAACGTGGTTTTTTTTTTCAGTTTAGGGAAAGAAGTAAATTGCATTTTGTGGCTTAGGTGAAACTGATATAATTTTTCTTATACTTATTTTTATTTCTTTTTTTGGTGAATTTGCATCCTAATTGTTCACCTAAAATATTCATTCTTTTCTAGTGAACTTTGTGTTTAGTCTACATTTATTGGAGTGAAACCCTTCAGAGTACTAAAGTCAATCTGAATTTTTTTTCATTTTAATGAAATATAGTTTTAAGATGTTAAAACAGTCTAGTCCAAGCTTTTACATTTTATAGCAAGGACAGCTATCGATTGGAAGCTATGCAGCCAAGAGTTACATTCGAAAGCTGTCCTTCCTTTCAACTGCAGTTTCCTTGTTATTTCTCCTAATGGAGACACTCCTGTTTCCCATTCCCCCAGGTATATGCCAGCTATGATGATGCTCTCAGGGGGAGCGGAGCCATAATACAGAAAGTGCTCCAAGTGAAAGAGTGCTCATCAGCAACAAGCAGCACCCTCCTACTCCAGGAGTAGGAGTAGAGTCCTCACAGATTTGGGACCCTATTTGTTATAGTAGCTTTGACTATTAAATGAACTCACTGCTGATCTTTGTTCCCTGAACCACATTTATCCCTCTTCTATTCTCTACAAAGGGAAATCCCAATGTTCAGTTGGAATGGGGGCAAAGCCAAATTAGATTACCCACAGTCAACAGCCAACCTTTCAGATCACAGGGCATCCTCTCCTGATTCCTTATATGAATTCCCTGAGGCAGAAAGATTGACCATTGTGACCACAAATCACAAATTTCCTACTTCATTTCATATGGACTCAATGGTAATGCACATTTGTCATTGTGTTGGAGGTGGGGTAATGGTTTGCTGATTTCATCCAACCCTTAGAGGGTTGTCTCTCTTCTCTCAGTAAAATTCCAAACAGTAAGCAGAAAACTATGAGAGAATTTTCATAGATTTTTTTGAACACAAACTATATGTTCTTGACCCTATTGTAATATTCAATTTCCTGGGAAATTTTAAGCATGATAAACAAAAGTCATAGTTTTCTGCCGATATTCCTATCAAATGCCCAAAGAAAAGGTATGGAAGAAATGTGAGCAATTAATAAGAGGAAGACCTTCAGTTCTATTAAGAAAGGTTTGATTGTTTGTCTCCCAGAAAAATTGGAATCTGTACAAAGCTATGTTTCAATGTTTACATGCCAGCTGCACAGAAATATATTGGGCTTAGTTTTTATTTATTGCCATTTAGTTAATTATGTTTTACTTATAAAACACCTTGCTCCATCATCAAGAATACAAATAACAACAAATGCTGGCAAGGATGTGGAGGAAAAGGAACTCCTATTTGTGGTTGGTGGGAAGGCGAATCAGCACACATGTTAAGCTTTTCTAGTACTTTTGATTCTAAAGCCCACATCAAAATTCTGTTTCCTAAGATCCTAAGTCGTAAAGATGCATATGATTAAGAATACCCCCAGATTATCTTTTTTCTTTTTCATGTTAAAAATTCAAATTTTATTTTATTTTTTTAACTTTTTAAAAATTTCTTACATACATGACAATAGTGGAATGCATTACAATCATAATTATCCATTCATAACATTATGCTTATAGTCTCAGACACAAATGCTGACTTTTTAAAAAAATCAGTATCAATATTTTGGGAGGCATTACCAATTGGTAAATATGGAGATTCCTCAAAAAACTAGGAATACAACTACCATTTGATTCAGTTATACTACTCCACAGTATATATCCAAAAGATTTAAAATCAGCATAATACAGTGACACAGCCACATCAATGTTTAGAGCAGCCAAATTCACAATAGTCAAGCTATGGAACCAACTAGGTATCCTTCCAAAGATGAATGGATAAAGAAAATGTGGTATACATACACAGTGGAATATTATTCTGCCATAAAAAAGAAATGCTTTAGGACTTTTGCCAATAAATATGGGGACATGGAGAATATCATGCTAAGTGAAATAAGCCAGTTCCAAAAAGCCAAAGGTCAAATGTTTTTTCTGATATGTGGAAGCTAATCCAAAACAAAGTAGGAAGGGGAATTTAAAAAAAAAAAAAAAGAATAAAAGAAAGATTAGTGGAGTAGGCAAAGGGAAATGAAGGGAAAGGAGGAAAGATGGGATAGGTAAAGACATTGGAATGAATCTAGCATTTCTATACATATATAAATATACCACAGTGAATCTCACCATCATGTACATCTACTAGACACTAATTTTAAAAAATAGTTATAAGGAAATAGCAGAAAGAACAGTAAAGTAGAGGGAAGAGAAAAGAAGTTGGGAGAAAGGGAGGGGAAAGGGAAGTCCTGGGGACTGAATTAGAAAAAATTATATTCCATGCTTTTATAATTATGTCAGAATAAACTCTGTTGTCATGTGTAACTAAAAAAATTTTAAAACATCAGTATCAGGCTGGGGATGTAGTTCAGTGGTAGAGCAGTTGCCTAGTATGTGTGAGGTCCTGGGTTAGCTCTACAGTACTGCAAAAATAAATTAATTAATTAAAAAGTCAATATTAAAGTAATTAATGATAAATTAGTAACTTTTATTATTCATTAAAAATTTGCCACACTACTACTGTGTTCTGACATTTTTGTTGAAATAATTTAATCTTATTACAAAGTTAAAAATTTGCCTTCAAATCTTCTCTTATAGAGATCTACTTACAAAAATCTCTTGAAAAGTTTATTTTGATACGTGTTTCTATTAGCTGGATATATCTTCAAGTATTTTTTTTCAACATGAACACTTAGGTGGTATGATTATTATGTTCTTGAATTCCAGAGGAATATTTTTCCCCTGCCCTTGAAAATATATGACTTTTCTGGGTATAGAATTCTGAGTGTGTGTGTGTGTGTGTGTGTGTGTGTGTGTGTGTGTGTATGGATGGATGGATATATATATATATCCCCTTTCACAGCTGCTGATGTTGCTCTATTGGTTTCTGACCTTTAGTGATCAGGAGAAAAATAATCTAACACTAACCTAATTATATGCTCTGAAAGTAATTTGTCTTTTCTGCTGGATGTGTGTACTGTTTATTTTCACCAAATATACCTGGTACTCTGTGACCTCTTTTGATCTGACCCAAACCTTTTCACAGGTCAGAAACCTTTTTTGACTATATATTTGATGATTACTTCTCCCAACATTTTTGCTCCTTTTAATTCTAATTCCAAATACCAGCATATTGGGTTTTCTGAATCATGACCCAATATCTCCCAAATCTTAGACTGGATATTTTTCGTACAAACTCTATAAAATGTTTATTTTTTCCTATTAAGAAATAAGAAATACATATTTGGTCTCTGCCCCTTGGTTCCTGACACATCTCTTCTAAAATTCCCGTAATTTTGCAGTAGGAACATTTTTTGTTATAATATTTGATCTTAGCCCCCAACTCCCGACACGAGTGCTTCAAAGACCCTCAACATATCTGGAGTGACAATAGTGTCTTTATGTTTGCTAAATTAGATGGCTGGTAGCTGGGCCCTGTATAGCTTCAAGATGGTCTTGAACTTGAATTAGTAGTGGCCTTGAATTTGCAAGCCCACACACCAACTTCCAAAGATGGGAGAGGGGTTGGAAATAATTAATCACTGATGGTCAGTAATTTCATCAGTCATGTTGATATAATGAAGCCTTCATAAACACCCTACAGAACAGAACAGGTTTGGAGAGTTCGCAGGTTGGTGAACCCACCCATCTTTAGAACAAGAGGGAAACATGTTCCCACTCACCAGGCAGAAGCTCTTGTACCCAGGCCACTTGCTAGGCACCACTTCTGCTCTTCAGATGTACCAACTGCTTCGTTATGGTAAACTGGTGTTATGGTTTAGATGTGGTGTCCCTCAAAAGCTCATGTGTGAGACAATGCAAGAAGTTTCATAGGAGAAATTATTGGGTTATTACCTTACCCTAATCAGTGAATTAATACCTGATGGGATTAACTGGGTAGGGTCTGAAGGCAGGTGGGATGTGGTTGGAGGAAGTGGTTCATTGTGGGCTTGGCTTTCTGGAGACTGGAGGTTTTCTCCACTTTCTGATCACCACCTGAGCTGCTTCCCTTTGCCACACTCTTCTGCCATAATGTTCTGCCTTACCTCAAGCCCCAAGGAATGGAGTCAGCTTTCTATGGGACTAAGAGCTCTGAAACTGTGAGCCCTCAAATAAACTTTTCCTCTTTTAAAATTGTTCTTGTCAGATCCTTTAGTCCCAGCAGCAAAAAAGCTGACTAAGACAACTGTTAACATAAGTAAAGTGTTTCCCTCAGTTTTGTGAGCTGTTATAACAAATTGTCAAACTTAGAGAAGGAGAGGGTGGGAACATCTGATTTGCAGCCAAGGTCAGACAAAACTGTGAGTAACCCAGGAAGAGCCCCTACTTGTGACTGGTTTCAGGAGCGCAGTCTTGTGGGAATGAGCCCTTAACCTGTAAAGTCTGTACTGACTCAGGGAAGTTAATGTGAGAAGGGAAGTAAGTAGAAGGAAGCCCTAACTGGTAACTGAAGAAAACTGGAATATTGCTTGTTGTGGAAAATCTACACATTCAGTGTCAGAAATGTTGTAAGTAAATAGCTTTCCTCTTACTTCCAATTTAAAATTTTGCTGTAATCTGCACATACTTTATTTTCTGATCCTATATTTCCTTTCCTAAATTTCAATATACTAAATTCTATTATGAATAAAAAATACATATTTTGTTTGGCTTCTCCTTTCTTTTCTGTAAATTCACTGCATGTCTGCTCTGTTTGAACAGATTCTGGTCTAATTTTATGCTGTCCAATCTTCCAAAGGTCATATTATGCATATTATATATGTATACTGTATTCAAGTTTAATTTTTACACCCCACTTAGTTTTGAATCATGATGAATATTATGGATATGCTAGCTTTTTTATAATTTACAAGTTTGTCCTTAAAACTGGACACATGCCCTGGTTGTTGCCCATG
This sequence comes from Callospermophilus lateralis, assembly GCF_048772815.1. NCBI lineage: Eukaryota > Metazoa > Chordata > Mammalia > Rodentia > Sciuridae > Callospermophilus > Callospermophilus lateralis. The sequence continues at coordinate 27,495,756 of NC_135312.1, forward strand.
CAAAACCTAAGAGAAAAAAAATTCTGCAATCTTTAGATATTAAGAAAGCATGGAAAAAAATCACCACTTTATATACTTATATTGATGATTTGGGAGAACTTTCTAATAACTAGAAAACAATATTTAGTAATATCCCCTGAACAACGTCTTTGGATTTTTGATAGGAATGAACAAAGTCACTATGGGTACAATTCAATGGATTGAGATAATATCTGACAGAATTTTTATGCTCTGTTATCCAGAAATTTATTTAAATCCTGTTATTAAATCATAATTGCAAGATCTTCTGAACAATGATTTAAAATTTGCCTGAAGGATGATGTTGCTTATGCTAACTTGTTTATTTGCATTTATAATTGAATATTAATACTATGCAAGTAGTATGCTCTTCTAAATGTTTATTACTATTAAATTCCTTTTTTAAATCAGAAGGTCACACTTAGAAGAGTTGAGTAGACCTCTAAATGTAAGTATCAAATCAGCTCAATCGTGAGAGTGTGGTTGCATAGTTTACTGCCTGTTGCTGAGTTAACATTAATTATATATGCCAGAAACTGGGTCGTATTACTCAGGCTTCTGCAGAGAATCATTTCTCACATGATCATAGAGGTGAATGATTCCCAAATCTGCAGTGTGGGCCAGCAGGCTTGAGACTCAGGAGAGCTGATGGTATACATAATATCCAAAAGCATGCTGCTGGAGAAGAACCAACTGCTCAAGAACACTGATTTTTTTTGTTTTGTTTTGTTCAGGCCTTCACCTGTTTGGATGAGGCCAACCCCTCGGCTATATTTAAAGTTCACTAATTCTAGTGTTAATCTCATTCAAAGTTGAGACATAAAATTAACCATCACAGTGACATAAAAGAAAAAAAAAAAACATGGATTCCAAAATGTGGGTTCACACTTGGTTGTGGGACACAGAACTTACCCAACTCCTTTAACCTATTCAAGTCTCCACATACTTCTATCATGAAAGTTATAACATATTGGATAGTTATCAGGATAACATGACAAAATGAAGCATCAAGTGCAAGACAGAACTGAACCAAAGCCAGGAATTCTTCCTAAAATACATAAAGAAAACATACAGGTTGATTTCTAGAAGATATGGCAAAGAATCAGGAAGGGAAATATATTTGCTTACTCTCTACCCGTTTCCCTGCCACCCTGTAAGCTGCTAGTTTATATGACTGAGCTAGGCAATTTCTATATGGGAGTAGTTTGGTTAACGCAGAGGTCTTTATTAAAATGGAACTGGACCAGTGTTCAAGTCCCAGCTCCTACTGGTACATGTAACACCTAACCTCCATGCGACTCAATTTTCTCTTCTGTAAAAGTAAAAATATCCACTGCTTGTCCTTCCCAGGATTGTTGTGAAGATTTATAAGATACTGCATGTAAGCCCTAAAAAATAAAGTCCTAGCATATAGAAAGAGTTCACTAGATGGTAGCTCTTTTCATTATCACAATAAATATTAATAGGCCCTGCTTGTCATGGTGATATAGGAAATAGCATAAGCAATCACAAACAAAAACCCCTCAAGGACACATTCATCTATTAAAATAATAAACATTAAAAGTTATAAGCCAGTTGCTCTGATGTTTTAATTTTCAAAAAAAAGTTATTTTATATGTGATAAAAATCAAATGTGGAATGACCATTGTTATTACATTTTAATTCCTCATGGGAAATTTCACTTGCATCTGCACAACCTCTCCACTGGCAACCACTATTGAATTTAAAGAAAGTGTTTTATCAACTGTCTTTTTGAGGTTTACTAATAAATAGACAAATAGGACCTAAATCCAAAAATATGACATGCTCAGGGGCAAGATTCTGAAAAGTGATGAAATCAAGTTAAAATTGTACTTCATTTCTTTTCACACCAACAAATGGGACTTTAACATTTTACTTATTTTAGGATATCAACGTGTGGGTTAATAATCCTACACTAGGTTAATAAATTACTGAAAGTCAAATCTGATCATGTTCAACTACCAAAGTAACAAAACAGAATTTCAGCATGCAAAATTGAGCCCTAAATACACAATTAAAAGGGAAATGATTAACAAATATATCATAAGTAATATTCATAAAGCTTTTCAAAAAGTTTGGCTATGCAGAGAACAAACATATAGTGGAAACAGACCTCTTATCTCTAGAAAACACATTTGTTAGGCTTAGAAACAAGATATAAATTATGTATACCATTGCTGCAATGAAAAAAAAATGCAATTGTTACTTGAAAATGTCATTAAATTGTAAATAAATTAAAGTTAACCCATGAGTCCACAGGGATTTGTTTTGGGAAAATTTGAATTCCTTCGTGATGAATAGAATTAAGGTAGACAGTGTTTTTACGTTTTATTCAGTATGAAGGTGAAAATCACATATAGAGAGAAAGAAGGAGGAGAGGGAAGAGAAGAGGGAGAGGGAGATGAAAATATAATAGAGCTAGTCAGGAGCAGGTCCCAAAGTCAGCCCTACACACACACACAAAAAAAAAATGGCTACATAGAAATTGAAGGAAGAGTTTTCATGTATTTTAAGTTGATAAATTAAGCCACAAAATGTCAAACAATCTGATGTGTTGGGTCTACACATAAAACCTAAAACATCATCAATTTGAAAATTGATTTTAAGAGATCTAAAATCAAATTTAAAAAATGAAGAGGTGGCAATTATCTTGACGCTTTTATAGTCTTGAACTCAATTCATAGCAGACTTATAGTTTTATGAAATAATTGAAAATTATTGTAATATTTTTTTACTTCTTTTCATTTTCATCTTATGACAACCTGTTGCCTAATTCTTGAGTAACTAAAATCAAGGTGCCACACTGGCAATTTGATGGTACCCGAAAAAAAAAAATAACTTTACACAATAATTAACCTCCTTCCACCTATGGAAGGAGGTTCAATGGGTTAAAAGTTGTGATGTGAACATTGAAGAGGAGCTAGAGATATATGTGAGAATATAAAGAATAAACCCAAATTAAAAATAAGAGACTTAATTCTCCTTTTTGAAAATAAGGGCAGACATTTCCCAACCCTCCTTTTCAAGAGTATTTACTTTAGAAAACTTGAAATTGTACATATTTCCTCCTCTCTTTGAAGGACATGCAAATCCTTTTGAAGATTTAGGCCTGATATCAGCTTTATGACTAGAGATGTCTTTGCCAAAGACCTCTGTGACATCTCTTTGAACTGAAAATATTAGGGAGATATCACCCTTATCTCAGAGTTTCCATGAGGGGTTTGAGCCTAACTTCCAGTTGGACTTGGCTCTAAGTGTAACAGGGGTCCACATTACACTTTGAATACAGCCCTTGCTGCTCTGCCACTGAGTCTTATTTTTAAAAGTTCCTCCTCCCCTTCTCCCCTTCCTTAACCCTATGGGGGTCCCAGGATAAGAACATTTTTCCCATCTTAGACTGAGTTATCTGTCTTTGATACCCACCCACCATAGGAACCAAGTAATTCAGACTTCAGGAATGGCACCAGAAGATATAAAAAATGATTATCTCCCAATTAATAAGTGAATAACAGACATACCCCTGTGCCCCCCACCCCTTCTCAGGGGCCTGGAATGAATCACTTCTTTAAAAACCCTCTGTTGTACTGGATGGGCAGACTCATAGCCTCTGGGACAGGACTCCTGTGATTCTCCTTTGCTAACAAAGCAATAAAACTTCTTTCGCCTTTTGCTCAAAAATGTGTCTTGTCAAGAGCTGAGACCAGCGCTACCTAAGACGTTAGAAATTAAAGACACGTGTTTTCTCTCTTGCTCTTTATATTACAATATAATACAACAAATAATAAACAAATGGATAAATGTGTGGGAGGGCATACACACACACACACACACACACACACACACACACACACCAGACCCTAAACAAAAGTGAGGAGGACTTCAGAATCTCTGAATCATGTCTTTAAGAATATTTTTAGAAAAACAGAAATACTCTACAAGTGTAACTGGAATAAACTAGAACGTGAATTCCACAGGGGCAGGGATTTAATGTCCATGTTGTTCTCCAATGAGGCCCCAGTGCTTCAATAAAATCTGTTGATTAAATGAAAAAAAGAATAAAAATAAGGTAGTAGTATTAAAAAAAAGTCTCATTATTGAATTGGCAAAAGATGGGCAAAATTCGTTTTTTTACTGAATAAAGACAGTTAGCTAACAGATGATCACTCCAATTACCAAGTAAAGTGAGGATGAATTGTGCCTGTGTGATGAATGGTGTTGCCAAATCCTCTTGTTTAAGGACTAAGTTATTGTTTATCTTGAAAATGTGTAATCAGATACACCTACTTGACTACATAAAAGGGTGAAATTCCTTTCTGCCCTTGAAATCACCTAGTGGACTGCCTAGGATGTTCATCACATTCTGTGCGTAATACTTATACACAAATAAAAATGTTTTCTTTTATCTTTGTGAAAAGAGTTCCTAGGTTGAGAGATTCTGTTTTTAATTATATATTTTTAAAAAATAGATCATATAGGAGGTAGGCGAGATATCTAACTAGCCTCCACAGTCTTTTGAAAAATAGCTTTTTATTAATACCCACATAAATTCAAAAGGCATTTTCATGGACCAGAATGTGTAATTAATCTAGGAAAGAGGGTTGTTCATTTTCTTCACTAAGATAGAATACCTACTATCTTTGAGATGTTTCCTTGAAATGCTTTCTTATTGGTCTCCTGCTTTAGCTCAGAATAACCTTTCTCATTTATTCATAAGGAAAATTGAATTCATGCTGCGTCATCTTCATTTAAAAAATGATTTCTGTTAAGTATAAGCATGAATTCTTGATCAAGTACACAATGGCTTCCATGATTATAATAATAAATATGCCCATAATTATGTGTTTAAAATCAAGAATGTATTGTTAAATTGGGGTCATGTAGAGAGCTGCTTTGAAAAATCTAAAGCATAAACCAGAAACTTGAAGATCATTTTTATTTTATGGCAAAATAAGAGACAGCCTTCAATAGGTTATCAAAATATGTAACCTTATTGAACAAAATTTACCTGGATAAATATCCCTGTCACATTAAAATGAAGCAAAATGAAAATATAATAGGAGAAACAAACTGTGTTAGTCAGCTTTATGTTGCTGTGACTAAAAGATCCAACCAGAATAATGTTAGGGGAAGAAAAGCTTATTGGAGGGTTTACATTTTCACAGGTCTTAGTCCTCAGAAGGCCGGCTCCCCAGCTCACATGATGATCAAGAAACAGAGGGAGAGAGATTCCACTTTCCAGATACATATGTACTCCAAAGCCAGGCCTCCATGCCTACCTCCTCCAGCCACACCCCATCAGCCTTCAGTTACTACTGGATTAATCTCATCAGGTGATTAATTCACTAGTTGTGTGAAGGTTCTCATAACTATTTCTTCTCTGAACCTTCTTGTCTCATATGTGAGCTTTTAGCCGAGGGCGGGGGGACACCTCACATCCAAACCATAACACAAACATACAAGAATCAATGTGGAATAGTAAATCTAGATTGCAGACAAATTTAAAGACATACTGATAACAAAGAGATGAAATTTAATTTAAATGTTAAGAAAGGGTTTTTTTTAATAGTTGAAGTGGAAGCCAAACTTGATTAATTGAAATAAAATGTCATTTCAAAAATTCTTGGAGGATATGGAGAGATGAAAGTTGGCAAAGTTGAACACAATTTGGCTTTTAAAAAAGTTTTAACATTGATTGAAAAATACTTATTAAAATATAAAGAAGTAAACAAAGGTTAACTCTACTATCAATGTCTAAGTGAGAAACTCCTAAATGGTCAAATTTGCCACTTGCAAATTTGGAATAATATAAAGAAACTATGTTTAATTAAAATAAGCATGAGGATCATCTTGGCATCAATATCTGTCAATTTCTTCGCTGTTTTTCCCCCAAAAGAGTGAACATATTAAATCAAAGGAATCATACAGGGATCTTTCCCCAATCTGGTAGAACATAGTATTATTTTTAGGGTCCCTAAATCAGTCTAGACTACTAATGTATGGCTCCCTTCATGTCCTTTTTTTGCCAGTGAGGCTCAGGATAAAAATGTCTCAGATTACGTTCCCTTTCCTGCTCAGGTTCTCCTATCCAATAGGCTCCATCCTCTATGGGTCCCAGTTACTCTAAATAGCACCTTACTCTTTTTTTTAAGTGTTTATTTTTTAGTTATAGTTGGACACAATGCCTCTATTTTATTTATTTTTATGTGGTGCTAAGGATCAAATGCAGACCCTCCCAGATTCTAGGTGAGTGGTCTACCACTGAGAATACAACACCAGCCCCCTTAATCTACTTTTAATACTGGAGCTCTCCCCTGATCCTTAATCTAGTAGCTGAGGGTCCTCCCTCTTGCTTACCCTACTCCTTAAAGTGTCTTCTCCCTACACTATCCTACCATGATTACAGCATTTGCACATATAACCAAATCTAGAGATAAAGCACTGTCACTCACAGACTCCAGTTTGCAATCAGCTCTTCTTATTTTTCTCTTTTCATCCTCTTAAAAATATCTCCTGTTGCTAAAACAGCTCTACCTTTGTTCTTCAAGTATGCCTTGAATTCCTTTCCTCTCAGTTCTTATCAAGGTGCTTCAACTTACTGGAATGGAACTTGGGTTCCTGCCCTTGCTGGAATTCTAGGACATCTTCTCTTCTATTTATCTATTTCATTTAATGTGATAATCCTGAAAAGTACTTACTACCATAATGGCAGAATTTGTCTAGCACTTAACACTACCCCTGATGTATCCTTTATTTTCTGTATGTTTTCTGATGCAAAGCAAACATTCATCTATAATCCTCTTGAGGGCGGGGTATATGTATGTTAATTCACTGTTTGCTTTGTGCAAACAGTAGTTGCTCAATAAATGTTAATAATGACATCTAAAAGGGATTTTTTTCTTTTCTTTTTTTTTTTTTGTACTGGGAATTGAACTCAGGGACACTCAACCACAGAGCCACATCCTCAGCCCTATTTTGTATTTTACTTAGAGACAGGGTCTCACTGAGCTGCTTAGTGCCTCTCAGTTGCTGGGTCTGGCTTTGAAGTCAGGATTCTCCTGTCTCAGATTCCTAAACTGCTGAGATTATGCACTATCATACCCAGCTCCTAAAAGGGATTTCTATCAATCTCTTGGCCAGGTGAATAGCATTTGAAAGGAATGTTAAGGGCAAATTAATTTTCCAAAGAGAACTCCAATTTTAAAATCATATTTGCTATATTACTGACATTAAGAGACTTTTAATAAAAATTTCTAAGTCTTCCAAGATAAAAAATTAAAAAATAAATATTCTCATCCATCTAAACGTATCATTTGCTTAATTACCTTTGAGCTACTTATGAAAAAAAATTGGAATACTAACCATGTTGAAAATGAACAGATAAAAGATTTTTATTTCAAATTACACACACACACACACACATACGTATTTACGTTCTAATTATATGCAATAATATTTTGTTACTTAAATTATGTCACCAATAAGATCTACTAAATAACCAAGGAGGTAATTTTTCAGTGTGAAAGTATGTGATTCTAGTATACAAATAAAGCAGAATTAACTGATCATTGGGAATTGTCATTATCTCATAATTATGACTCGTTGGTTTGTTTGTTTGAAGAGATACACAAAGCAAGAGAAGAAAGGATTTAGGCACAGAGTACATTTGTTCACATGGAAGAGATTGGCAGGAGGGAACAATTGGACCAGCAATAAACTTAAGTTTGTATTAACATGGAGAACACAGTATTTAAAGTTATCTTCATTTGAGTTTCTTCTAGTAAACATAGCTTTTCACAAGTGAGTGAAACACAGGGTGGAGATATCTAGAGAAGTTAGTACTCCTGCCAAGCCAGCACATGGGCCCCTATCATCATCATCATCATCATCATCACAATTCTTTTGATACTGTGGCAATAAAGGAGGAAAGAAGAAGCCCTAGACTTGGGCTCAGGAGCAGAGTCCTGACCTGGACAATGAATGGCCAGTGCAAGGTAAGAAGCCAGAAAATAAAGAGGACTCCTAGACAGGGGCAGAAAGAAGCAGCAAGAGATGGAATTTAAAGGTAAATTATAGGACTTAATTCTTAAACTCAGAGGATAAACAACTTTTTTTCTTTTTCCTCATTGGCTGAAGTCTGCTACTAGAAACATTAATTAAGGTTTTATTATAGAAATCCATAGAAAGAAATACCAAGAAAAGGGGCAGGCATTAGACTTCTAGTTCTATTAGGAAGTATTGCCTTTGGGTAATATTACTTCTGTAGGGAAATACCCACTTTTATCTTTAAACTTGTGTCATTTAGAAGCTGACATTCAGATTTTCTTGATAAAGGTGAATTATATTTCATTTTGACAGTTGTAACATTAAATTTTCAAGGAGTGTTTTTCAACTATTGATCGCATTTCAGTGGAAAAGAAGTCAAGTTTTCTATATATATATATGCTCACATTTTTATAGACATTATGTTTTCTGTTTTGCATTTTTAGTTGTTGATAGGCATTTATGTTGAGATCTCTGAAAACCTCTCAGATTTTGTCCTTTTAAAGTTTCTCTACTTCTTATCTTGTCACATCAAACATGATACAAAATTTTAATAGAAGATGAGTATTTCATTTAAAAGTTTCCACTTCACTGCAAAGACAAAATAAATACTTTAGAGCAAAACATCAACTAATACAATATTTTGAGTGTCCTGACAAAACAAAGTTTGAGGAGTTCATTGTAGGAGAAAAGCACAATAATCCAATATCCACAAATCTTGGTTCTTCTCCTGTTGTATCATGTTGGGCAATACACTTAAAACTGTGTTTATTTTCTTTCTGATGATAAAAGAATACCAGTTCTTTGACCTAATCAGAGGGTTGTGTTGAAATGCATGAGATGTTAATAAATGTATTTATTAAATAAAAACAGAAGGTTATTGCTATCATAAGAAATCCAAACATGCTAACACTGAATACTACAAATTACAGAGAAGACAACTTCTCACCAAAATAAAGAGCTAAAATTATACTTTTTGCTGACAGGGACCCATGCTCTTTCTCTAGGACCATAAAAACCTCAGTGTTGGAGCTGTGGTCTATGCAGATCTAATATACCACTCTTCTTTGCTCCCTCATTGCATGGTTGAGTTCCTCTTGGAGTCCCCCTTACTTATGGGAAAGGGGTCTGCCAACATTAACAAATTCTTCCTTTTGTTCCCATGGAAAAAAATATCAGCCATTGACCCCAAAACTATTTCTTTTGCAGGAAAGTGTCCTTATTTTTCAAAACAAAGCACAGCTCACACCCACTGTTAATAAGCAGGAATTTACTCAAAAGATGAAGACTCTTTACTCCCTTGAGCTAGAGCTTCAGTTTTTTGTTGTTGTTGTTGTTATTGTTGTTGTTGTTGTTCTTCCAGGAATGATGTGTGCATTTCAAGAGTGACCTTCTGGGGACAGTGCCTTTGCTACAAATTGGCTTTATCAATGAAAACTAGAGTTTGCTCTGTATAAATAGGTTGTTTATAGCTAGTAGTAGAGAATGATCAGTAAAGTAAAACAAGGAACAGCTAATATCAGCATATCACAATAGTCAACTCTTGTTCTGATGGTGTATAGAAGGAATTTACAAGCATAATTTGGCAGTAAAAGGGAACCACAAAGTTGAACCATTAAAATGATGTTTACAGGTTCTAAATATGTGTCTTTTACTTTGAGAGCAGGCTGCAAGGAACAAAGGGAGCCTCAGGGTACACATACTCATAAATGACAGAGAGACTCAGATTATGGAAGCAAGATTCAGAGCTCTGAGTCCATGACTAAGTGAGGAGAAGAGATGACATTCTGGCCAGAAGAATACTTAGAGACATTATGTTATCTCCTAGGGAAAAGTTTTCTTCCTTTTCAGATTTCATGAACTGCTTATTTAGAAATATCTGAGTGAGTTCTTTATCTAAGAAAGAGATTCAGGCAAAGGAAAAGGATGTTCCACTTACCTATTTTTGCATAACAACCCAACTCCCAAACTCAGTGACTAAAATGACTTCCATGGGAGGGGAGGGGAGGGGGGATAGTTGAGGATAGGAAAGGTAGCAGAATACAACAGTTACTAATATGGCATTATGTAAAAATGTGGATGTGTAACCGATGTGATTCTGCAATCTGTATTTGGGGTAAAAATGGGAGTTCATAACCCACTTGAATCTAATGTATGAAATATGATATGTCAAGAGCTTTGTAATGTTTTGAACAACCAATTAAAAAATAAAAATAAATTAAAAAAATAAAGTCAGCAGGAAATGGAAAAAAAAAGAAAAGAAAAGAAAATTTCCAGTTTAATATATGGGCAAATATATCCACAGACATCTCATGTTAGCAGACATACATATGGTAAATATATTTACAAATGATGCTAAACTTCCAAAAAAATGAGAAAAAAATGAATTGTGCTTTAAAGAAAGGTAGTAAAGGCCCTTGGGCATAAAGGATACATGGGTAATAAATGCTAAGCTGGCCACTTATACTATTCATGTCATAGAGGCTAAGTGGGTCATAGAGGCTCATCTAGTGATAGAGAATAAGAAAGTTAGAAAAGCTATGAAGAGCATACAGGCTACTCAGGTCATCAAGGTGTTCTGGTCACAGAAGTTCCAGAGATCATAGAAGGTGTGTAGGTCATAGAAAGTACACAAGTCAAAGAGGCTACATAAGCCATTGTGCTAACCAGGTCATAGAGGGTTCAAGGCAATAGAGGCAATGCAGGCATAGAGTCTAGGCAAATCAAAGTGGCTAAAGAGGTCATAGAAGCCACTCAGGATATTTAGGCTACTCAGGTGATAAGGGATACACAAGTAATAGAGGATGCTCAAGTCATAGAAGCCAGGAAAGCCACAGATTTCAAAAAAATAAAAAAAATAAAATGACTTCCTTTTTGTTGCATCTCCTTGATTGGTAAGTCAGAACATGAGTCAGTCTCAAATAAATGATTCTTTGGATTCACCTGGAATGTTCTAGGACACTCTATGGACTTTGGCTCTTGCCTGGGTAGGTCTAGGAAGTACAATACTGCTAGAATAGCTGGAAAGTTGGTACCCCTGGAGTCCTTCCCTTTCTCTCCATGTGTAATCTGAGGGCATCTTCTGGTCTTTTGATGATGACTTCCAGTTTCTTATTAACTGGACCCAGAAAACAACCCACTATTAATTCCAGTATATTCTAATAGTCAAGTAGTTGCAGAGCCCATTCAAATGAGATGGGGGAGGGCGGAGACTGGAGAGAGGCATGGAATCAGATCAACCTTCAGGCAAATAAATTTATTACAGCTAATAGTTTGGCAAGGTCTGAATTAAAGCTTCAACCTGCCTAGGGAAAGTCAAAGGAGTTTCTTTAGGGTCTCATAGGGAAAGTGAGTAGTTTCAGGACAAGGAAGAGCCGCTCAGATCAATTGACATTACCAAATTATGGTAAAATATGCATTCAGCAGTTTGTGCTTGGGCAGTTGCTTAAAGAGTTCCAAAACCACCATTGAATAAAAGGAGAGGATTTTACAGAACAATGGGCCCCAGTTAATATGTGGACTTTGCTATGCGACACAACCCTCATTGGGAGAAGTCTCAAGGAGTTTGTGACCATCTTTAATTGTCATGTGGATAGAATTCTTGCTACTATCTCTTATTATTATTATTGGGAAACCGTGTTCTTCAGAAAAATTGCCATTTTGTAGTTTTTCTTCTTTGAGGAAAGCATTAAGAAGAATACTTAATAATCAACTTAAAATGAACAATATAAATTATTGTCTTTTCCTCATCTCATTCTCTCTCTCTCTCTCTCTCTCTACACTTTATTACCCCACAATTTCAAACCAAAGTCAATATTTTTAAAGGCACCAGTGGTCCAGGTTTTATTTGTGTCAAAATCCACTTTACATAAGAATGGTTTGCAAAAAAGTCCTCTTAGAACATAGACAGTAATAGTTTCTAATTTTAGATCTATTATAACTCAGAATCAGTCTTTTAATCTCTCTAATTTTTATTTGGATAATAAGCTCTTCCCTCTCTAAAACTTAGAATTTGTGGCTAATTAGTAAGGTAATGTATATTAAATTCTTTTAACTTTTATGAATAAGAAAGTATTATGATCGGGCTCATTAAAATTTCAATTTCAAACATTATAAATTAACATATGCAACTTCAAAAGATATGTTAAAATGTTCAAAATATATAAAAAATGTTAACTGTGCTGTATTCTTGATGATTTTGCTTTATTGTTTCTAATTTAGAACTTTCTTTTTAATTCCTAATGTTCATTTAGATTATTTCAGCCTGTCTTATTCATTATAGATTGGATATATCTATAATTTGGGAAGTTTTCTTCAATGCTGCTTAAAAATTAGGGAAATGCTACTTAAATATAGAATTGTTTTCCTTCTTATTGTAGGACTTCATTCTGTTCTAACAGAGAATATCTGATATTATACAACCCTAATTTCTCAGCTTTTTAGAATTTGGTATCTCAGATCTCCAATAGATAACAGAATATTTCCAAATTGATGCTTCACTGATATCTAAATCCAAGGGTGGAGAAATATCATCTTCATAGTGACTAGAGTTCAAGACAAAAACAGAGTCTTGGCTTCTACCAGTAGGTAGGGTCTGTCTAAATTACAGCTCTACAGTCAAGAAAGCCTGTTGGGGTGTTAGCAGCTCTCAGTGGTGGACTATATACCCCCCTAGTTTTGCAGAAGACCCCAGAAGCTCACTGCCAATTTCTTTCTGTGTTCTTGTCTTGCAAATTCAAAGAATATAATCCACAGATGAGGTACAGTGAGCATAAAAGAGTAGGACTTATTCAAGTGAGAAGAAAAGAGACAGAATGCCCATAGAATGAGAAGAGAACTGATAGAGTTTGCCCCTTAAGTGTATAGTATAGGGGCTTACATAGCTACTGGGTAGATACGCGGACAGGGTATTGGAAAAGAACTAAGGTTATGGGTCAATATCTATGCTAACAAGGTATTGAAAAGGTCCTAAGACTATTGGTTCAGCCCACAACCCTCTGGTTGGTTAACACTTGAGTCTTTTTTCTTTCTTGGGTCTATCCCATCTTCCTTTTCGTGCTGCCCCAGGACAAAGTGGACTGAAATGTTTGGAATGTTTCTACAGGTTAGTTTCATGGAGTAGCCTGTTCATTTAGAGAAGCCTCTTTGTGCATAGGGTGGGGGTGGGGTGGGGGTCTCAACACTCTGCCTCTCTGTCCTATCTTATTCAAAATTTAATAGGACTTGGAGTAGTTGGTTGGATTTTTGGCCCTGGAACATGCCTATATCACTCTTGCCCAAATGTCAACCTGTTCATTCCCTTCACCTATTTTATGTTTGACTCATTTGTCACCCAGTAAGATTTACTCTTACCAGTCTTTCTAAAATTCCATCCTCCTGCACATATCTAAATCCAAGGGTGGAGAAATATCATCATTATAGTGATTTCAGACCCCTCTATTCTGTTCTACTTCTCTTTTTCCAGTGTTACTTTACTGGCAACTTACTCTATAGAATTTACTTATTTGTTAGTGTTTATTTTGTTTCTCCCTGTCCTTTCTGTAATGACATGCCATGAATGTAAAGGTTTTGTTTGGTTCATTGATGTACTGCCACACCCAGAATAGTGCCTGGCATAGAATGGGGCTAAATTACTACTCCTGAATTATTGAATAAACATTAACTAACCTTAGTAATCATCAACATACTATGCTTTACAGAAGTATATGTTCAAATGAAATGAAAATTATAACGAGATATTTCAAGTGATTTTTGTTTTGTTTTGTTTTGTCTTCTAACAGTTATTTTCAGGGCTCCTCGGAGATAGTGTTCATTCCAGGTTGGGCAAAGGAAATGTACAAAATTAGCCTGGACTGTTTCATGCCAGAAAGAAAGGAATCAAACAAGTGCAAATGATATCTTATCTAAATGATAAGCAATCCAATTTTCCATGGCTACCATCAATCTAGGATGGAATAATTTGAAGATTCACCAAGAACATTGAGTTTCTTTCTTTCTTTTAAATTTATCTGTTCTTTTTAGATAAACATGACAATAGAGTACATTTGGACATATTTACATGGAACATATCTTATTCAAATTATTTGGCTTCTGGCATCATTTTAGACATTCAAGGAACTAGGAATTTTCATAGTAAAGAAATGTTTGGAGAAACTGAAATTAATCACTTTTCTTGGACCTCACAGAGAACTGACATTGAAGAGGAAAACTGTTTCCCTGAAATCTGTAGAGACAGAAATCCAGAGAATCACTCAATAAGATCTTTTCTATATAGAATCTTGGGGAGCCATGAACTGGTAGGAAGATTTATGTGGTAATTTTAACAAACTGATGAATGTTGGGGAATATTATGAGAATGGAAACTTCCTGTGGGTCATAGTCTTCTTGGAAGCCCCAATACTTTCATGGACATTTCCTTCAGGAACTATATTTTCTTACAGTAAGCACCTGAGAGATGTTCTCCTGGTTCCAGTGTATGTGTGCAGAGAGTAAGCACTGTGAAATGTTCCATAAGTCTTTATAACAAAAAAAAAATTATTTTCCAGGGAAAAAGTCTATCAGAGTATTAAACCATCTGGGAGAAAGTCATTCCTCCCACACAAGTCCTTTTTAGACTTTGTAGCAAATATAAAGAAAGAAAACATAACAAATAAAAGTCAAGGTTTAAAGTAAATTGATTGGCAAAGCTGCAGCCAGAAAAGAGAGCAAGATATAAAAGAAAAAATAAGCTATTCCACTACAGAACAATTATGAAGATCATAAGCCAGAGACATATATCTACGAAAAGACTGAGATTTAATCATATGATTATAGAATTCTTCCCTTCCAAGCATCCTGTCATCACATTAACAGAGCACTGGTGTCATAACAGTAGACTATAGCTGGAAGAACTGTAAGACACAGATTCACTTTCAGTAGGAGTATGTAGAGAAACCCCAAGCTAAGAAGAGTGGCATACCCTAGGATACTAGATGAATTTGAAACCTCTGTCACCTGTACCTAGAGTAAACATTAAACACCTCAAACAAGAGCAAATTCTTACATAAGTTAAAATAAATCCTCACACCAGAAGTCTATTTAGCTCAATTCCTATTACATTACACAAGTCACCCAGCTTTCAACAAAAAAGTGTAAGCCACAATAAATGGTAAGTCCAAATATGGTATGAAAAGACAAAGGAAGCATCAGTACTAGATTTAATATGACACCGATGTTGGGAATTATTAGACATCAAATTTTTAAAAGCTGTGATTCATATCTTATAGGTTCTAATGGAAAAAGTAGACAACATGCAAAATAGAGAGGTAATGTAAGTATGAAGACAGCAAATCTAAGAAAGGAAATGCTAGAAATTAAGTCACTGAATAGAAATGAAGAATTCTTTCAGTAGGCATCATTAGAGTGGACATGGCAAAGGACAGAATCAATGAACTTGAAGCTATATCAGTAGAAACTTTTCAAACTGAAATGTAAAAATTTAAAAAAAATAAATAATAAATAGAGAATCTAAAAACTATAGAAAATGTTCAAAAACAGTATAACATACTAACAATTAGATTTTCAGAGGAGAAGAAATAAAATAGAGTGTAGAAGAAATATTTGAAAGAATGATAAACAAAGCTTTACAAAAGTATAGCCATTGTGCTGTAGATTCAAGAATCTCAGAGAATGCCAAGCACGAAAATACCAACACAGCTATACTGTCGTATCTTATTCAATCTGTACAAAAAGACAAGAAAAACCTTGAAAGGAGCCATATTGGGGAATAAAGGGTGGAATATTTTATCTATGGAGAAAATTATGCAATAAAAAAATAAAAATAAAAAGAGTAGAATACGTAAAGTATTAAAGGAACACACACACACACACACACTAACTTAAAATTCTTAGTCCAGCAAAATTACATTCAAGAGTGAGAAAAATTAAAATCATTTCAGACAAAAACAGGGAATTCACTCCTAGCATATATACTTCACAAGATGTGTGCTTCAGTTAGATTCTTGCCACTGTAACCAACATGCCTGACAAGAACAATTTGAGGATATGTTTATTTGGTGGGTCAACCCCTATATATTTGCCACCTAAGTGAGGCAGAATACCATGGTAGAAGCATATGGTGGAGGGAAGCCGTTGAGGACATGGGAACCAGGAAGCAGAAGTAAAAGCTCTGCTCACCAAGGATACAATATAAACAAATACATGTCCCCCCAATCTACTACTTCCTCCAATCACACTTCAGCTGCCTATAGTTACCACCCAGTTAATCCATATTAGTGAGTTAATCCATTAATTCAGCCACACCTTTTATAATCTAATCATTTCCCCTCTGAACATTCTTGCATTATCTCACATACGTACTTTTGGTGGACACCTCCTATCTATAACATAACAACATGTTAAAATAGGCGTTGGGGATTTAGCTCAGTAGCTGAGCACTGCCTATCACTCACAAGACCCTAAGCTTGGTCCTTGATCCTGAAAAGAAAAATAGACATTTTAAAATAATACTGAATTCAAGGTGTTGAATCACATCAAACATACAGAATTCATGAACTCAAATGTCACCCCACACACACACACACACACACACACACACACACACACGCGAAAACATATGGGTATCTGCTAAAAGTTCTTAAGGCATGAACTCATTGTTTTGTAAATCTAATAATAGCCAGGCACTGTAGCACAGGCCTATAACCACAGAGGCTCAGGGGGCTGAGGCAGGAAGATCATGAGTTCAAGGCTAGGCTCATCAACTTAGCGAGATGCTATCTCAAAATAAAAAATAAAATGGACCAGAGCTCAATGGTAAAGCACTCCTACATTTAATCCCTAGCAGAAAAAAAGAAAGAAAACCTAATAAATAAAAAGAACAAATCAATCATTTATACTGCCTTTACTGAACCAACTATTTCAATATAAGAAAATAGCTGATGTGTGAAAATTGTTCTTCAAAGAATTATTCAAGCTAATAAATGCAAAAGACCTGATAGAATTATAAAATTATAATCTTGTACCACCTAATGAAATAATAGAGCTTGACGATTATGATCCACTAAAACCACTGAATGAAATTTGACAGGGAGTTTCATAAAGATCTCTTGGCATTGTCTAAATCCACTAATTGGTTACAGCATCACTAAATGTGAGAGAACATTGTATCATGTGACTCATACCATGATGTTATATGAAACTTTCTTGTTCTCTTCCCAACTGAATTCAAATCTAATTAAATCTCTAGATCTAACTACCAGTATTCACACTTCGTGAGTGATAGTGGAATAAGATAAATGACATCCCTGGAAGCAATGAGCCAAATTTAAGATACACTACAAGGATAAATGACCTGATGTCTTCAACAAATCAATGACATGAAAAAAACAAGAAGAAAAACAATGTGTGGACCTTATTTGGATCCTGATTTCAGCAAATTAACTCTAATAAAATAGTTTTGAGACACTCAGATCAATATAAATACAGATTGTTATTAATAGAATTAAAGAATCAGTTTTAACTTCAGATATTATTTTAACACATTGCTTTTAAAAAAGATTCTTAACAGTTAAATCCACTTTGAAGAACTTCTGGAAGAAATGACATGATATATGGGATTTTATTTAAAATACTTTAGCTTAAGAAAGTGGGAAGGGGTGGTCAATGAAACAAGTCTATGGGAGCAATGATAATTGTTGTGGCTGGATGATGGATATATATGGAGACTCACAATGTCCAGAAAGAATTTCCTAAGTGATTCTTTTCAATAAAAGAAACGTGGGTGGTTATGATCTAAGAGTTTAAAAGTCAAGATGATTCACTCATGTAGGCAAAAGGCACCTTATAATAGTGAGAAGACTGAAAATTAAATAAGTGAATTCCACATTTTTATAACAATAAAAATGAATAAAACTTACTTTTCACTAGGTGAATAATATTCACAGGAATGGAGGATTCTGAATAGCCATATCCTGTTACTATGATGGTTGAATGTCCCTTCCAAAACTCAGGTTGAATTTAACATCCAATGTAATGACATCTGGAGTTGGGACCTTTAAGGTGATTGATTAGGAATATTAGTCAGCCATAAAATGAATGAAATTGTGTCATTTGCAACAGCATTCACAGAACTGGCAAACATTATGTTGAGTGAAATAAGCCTGGCACAGAAATATAAGAGCAGTATGATCTCATTCATACATGGAATACAAAAAAAATTGATCTCATAAAAGTTGAGAGTAAAATGGTTATGACCAGAGGCTGAAGTGACTTTGGAGGGGGACTGTAATGGAGAAAGGTTGACCAATAGGAACCATGTTATAATTTAGACAAGAACCAGAAATGCTGGTGCACTATTGCACAGTAGGATGAATAGAGCTGAAAATAATATGCTATACATTTCAGAAAACTAGGAGATTTTGAATGTTTTCATCATAAATAAATGATAAACATTTGTCATTTAAGTAACCAAAAATTACATGTTTTCAAAACATTACATTATTCCATTAAAATGTACAATTTTTATGTTATAAGGTATCATTCAATTTTTTTTTCATTAAAAAGAGATAATGAGGCCAGGAAAGCTCCACCCTCATGTGTGGGTTGAATGTGTTAACAGAAGGCTTTCAGGAGCAGACTGCAATCCAGCTCTTCCATACATCCCTCCTGACCTCTGGAGAACACAGCATTCAAAACACCTTTTTGAGAACAGAGACTGGGCCCCCACCAGACACCAACATTTGCATCGTGGACTTCTCAGCCTCCAGAACTGTGAGCCAAAAAATATATCTGTACATGGTAAAATATCCAGTCTGTGGTACTTGGTTATAGTAGCACAAGCACAGACATCAGTGAATAGAGTTTAACTTAAATTTTCATCTAACAAATAATATATTACTTTCAATAGCACTCATCAGGGACATATGCATTTTAATGAGTCAGAATAAAGTACAAGTAAAAAATAATAAAATTCTAAAGGCAACTCTCAGCCTTCTGAAAATGAAGAAAGTGAGGATACACAGAGGCTTGAGACCCCTGGCGATGTGAAACTAGTCAAAGAATGAACCTGGAAATTCCTGGGATGATTTCAAGCATGAAGTCATAAAGGTATATCCCAGAAGAAAGAGAAATGAAGAAATATCTCATCGAATAAAAGTTCTAGAACTCCATGTTGTGCAAGGCCAGGTTAAAATGAACAAATTTCTTTGTTATATATTTTTTTCTAATTTTTAAGGAGAGATTCTAATACAACTAGAATGTAAGACAATAAACTAAAAGATATAGGTATATCTGTAGATTCAGATACAAATATACACAATCTCTTACGTCAAAAATATATATGGCTGACTTTCCAAAATAAATGTCATAATTACTGACATTTATTAGTGTTAGCTGTTAAAATTATGTCCAACAGAGACATTCATTTTAGGTTTTTTAAATTGGGAAAGTCCCAACACTATTATAGGCTCAAGAGTGAAATGAATTACTCATCTATTACTTAGTAACCACTTATATAGCCTTAAATGCTCAGTAAGCAGAAGTAGAAACAATTGTTTCAATAAACTTCAAGCAATACTTTAATTGGGTCCATAAAGGAAAGACAAAAAAAAAAAAAAAAGGAATAGAAACGATGTAATATGTTTTCTCACAGTGTTTCTCATATACTCACCCTGACCCAAACTTATTATGAGCAGATAATCATAAAGTTTTCATTCTGATGTAATCTCCTTGGAATTCTTAGGGTCAGGAGAACAGAAGCACAGAAGAGAAAATTTCATCTCATGAGTTAGAATCAGAAGAAAAAGATATTTTTTTCATAGACCCATAATGCTCTTTGTTCCAGACTACAAGCATTAGATTTTATTTATTTAATAATTCATATTCTGCTTCATTCCAAAAACTATTTGAGGCCATACATTAGATATCTTCCCTTTGAAACAATCCTAAAGCAAAACAAAAAGCTCCATTTTGAAGAGCAGAGATGTGAAAGTTAGAGGGAATTTTCACAGCATAAGAAACAAAAGCACAGATGAATTTGGAAATATTCAGAGACTTTCAGTCTTTTTATTCCTTGTTTCTAATTCTGAATTTTTAATGAAATGACCAAAAGTGATTCCCTGTTTTTTCATTCTTTTTGAAAAGATTTTCTGAGCTAAAACTTGAGCCCTAAGTGATTTCTTAAAAAGACTGACTGTTTCATATTTTGAAGTATCTGAGGAAATTAAATATATATTAATTAAATAAGTTATAAACCATGATCTTCAAATATCATTTTTAGATGGAAAAAAACTGAATAATAGCTTAAGGATCTTATTAGCTGAACACTAAGATTAAGTTCTCAGCTAAAAAAAAAAAAAAAAGTATAGTGTATAGTCCTAGCCCTCAAAAAGTACTTTAAAAACACTATGTTTTGCTCATATGTATACATGTACATGTACATTTGTTTCTGCCTTCCTTCATTCTTAGTTAGCCCATATTAAAAATGTGTTGAACATCAGTGAAGAGAAATAAAAAAGAATAGGGAAAATCAAGAGACAGGTTCAAATCACCTCTTAACTTGAGCCCCATTTCTGTCCTGACCAGGCCATCTCAACCCAAGCCCTCTTATCAGCCTCCCCAAATATTCTCAGGGAAGCCTACCCTCAGTTCAAGCCTCCTGGTTTTCAGCTTTCTTCCTCACTTTTTCTCTCTTTGAATGTTGCCTGGTTTTTAGTAGCTAAGTCTGAATTTTGAATTATTTTGTCATATTTTGGGCAACATTTCATACATATTATATCTTATACAAATACTGGAAAGTTTTGCATTTTGAAGTATTTCTGGTTTTCTAGGCTAGAATAGTTCTTGTAACTCCTTGAGAGTTTTCCTATTAAGAAGGTTTACATTAAATTCTCACGAATGTCAAAATAATCCTACTAATCTGTGGATTATTTTTATATGTATTCTATATACTATAGTCTATATCATCGTGTATCTATAAATATAAAGATATCTCAAGGGTGAGTTTATTTCCAATATAAGCCATTTGAACAAGTGGTTACCGTTCATACTGGAAGATTAAAGTGGAAGTACAAACTTATTATATAACAATTAAGAGGTTAATCTCTCTTTCTGGCACTCTTCAAGATGGTGCTCCTCTAGCTACAGATGCAAGATGCCCATGACCCGATGCAGAATGTAAGAGACACAGCATAACCTGGCTTTTTCTTGGGGGTTCATGTCTAGAAACATGAAGTCAATTAGTCTGGGACTGAAAACCTCTTTTTTATAATTATTCAAATTTCTAGTAACAGAAATATTTAATTTCTGCATATTATTGTGTGATATTTAGTTAAATGTGTTTGGAAGTGCCAGGCTCTTGAGATTTTGCTGAAAGGTATGAGAAAAAAATCATGCTATTTAAAGTGGAGCAATTCTGGAAAACTCCAGCAAAGATAGCACCCAGAGGAACGGTACTTCTGTCCCATGGTCAGCTGTCCTGATCCACTGAGAGTCCCTTGAAGTGATCACCTACGTGATTCTGAATCTTATCATAAAGCAAGTGAAACTTCCTTACACTTGAATTTGTCCGTGTTCTACTGCTAATAACCTGATACTACACACTGAATAGGTTTTAAAGAAGTTTTTTTTTATTTTGCCTGAAGCTGAGAGGCTACATATGGTGAGAGCATTCTTGCTGGCAGAGCCTCTGGGTGAACATCACATGGGCATCACATGGCAAGAGCAGGGAACATGTGTATGTGTCCTGTGCTCACTCTTGTGCGCTCTCGCTCTCTCTCTTTCTCTTTACAGCCCCCTCACCCACCCAACTCTTTATAAAGCTCCAGAATTCAGTCGGGGGCACCATCTTAATACCTCACAATGGGGGCTAAACTCAACATGAGTTTCAGAGGGGACAAACCAGGTTCCCACTATAGCAGCTCCCACTCCCATAACTTTTCCCACAGAAATTTTCCCAGACCTGTTCTTCTTTCCTTAAGATTCCTCATCCCCCAGCTTTTTTTGCTGCTGTGACTAAGGGACCCGACCAGAACAACCAGCTTTTTTTGCTGCTGTGACTAAGGGACCCGACCAGAAAGGTTTATTTGAGGGCTCATGGTTTCAGAGGTCTGAGTCCATAGAAGGCCGGCTCCATTCCTCAGGGCTCTAGGTGAACATCATGGCAGAAGAGTGTGGCAGAGGAAAGCAGCTCACATCATAGTTATCAAGAAGCAGAGAGAGGACAGACAGACAGACAGACAGACTCCACTTACCAGATACAAATGTGTACCCAGAGCCACGCCCCAATTCCCATCTCCTGCAGCCATAGCCAAGCACTTCAGTTACCACTCAAATAATCCCACTCAGGGGATTAAATCATTGATTGGGTGAAGACTCTTACAACCTAATCATTTCTCCTCTGCACCTTCTTGCATTTTCTTACATGTGAGCTTTTGGGGGACACCTCACATCCAAACCATAGCACCCACTCATCAGCAATATCTTACTAAAAATATCTTATGAATACTATTTTTAATTACTTTTTCTACAATATAACCTCAAAACTTCTCTGTATCATCATACTATTTCCCTTTGTTCCAGATACTGGGAAAGAATACCCCAAGCCCAGTGATTTCTGCTATCCCTCTACCTCATAGCCCCTTCAATTATATCAGGCCACTGTCAAGGTTAAAAGAAACAGTGGAAAACTCAATGCAATGGGTATTCTGGAGGCCCTTGGTTGAGCAGTGTGAGAGGTCAGGAGACACAGTCTAATGCTCTTTAGCCCCTAGATAATTGAGATGTTTCACTGCTGTTAGGGAGTGGAACAATGTATGTGGCAGGCACAGGAAACTGAATAGGCACAAAAGGAGCTACTCTTAGGTGTCAAAAACTTAGAAATAAGTTCAACCTCTGAAAATTAAACTGGCAACAGGAAAGATATAATAAAGAAGAAACTCTGTCTGTAAACAGCATCTTAAAAAGCAAAGTTTCTAAGACCCAGTACAGAAAGAGAGCGTCTACCAATCTAGTCAATACGTAAACATTGAGCCAGGTAGAGTGGTGCATGACTATAATCCCAGTGGTAAAGGAGGTTAAAGCAGGAAGATCCCAAATTCAATGCCAGTCTCAACAACTTAGTAAGACCCTGTCTCAAAAAAAAAAAAAAAAAAAAAACTAAAAAGACTGGGGATGCGGTGCATTCAGTGGTTAAGTACCTTGGATTCAATTCCCAGTACCAAGAAAAGACATAAATATATAGTTATGACAAGCTAAATTCTAAAATATCCTGTGATTTCCAATAAATTAATTAAAAGTATGGTCTATCCAAAGTCCAAAACAAAGAAAATTTTTAAAGGATATAAAAAGGATCTTATCAGTGTACCCTCAGCTATGTCCAGCGGAAGGACATCCCTCTTATCATGTACATGAGGTCAGTAAGAACATCTTCAGAGTCAGAAGTGCCATCCACCTCTGAACTGCTGTCTTGCTCTAATCCATATTTACCTACCAACTTCTCAAATATAACTTTGTTTCTTGCATAGACTTTCCAATAGTTTAGATTCTGCCCCGAGGGGCTGGTTTGAGTATTAGGCTCTTCTTCTCAGTTATATATCATGAAAAATGACACCATCAATATACGGTTTACACATCATTCTGTCATGAGTTTTGTTTAATGATTGATAGATAATTTATAAGATACTCTGAGTATCCATGACTCTATACCACCATGTCAAAATCTGGGACACATAATACCACAATATACCTTCACAAAAATAGCCTGCCCAGAGGATCCCCACTCTCCATATTTGACATCTCATTTCCCTTTGACTTTCACAACAGATGCCACAGTCACACTTCTGAACATCAATATTCATATTCTGAGCAGAATAATACTCAAGTATAGAGAATAAATAAATGACATAAATTACCATCTATTATTAAAAAGTTAGACTTGTAACATGTAACTGGAAGATTTGAATGTATAACCAAAATAGAATGGAGAGGCAGAAAAAGAAATTTCAATAGTGACATTTCTCAGAAAATAAAGGGAGGCATAACCTGAATATAGGCAACAATTTCAATATAAAAAAATTACAGAAGGAGTCAAATGTATTAGTGCTACTTGACAATTCTAGGCTGAATGAAGTTTCCTGTTACATGGAAGAATCACTACTTCTGTCATGCTTACCTCTTCACAGGACCCAGCTATGGGATTTCAGGGACAGGCAGTGTTCGTCAGTAGTGTTTGACAGCAAGAGGTAATAGATATTAGGTGAGCATTTCCCTGAAAGGAAATACAAGAATATGTCTAACATTATTTTCTCAGAGTAGTTCCTAATTTGTGCAATCAAGTTGCCCTTGGCAACTCAGGAAAAGTTAGCTTATCTCCCTGAGTTCAGTATAAAGAAGCTAGTAGAATCTTTGCATGAAATCTGTATTGTCTTGTTAAAAAAAGCACATATCCACATTCTGTTCTAATGCATCAGATCCAGTTGCCAAAGCTAATACATAAGGGTGATGAAAAAGGGAAATGGATATTTTTCTTTAAGTTTTAAATAAAGATGTGAATAATATGAGACAATTTTTTTTCTTTTGACATGACAATTTACATTCCTTTCAAACTAGGCATGACAACAGATGATGACAATAGAACAGGGTACCCTAGGAGTAGATGAGTGCTATAATCAGCAAAATGAATTGCACTGTCAGTAATTTCACTGTAATTATAATTTTCACTGCCTATAATGCTGAAGACTTCTTAGAAAACAAATGGGGGAATTTCCAGGGATAGGCAAGTTGAGATTTTGAAGAAAAAAATTAAAATTAGTAAAAGTGACCTCAGTGGAAGAAATGTGGATGAAATGAATGTGAGGCTTCATTAGATCTACTGAAAAATGGAAAAGTACAATCCATAATATTTGGATAGTATTATAATTTTCTTCTACTCATATTTATTTCCATTAAAACCCATAACAAGGTAAGATCAGAAAGCTCTCCTCAAAACTTGAAACTTGAATTAGAATGGTAAAATACTTCCAAACACAATTTTGTAATATTTTTTATAAAGCTTGGAGTTTTGGTTGAATTTTAGCACCATCATTTAGTGTACAATTGTGGGTTATAAGAAGTAGGAGTTTTTGCAAAAGAGATATCTTTGAGTTTCAATTTTATAAATGAGGTAATAAATCCTTAGTCAAACAAATTTGTTCCTGAGCCTGAATGCAAAGCAAAATAACCTGAGGAACCTTGAAAAGGTTCTTGGTCCTGATCTTAGATTTATTGAATTTATTTTTCTTTTTTCTTTATTTATTTATTAAATTTCTTTTTCTTTTTCTTTCTTTTTTTTCTTCCTCCAATACTAGAGATCAAACCTAGGGCATACGCTCTACCACTAAGTTATATCGCCAACTCTGATTCTGTATTTCTCAAAAGCTCTCATGGAGAATCTTAAGCAATTACCCATGATCTGCATATGTGTGCTTGAGACTAAATGTTTCAGTCATACTTACAAAGAAAGAAGAAATATATTACTTATTAAGCATCTGATACCAAGTGTTATGTTGATGTTTCCAAATGTTATCATGATGATTTATCAACTTACATATCAATTGAATCAATTATCAAGACAATAATTAGTGAGAATTAATAACCAATGATAATTCAATTGTTCGATTATCATAATGATAGTGTCCCCTTATGGACACTATCGTGGGTTGAATAGTGTCCTCATCAATATTCATATCTACTCAGAACCTCAAAATGTAATCATTTGGGAGATTAGGGTTTTTGTAGATTAGTTAAATTAAGGCGGCATCTTACTAGATTAAGCTGATCCTTAAATGAAATGTCTGGCATACATATAAAAGGCAGGTTACCCATACATTTAAGAAGTGGGGAGCAAAAGAGAGTAGAAACCATGTGTAGGTGGAGTCAGAGATTGGAGTGACTCAGCTACAGGCCAGAGAATGTCAACTATAACCCAGAGCTTCAAGAAACTACATGATTCATCTGGAAGAGTACTGCTGACACCGTGATTTTAGACTTCCAGCCTTCAGAATCATGACAGAGTAAACCCAATCTGTGGTGGTGATGGTGTATGTGTGTGTGGCAACCCTAAGAAACTAAGAGACACACAAAAGCTTGAGAAGTGTGACAGTCTGCCAGGTCATTCAGGCAGAATGAGACAGGGTCCCGTTGATTCCAAAGCACATGAACTTCTTGGACAACACTAGCAGAGATTTTCACAGACCAAGATTAGAGCAGTATTTGGGCAAAGTAGAGTTTTAAATGGTCTATATTGGAATGGCCATCAGAGGAAGTTAAAACTGCATGATTTTTGATTCCCTTTGGAAAAACTAGACCAAAAGGTTGGCAGATTGGACCTAAGAATATATTAATAGGAACCTCAGGAACTTCTCATAGTCTGATACCACTACCTTGAGAGCTAGGGATCTCTACTGTGACATTCATTTTCAATTTCATTCAAGTATGTTTTAAGTGCATGAAAAACAAATGAAGTGACTGTGATATCGTTATAGAAATTAACTTGAAGCCAACATGTACCATATTTCAAATGTTTTTTTTTTCCACAAGGCTGAGATGCTACAGATGTTGAACATATTTAACATTCATATTGCTCTTCCGTGTATGAAGTGCAATCACATACATTACATCATTTGATTCTCACCCAAACCTTGAGGAAGGATAAGCAGGTGTTATGGTTATTTCTATTTTATAGGAAAAGAGGCTGAGACTGGAGACTTGGAGAAATTCACAAATCGCTCTCCTGTGGTTCATTGCTAGAGCATGACACTTTTTCTATCCTGACATTGCCAAAAAATTAGTGGGGAATTAAGATGAAAAGAACATGGGTGGGAGAAGTGTGATTTCACTGATTTTTATAGGAAAGCAGAGAGAAATCTAACCAGAAAGGATATTTTACTTTATAGAGTCGTGGAAAGGACAGTAGGAAACAAGTGTGAGAAGCCAGAAAGAATTCTTTGTTAAAGAGAATTTCAAAATACCCTGGATGGCACAGACACTCATGTTCTCAGATGCTAGAATTTTTGTCATAGCATATTCAACATTATTCACTCATTTTTAAATCTCCATATATTTTTATACTTTGATTTTTTTCTAGATTCCAATCTATATTAACAACACTATATAGGAAGGATAATTGAGCTAGTGGAGAATTATCTTGCTCATCTAGACAATGAATTAGAAGAAAAGTGACTATTTTTCTCTGAAGTATCTGCCTATCTCAAAAATATTTTTTTCAAAATTATCTCTTCCATTCATTGACCCTTACAGATGTAGTTAAAAATATTTGTATTTTAATCAAAATGCTTGTTTAGTGGTGTGTGTAATAATTTATCTTTTGCTTTAATTGCATCATTGTTGATAAAAAGTTGTATATGTTGTATGTGTGTTCAATTTTCCCATTGCTTTCAGAAAGTGAAAACTAGAAGGAAATATTCAAAGAAAATAAACCATGATGCCAAAACAAAACATCCTAATTAAAAGAAAAAAGTGATAGAAAGAAAAATGTGGTAGATGGAATATATTAAATAAAGCACAAATAGTTTAGAAAGGATCTGTTTTAATTGGAGTTGAAAAGTTAATTGGGTTATTTATCCTTTATGATCCAATAACAGTACATTTTAAATCTAAGGCAAATTAGAGATGAGGGATGATAAAGGTAAAATCTTATTTGTCCTAAAATAAATAATTGGGAACATTTTGTTGAAAAAGTTGCTGATTACACACTACTAAAGAATCAATAGTGAAGGCAAGTTGAGATTTAAAAAAAAACAACTATATTTTATGGAACTCAATGTACTTGTTAGTAAATTTCATTCGAAGTTAAGATTCTCAGCTATAAGGAACTGGGGTCTTAATATGTATCAGATTCTATAATGTTTTGTGGGGTTTTGTTTTGTTTTGGGTACCAGGGGTTAAACCCAGGGGAACTTAACCACTGAACCACATCCTCATCTCTTTTTCACTTTTTTTTTTTTTTTTTTTTTTTGAGACAGGGTCTTACTAAGTCCTTAGGGCCTCAGTAAGTTGCTGAGATTGCTCTTGAACTTGAGATCCTCCTGCCTCAGTCTCCCAAGTCACTTGGATTGTAGCTGTGCTCCACCACACCCAGCTTCTCCAAGATTTGTTTTTGTCCTCATTGTATGTAAATCCCAGCATCATTCAAGCAGATTGAACATTCAACAGGATATCTGGGACCTCTCTAATATAAATCATCTGCCTCTTCCCTTAGAGGCTCTAGTTTTTTAGTCTTCTTAACTGGTTAACTAGTTCTTACACTTGAAGAAATAACTACATCAAACTTGATCCCAATGTTATCTGAGCTTTTTATTTTATTCTCTTTTTTTTTTACATTCTTTCCTTGGAAAGATCATCTATTTCTGTTATTCCTAATACTATCTATGCCCTATAAACCCTGAAATGTGCATCTATGGTCCTGATACTTCCCCTGAGTGCTCTAGTGCTATATCCAGCTGTCAATATGCTATTTCTGGCAGATGCTAAGCACATGAAATGTCCATCACTCTATGTTTTCTCCTCCAAACCCAATGCCCAAAGACTTCTCTAGGTCATGGCAGGACCAACTCTGCCATTACATACAGCAAAGGACCACAGCATTCTTGACACTTCCCTTTTTGTTGCAACCACAATTTGGTCACATGTAAAGGCTTGTCAACTCTCCCTCTGTAATATAACCCTTCTCTTTTCTCCTAATGCACCATGACCAACTTCTAACTGATCTAACTGCCTTCATAATGACCACTGACAAATTTCAACCTTCACTCAGAATCAGATTGAACAAAATCATGCTATGTGAAAATTAAAAAAAAGAAAATCTTTGCTTAAAAAAAATAACATTCTTTACTAGATCTGAAAATTCTCAATAATCTAGCGATTTTCTGATACCATCTTCCTCTGCTCTACCCTTATTTATAATCATGTAATTCATAGTTGATGTTTGCGTTCCTTCAGCTCTCCTAGTTCCTTTCTATTCCTTGGTATTGGCATTGCCTTTGCCTTTCTCTGGGAACACTTCTTTATTCTGATCTCTGTATTTCTTCTTTTTGATCATTCAGGTATTGACTCAAACATTACTATCGAGTGCTAAGAGCCACAGCCAAGTAATATGATACATGGCATTTTTGGCAAAACTTGCCTGGACTATGTATCACTTGTATGCACTGTGATCTATTTGTTGATGCAGCGAATTATGGCAATGCTCATGTATCTTTGCTGATGTGTCACCAGTGATGCAATTTTTCCTAAGAAGCCGTCAATTGACTTGGTGTCGTGGCATTTCTGTATCCTCCTCCCTTCTACTAGTGATGGTCTAATTTTGGGGGCCAACAGAGGTGAGGCAAAGAACCTCACCCCCCCACCGGCACCAAGGCCAAATTTGGGGGCCAACAAAGGTGAGGCAAAGAACCTCACCCCCCCACTGGACCGGTAATCAGTGATAGGTATGATCCAATTACAGTGGTATCAACCTAAGACAGGAGGCTGACGCCTAAAGGTCAGTTTTCCGATGACGGGTAAGAACCATTTGTTGAATTGGACAAACCTAACAGGCAGGGTCCCTAGCCACATTGCTTGTTGCTTAATTAAACAGAAGGAGGGAGATGCTAAGAGCCACAGCCAAGTAATATGATACATGGCATTTTTGGTTGAAAGGTGAGCCAGCAAGCCTTTGAGATGATATGATTATGTTAAGATTTGCATTCATATGGATATTGGACTCCTGCTGTCCACCTCAGCCTGCTACAGACTCCTGGAGAGTTCCCATTGGTTGGGGAAGTGCAGTAGGAGGGAATTCCGGAGGAGGAACCCCCTCTTGGGTTCCGGGGAGAATACCATGGGTAATCTTCCCAGGCTCTTATGGGGCATTGGCGGCAGTTTCAAAAAATAAAGTTTGTTCCTGCTTGAGTGGCTCATGATTTTGTGCCCAGCCAGACTGCGGCAATCTAGAAATATCTTCATCAATCCCTTTAGATGATGCAAGTTCTTTTCAACTACTGTATTCCATATTAGCCTATTTTATCTTTTGCAAAACATTTATCAATATTCACTATTACCCAATTCATTGTTTGCCTATTAGTTTTTCTTGTCTGTTTGTTTTGTTTTGTTTTTCTTTTGGTACTAGGGATGGAACCCAGGGCCTTGCACATGCTAGGCAAGCTCCTTACCACTGAGCCACATCCCCAGCCCACCTTTTAGTTTTTGGTTTCCTCCATTGCCTCCCTTTTCTTGAGGAATGGCCCTGCCCTGTTTGTAGCTATTTTCCAGTATAATATTGTAATGTTATAATAATTCATCAATGATTATCTGTTAACTGATTTATTCCAGAACAAATTACCCATTTTTAAATATTGTTGAACTAAAATACATAGAAACACAGGCACTGTTCATATTCTTATTGACATGCCATTATATGTATAAATTTGTTTTGGGGGAGAAAGCATTTCTAGTATTTATTTCTGATCTTCCCTTCCAGATGTTACAGCTACTTCTGTGTTTATTGAAGTGTTCTTTGTTCTTTCTCTCAATCTTTGTTGGGCTTCTGTGTGTGAAAGTCTGGTACAGTATATGTTGTGGGTAATTTTATTATTGTAAATGGAAATTGGTTTTTACTGCACTATTTATCTACCTGGTTAATAGGAATATTACTGGTTCTCTAGCAATTACATTGAATTCTATTATTTCTCATAAAGGAATAAAGGAGTACAGCTTACTTTACAGGGCAGTATTGATTACTTCCTTTATTTATGCCTCTTTTTTTGATGATGTAGTAAAGCTCTTTTATGAACTATAAAGTGTTATATAATGACTATGAATGATTGTTTTCCTTATAATAGCTGTACTATCTGTAAGTAAAGATATTTTTGTCCCTTCTTTTAAAATTTTCTTTATTTTGGTACCTTATTTTGACAACATGCATATCATATGATATGTCAAGTAATAGTAGAGGTAGAAAAGAAAAAAAAAATTCTAACTCTA
The DNA here is from genome assembly GCF_048772815.1 of Callospermophilus lateralis. Lineage (NCBI taxonomy): Eukaryota > Metazoa > Chordata > Mammalia > Rodentia > Sciuridae > Callospermophilus > Callospermophilus lateralis. The sequence continues at coordinate 27,526,848 of NC_135312.1, forward strand.
GATGTGTGATCCTTCAGCTTTCTCAGTATGGAAATCCTTTGCCCTCCCCTCCACAGTGTCAAACCTCTTCACATGGCAGCTGCCCAGTGAATCTTCCCCAATTGGGTCTGTTTTCCCATTAAACATGGACATGCCATTCTTTATGTTGCTTCTGCTATACTTAGCTGTATATTAGATATTGTTTGCTTCCATGGCAACTCATAATAATACAGTCAACACTTAAATAATACCTACTCTATGTCAACCCCATCTACATACATTTTACATGATTTATGTTAATTGATGCAATCTTCACAGAAATTCTATAAGTTAGGTAGACTTTGTTCTCCGTTTTACAAACAAGGAGACTGAAGCAGAGTAAAACCATGGCACACGTATCTAAGAGGCAGGATGTGAGATTGTTTTCCTGACCCACTTCTTAACACAACTCAAAAGAGTAATGAAAACTACAAAATACAAAAGTTAGCTCACATCAGTAGAAGTCTAATCCCAGAATTGTGGCAGTGGCAATAGTCTAATCTCTATGGTTCATTCATTTAATTCTTTTACATAATGTTTATGAGAATTCATCAAGCCCTAGGCATTGTGCTCAGCCCCACCCCCACCCCTAGGTCATGAGCAAAGGGATGGGAATGGGTGGCGGAGGTAAGAAAGCATCAGGTCACCTCTAAAATACTGGGTATTTATGCCATATTCGAGGACTGTATTTTAAAAAGATAACACATTGGCACATAGTAAGCAGAGAACTATCACAATAGGAAGAGAATTTTGAACTAACACATAGAAGAAATAGTTGAAATAAGAGGGGCCACTCAGCCTACAATAGAGAAGAAACTAAAATATTCTCAAATCTAGGTGGCCTTGGAGGACAAACTAATCTTGTGGGGGGGGGGACATAAAAGTAACAGAATTAGATTCAACATGGTGAATAACTTTTTTTAAATGCCATTATTCTAAACTCCAATAAGCTACTTAAGGTGGTAAATTTCCATCACTGGAAGAGTGAAAGTTGAGAATGAATAACTTACTACTTGCTCTGTGAACTTGTAGAATGTCTTTGTGTACCAAGTTAAAAAGCTCAGTTTCACTAGATGACTTCTTTGGTACATTCTGAAACCAAAACCTATTTTGCTATCTGAAGGGGAAAAAAATGGAGAACAACAGGATTTAGAAACTGTGTAAGGTCTGAGATTTACTATTTCTTGGATGCTGGCAGGAAATGAAATTCTGGATCAGAGACAGAAGGCTTTATTACTCATGGCAAAAGTAGTAGCAGATTCCCATATTTCTATAAATTCCCTGTGCCTCTCAAGTATCATGAGGTAGGTGCCATGATGGATGCTTGCCTTAGCCGGGAAGGAACAGTGAGTTTGAGGGAGTCTCCACTTTCACCGTAAGTGAAAGCATACCTACTCTTTTGCAAAGGGAGACATTACCTCATCTCTCATAGTTTTCACTTATCTCATTCTCCAAAGTCGTTCACTTGCAAACTCAGCCCTGAGTGATCAAGAACTACATTCCTGGAATCCCCAGCAAAAACGTGCAAGGACACTCAGGGTGCCTGGTATACTGCCTCCCTCAACCCTGATCTAAATGCCATGGTTCATTTGGATTCCTTGGGCATGTCTGAGTCTCTGATAACCAAAGAAGCAGATAATGGGGAGTAATGGTATTTCAGTGGCATAAGTCCTATTTAAAACAAGGAGCAGTGCTAGGTAAAAAAAGATAAAATCAGTTTGCTTTTAAACCTATTGAATCCGGATGGAAGTTACATATGTCATCAACCTTCTTGTTTGCGTGCCCAAAGAACTAACCTATTTGGTGCAGGCTTATTTATAAGGTTTCTAATGGCAAGAAGCACCCATTTTTCAAGTTCAGAATTGCCCAAATCAGCTCTTTCTTATGCAGGAATTTTCATTAGATTGGGGGGGAAAAAGAAAAGAAAAGAAGAAGAAAAAAAAAAACTCAGAGACCCTTATTGCTTTCAAGAAGATTAAAAATTTGTTCAAACTACATGAGTAGATGAATCAACATTGCCACCTAGTGGAATTATTTATTTGTCCAACAACACAAAATTATATTTTTCTACAGCTCTATCAACTCTTTTCTTGTGTTTTTATCAGCAAAAAATAAGCTCTTTAAAGCCTAGTTTGATCAATTTACTTTAAAGAATTACGCTACCTTTTTTCCTTCTTATAATTTCATTCTCACAAATAAATTATGGGCAACGTTTAAAAGGAACAATTTTTAAAACAGAAAAATTTTAAGGGATGCTGGTTGTGAGGTTAAAATTAAGAAGCTTAAAGCTTCTGGAAATTTTTGTGAGGGAAACAAAATTCATTAAAGCATAATTGAATGCCAGGAAAATAAGTCACTTTTAAAATCTTGAGAAACCCTGAAACTAAGAAGTAATACTTCTGTAAGTTACTATGAGTCACAAACCAATTTTCAGGGTTTTTTTTTCTTTTTAAGTTGTACAAATCAAAGTGTTTAAGAACAGAGGTTGTAAATAAGGACAGGCTCTTGAAAAACAGCATTTTTACAATCATTTATAAATAGGAAAAATGCATCAAATTTCAACTTTTTGTCTCAAAAATTTATGCCTCTTTTTTTGATGATGTAGTCTACTCAATCAGCACCTTGTAGAAACCCACTTCAGAGACCACAGGAATAAAGACCAATAAGTAGACTTTCCAGTAGTTTCCATAATCTTTTTGGGCATCGTGGTTAGGTAAAAGGAGAAGAGAGAAAAATGGAAGAATCAGAGAAACTGGAAGGATTTGAGGCTCTCTAGTGATTTTGAATTCCCATTCTCATTTTGCTGAATGAAACACTGTCATGTGATATTTAAGAGTGTGAACTTAGGCAAATATTTGCAAGGTGGAATTACAGTATATGGTATTTGTTTGTTTCCATAAACCAAAATTTGTGAAATATTGAGTTTTATAAAGCTTAACCCATGAATTTAAATACTAACTCCATGCATACCTAAATGGATTTCACAAGACAAGTTGACTTTACACAATAAATCTTTGTTTTTAATATGGGCAATTATACATATTCCAAGGGATGATTATGAGAAACCAACAGTGTATTCGACAGTGCTTCCTAACTACCCAGTCTGCGGTGAGCCTGCAAGGAATGACTGATGGAACTAAGATCTCCTTTTCAAAACATATTTTTGGATACTATAGATTGGGGTATTTGTTTTTTCATTGTCAACTACTAAAATATCCAAATGGCACATTAAAAGATCACTCTTTCTGACTTTTTGAGAGCTACTTTCTCTTTTATTCTTCACATTTGCATTTTCACCATCTAAATGGCTACCCTTTTAAAATTTATTTTTCTAGTTAATTAGATAAGCGTCAATCAATTCCTTTCACAGGAACTCCTGAAGGATGAGCTGCCATGTGGCATTTGCTTCCATTGATGTCATTCTCTTTAATGTAGACCGGACAAAATCACAAATGATGTTAAAAACTACTCCCCCTTCAATGTGGAAGCACCTTCCACTGTAATGTACTTCTCCCTGTGCCATGGTCTAGTTCCATGCTGTATCTGTGAGCTCCAGATAAAGGGATGGGAATACAGTTGCATGAAGTCCTAGAGTGTTATATACTTCCCTTTGATAGAACTCATAATATTCCCTGAATCTCCCCAAAGATAATTTGTTTTTCCACATAGGCAAATACAAAGTACAGTTGAGCTATTGAAGGCACAGTGCCTAAATCCAGACTGCTCTAGATAAATACTAAGCTTGAGCAAACCATCGCTAGGTGATCAAAGGCAAGTTACTGAACATACCTAAATTCTTTATATGTGAAATGTAAATGATGAGAGCCGTTGCATAACATGGGTGTGTTAAAGAACAAATGGACCAGAATGAGTCCTGACAAAATGTTAGTTATTGTTAATTAAGGAGGTTTGTTCTGAGATTCAGGCAATGAGGACCTCAGTGAGAAAGTAATTGGAAGCATTCCTGCATTCATTCTAAAAAAACAACAGAACTCTACCACTACCAGGTTCTTAAAGGTTGACACAATTTTGCTTCTCATGGAATTTGCAATCAAATGGTATTTTGTCGGCAGAACTTGAAATTAAAGCTTTTGTTCATGGGTACAACCCCAAGAACAAGTGGATCCAAAGAAAGAAGCGTGACTCCCTGATGAATAACTTTCCAGTGAAGTGCCAGGACATTCCAGGAGACTGCTGACTTCTTCAGTACCGTGGACAGAACCGCTCCCCATGAGCAGTCTCAGGAAGAGCAACTGTCATGCCACAAGTGTTCACTATGTGCCAGACATTTATGTTCTAATTTTAATTTCTGAGAACAATATCAATGTTGGTGTGTTTATAACTAAGAAAATCAATGTTCACAAACATTGAAACATATGGCCAAGGCCACAAAATTTATAAGTGTTAGGTTTAGGATTTGAAAATCTCTATTAAGGAAAAACGAAGTCTACGGAAGGGGTAAGAACAAGACAGACTTCCAGGAGAGCACATGAGTTAATGTGTCTCAAGGGACCTGAGTGCTGAGCATACAGGCCATCCTTGTCCTTCAGTTCTCATGTTTTGCTGGCCCTTTGCCAGTCTTTGTGAATCTTCCTGCTTTCCACTAGAGCAGAAACTTCACAGACAGATATGCTGGCTTGAATCTTGATTCTATGGCAGGTTGTCTTCAGTATTAATTTAGCTATTTCTCTTCTAAAAAGATAAAACAGTTCCTATATTACAAGTCCTGGGAAAATTAGATGAAGTAGCACATATTAGAAAGATCTCATCCTTATTAGGTAGTTGTACTCGGATCCATCCCATTACATTCTAATGTCCTGGTTGTGAGGGATAGCATTGATTTCACAACCTATAGTCTGATCTGCACTGAACTAACATCTATCAAGCATCTGTTACATCTCTGAGCTATCAGTAAAGAGTTATAGCATCTATCTTTTAACCACAGAGAAGCCTTATGAGCATAACACATACAGAAATGTAAAATCATCACCAGAAATCAGAGACAATCCACGATTGCTTACATCTGCTTTCTAAGAGCAGGAACCGCAGCATTTGCTTTTTCAGTAGGTTCTTTGAAGCCCTTATCATTTAGAGATTTCTTAGACAAAAGCTGTTGCAGAAATTAAAGATAGTACTACATACTGTTACTCTCACAAGTAAGCTGAAGGCCAAGCATGCCCCACAGCCCTGGCTCTAACAAAAGAATGTCGGTGGCCTCATTGTTCTCTGCCAAGATAAGGAACCTCTGGTTACCTGAAGCTGGCACAATCATTTGGAAGACAAACAGAATTGCCTCATTTCATCCAAAGATATTTCTAATACCACCTTGACCATTAACAAATTATGTAATTGAAAATCATACTATTGGTCATATTTTTAAGAACTTAAATGTTTTTCAAAAAAGAATTAATTGTCTTTAAATTGCTTTGACCAACCTAATAAAGAGTGACTTCACTGTCATTGCCAAAGAATTTTTTTCCATTTAAACTGTTAGTTTAGGATCACTATAAACTATTACATTGCAAAACATCAATAGTATATTGATTTCAAATTCCTATGGCATATAAAATATTGGTCCTCATGACCAGATAAGGGTTGCAATTAATTCTATGCTATTTCATACCAAATGAAGACTGACAATAAGAATCCATTTAAAACAAATAGTCTACAAATTTTTTTTGCTATAAACCACAAGATTGAAAAAAATCTATTGCAGACTTCAAATGCTTTAAAAGAAATTAAGTCTATTTGCTAGGATCAATGTGCTCATGAAATTATTCACATCATGAGGAATTTTTAGGCTTGATTTATAATTTTTTAGGGAAATGAGAATCATATCACCAAATGAGAAGGACTACATGTGCTTTTAAAGAAATTTCCCAGACTTCTAATATGTACATACTGGTTCTGTTCATAATGTAGGCTTTTCATTTACCAGAATATAAGTAAGACTAATCAAGGAGAGGCAAAGAATTGATGGAGCAAACACAGTATGATATTTGAAATAGAGGGGAAATAGGAAGGAAGATGTATTTCAGTAATATTAATTATTTCATTTTACTTTCATAGAAATACTATGCACCAACAATGATACTATTGTAATAATACTTAGAGAGAGAAAGGAAAACATGGAGTGCAGATGTGACCAGTACAGTTAGCAATGTGTATTACTTCATCTTGAAGACAAATGACAGCAAAGCAAGTAGTCAAATTTGGGATCATTTTCTAGTATACAATTATTATGAGCTCAGTTGTGACTCCCCAAAATTCATCTATTAAAGTCCTAAATCACAGTTTTTAGTTTCTATCCTCATGGGAAACAGTCACTGCCAATATAACTACTTAAATTAGGATGAGACTGTACTGGAGTAGGATGGACTTCTATAGGAAATATCATGGGTGTCCTTATATAGGAAAATTTGGGTGCAGAAATGCACACAGGGAAAACTCCATGTGGAGACAAGGTAGAGCTGGGATTGAGCCATGCGACAAAAGCCAAAGAATGTCAAAGTGGCCATCAAACCCCAGAAGCAGGACATGGAATCAATCTTTCCCTAGCTGCTATAAAGGGAGAAAGTTCCCACAAACATCTTAATCTTGAACTTTTAGCCTCAAAATTTATGAGAAAATGGAAACAAATTTCTGAGGTTTAAACTATTTTGTTCATGGTACTTAATTACAGCTGCCCTAGAAAACTATCATAATAATCATGACTTCTACTAATGATTGGGTTCATTTTATTTATTTACTTGATGAATACAATTTGTATCCTAAGCTGACTTTGTTAATTCCAAGGAATTCAAACAAAAGAGAGGCAGAGAAAGTGCAGGAAGTATTGGGATGGAAAATCAAAATGTAGGAACAAAGAGTGGTTCAAAGCCACCCAGGCTCATGTGCTCCTCATTTATACTCTTTTCACTGTTTATGTGTCCTCCTTCTCTCTACAGCGGGGGCCATTGTTCTCAACTCAATAAAACCTCAGGTTCCATTTAGGACCAATCTGCAGAAGACAAAGTGAGTCCATACTGTGCACAATTATCTCAACCTAATGAAGAGTTCAACATAAGAAATATGGTTTCATAAAGAACCGAAATGGGCCTTTGCACAACATTTTGAAATGGGCTTACATTTTGTCACTGTCACTGCTTATGTAATGCGTACAATGTCGTCATCCAAATGGCAGGAAAGTGCTCAGAGCTGATATAAATATTACTTAATATTATCAGGCAGTGAACTTTTTTGAATATGCTAGACTGTTAGGATATAATAGGTAGAACAAAGAACAATTGCCTCAGAATTGTGGAATCAAACAGAATGTGTCATTTTAAAACATTTTTTCTTTATAGTTGTAGACTGACAGCATGCCATTATTTGTTTATTTTTTATGCATTGCTAAGGATCAAATCTGGTGCCTCACACACGGCAAGCACTCTGCCACTGAGCTACAGCCCCAGCCCCAGAAGGTGTCTAATTGGGAGCCAGCGCTCCATTTTCAGTCTGTAGTTTGCCATAGTTGCAATTTTCCCCCCTCAGGAGATGTTCCTGACAGAATTTCTCACAAAAAAATGGAAGAACTAAAGAAGTTGGGTGACCTAAATGATGATCTTATGTAAGAAAAATTACACTTACACTTTTACTTTACTATAATTAGTTTCTCAGAAGATATGAAGAAGAGGACGAGGGCCAATAATTTTGCAAAGCGTTTTCCTGAATCATATTATATTAGAGCTTATGCCCTTGGTGCAACTTCCTTTTCTTTCAGATGAGGAAATTCCCAGATTTGGGGGGTTCTTAAATCTTCTAAGTTTGCCCAAGGAGTCAGCAAAGTAAGAATACTGATTTTCTGGTTCTGGTCCAGTGCCTGATCATCACAGCCAAATATGCTGCCCATAATGATGATGTCACTCTTCTGTTCCCTCTCAAGTCATTAATGTGAAAATGTTGAAGCCT